>NC_141144.1:10417093-10736676 GCF_053477565.2 Lygodium microphyllum | reverse complement strand
TCTATTGAGGTTCTGATTGGTTCTGTATACCTTCTGTATAGCTTCTGTTTCGTTCTGATTGTCTTCTGTATGAAGAATGGATTGATGATTGATGAAGATTGAGATATTTTGGAAGCCTATTGAATATTTTTTGATAGTTTGGAATGGTTTGAGTATGAGTTATGAGGTTCTGATAACCTTCTGTAACCCTCTGTAGACCTTCTGTAGAGCCTCTGTCTCTGTACTGTAACTGTACTGTAGCTGTTCTGGTACTGTACTGTAACTGTTCTATAGACCTTCTGTAAGTGTTTTGTAGAATGTATGTGTGACTTTGGGAAAGTTTTCTAACCTTTGGAAATGATGAATCTAAGTTCAAAAGAGCTAAAACAAGTGGAAGAAGCAGCTACTGAAGACTGAAGAGAAGACTAAGTGACAGTGATAGTAATGAGCTGTGAAAAAACATTATAGTGGCTCTGGTGACTCTTCATATCAGACATACCTCTTGGGAGGTGCATCCACGACCTAAGAAGGATTATTGAGGCTTATTATGAGAGTACTGTAGTGAAATATGATGTACTATTGATAGAGAGAGAGAGAGAGAGAGAGAGAGAGAGAGAGAGAGAGAGAGAGTCAATTCTATCAAAACAGTGTAATTGTATATGAGAGATTGAGAGAGAGAACTATGAAGACATTAAAGAAGGATAATATGTGATTTATTTCCATTCAAAGATGGTGTATTCTTTTATGTTCTTTGTTCTATTGAAGAATTCTATGAAGATGTTGAAGATTATGGTTGATTCTATCAAATCTGTGAGAGAAATCTACTATGATGCTGCTTGAAGATTTGTTGTTTTCTTTGTTTTGATGATCAAAAGAATGAAATAAAAGCTTATTGATGTTACAAGATAGATTTTCTTGCAAGAGAAGTCCCTTTTCCTTGGTGTTCCTCTTGGGGATCCAGGCCTGGAAAAAGGAATCAGTAAACAATGGATGATCAACAATATAGCTCAACAATTGAGTTTGCAATAGCTGGATATCAGAATTATAAAAAACACTTTGTAAATGATGAGGTTCTAAAGCATCATCCTCCAAAGGTGGATGCCAAACATGCCCACTACACCAAGACATCTGCTAATGATAAATCTTTAAGATTTCTGCTAGTAAGAGCTCCATTGAATGAACATACATGACTGCTTGCAAAATGACATCCCCTCATAAACATTTAGATACTCCTCATCAAGAATTTGTAAATGTCCTGTGAGATACATAAAAGATAATAATTGGGTTTCATGTGAAATTAACGCATCCACAAATCTATCAAAGTTAGCTCTCAACAAATCCCATAGCGTTGACCATCGTCCTCTGGAGGTTCCAAATCCACATTATTTAAGGAAATATATAGGGCGAACCTTTGTTGATTGTACTTAATCTAGAAAGAGGGGGGAGGTGACACCAATTCAGCATAGCGAGAAAAGTCATCCCGCACACAATTCATTTGTTGCTAAAGGTGTTCTACCTTAGTAGAATACCCATCCCATAGCTTAGCCTTTTGCTGCAAAACTGATCAAGCTCCTCTGTAGAAGATAAGATAGAAGAAACTATAGGAGCGATAGGAGGAATAGAGAGAACAATAGTTTGCTAGTTAAGCTCCTCAATAAGCTTCTCCTATGATTCAACAGTGACTTGGGAATGTTGCAATTCACCTCACAAGTTCCCCCCTTACGAGAAAACTCTATCATGTCCTCAACGACTGCATTCTTTTCTTGAGTTAAAGCCATATTTGCAACTTCCAAATTAGTTACTTTATTTTGTAACTCTTTGATTTGGGCTTGCTGGGAATCCATCAAAACAGTAGCATCAGTCATTTGTTTATGAATATCACTGAGGGTAGCTTTTTCAGATGCTAAGTCCTCCAAAGCTTTGCTCAACTAATTAGTCAATGAGTCAACTTTATCTTGCAATGAATTATAAACTCTAGTGTAGATAGACTGAAGACATGAAGTAAGGGAAGTCTCCAATGTAGAATGGACACCAAAAATCAACTGAGAAAACAAAGATCCAGCCAGCATCGTCTGTAAAGCAATGGGAATTTGTTGATCTAGCTGTCCAGCCCTTTGGGTAGAAAATAAGTTAGGACAAGACAAGAATGAAGGGAGGGAGCTACTAGAAACAAGAGGGGTAGCGTCTTGCACAGGAGGATCTGCACAATTGAAGCTGAACAGGGACTAGACAACCCTGTGGTACGTCTATGTTTAGTCTGAAAGAACTTAGGAGGGGGACTCATCCTCCATGTCTTCGGCTGCAATGGGAGAAGAGATGGAACAGAAGGTGGAGGCCACTTCGAAAGAGGAGTAGGATTAGCCACTGGCACATCACCAAGAGGAGGGGCAAAGGTAATAATCTTTTGAAGGAAGACACCATAAGAAACATTACTACCTTGACCTTTTTTAACTCTCTGAAAATGTTGATCCATCTTGGCCAACATGAATGCATTCCAATTAAACTTGGCTCCCTCAAGGATCTAAATAAACATGGTAAAAAGCGATGATATTACGATTTAGTATGTTCCTCCCCATGTAAACATATTCTACTGTTTAGGGGGAATCACATTAACTCCTTGGAAAGACATTTGGAAGCAGGCTTTCTGGACATGAATCTGCCTTGTAGGAACTGGCATAGTTGCTTCCACATCGGAGAGGAGATATGAGCAAAAGAAGCCCTAGAACTGGTAAAAATTTTACTAGACACCAAAGAGGTAGATGTCTCCTTCTGAAGAAGTGAAAGGATCTCCTTGACGGTCAATATAGAAGCGTCGGTCATAGACCAAACCATACTATTTTTTGTATGACACCAAGAAAGAGTAGCAGAGCTTGTTATCCACTGGTAGAAACTTAAGTGCTACAAATGAACGGAGACTAGCATGGCGAATACAATCCGCTTCCAAGAGAAGGGAATAGTCATGCACCAGCAATGGCACATGTTGGATCACAATCGGGGGAGTAGAGGAAGATGCCATTCAGACTACACATGATATCCACACACACAACCAAGAATGGACAAATTCATGCAAAACCCAAACAGACCACCACTAAGAAAAATATCAGGACAAAGAATAGAAGAACAGACAAGACTGGACTAGACCTCCCCAAGCAAACCACATCCTGCGTAAAACATTTGACATGATCTACACACTCATGTGACCGAAAGGTTCATGCTATGCAAACAGTCAGGCAACCGAAAACCCTGTAATCAAGCATTCCAAAAGAACAAAACTCAAGTACACCATATCCTAGACATTGACTAGAGTTAAAACAGAATCACAAATTCGGACCATCAAAATAACTTAGATCAATACGAACGACACCTTTGATTAAGAAATCCCAATCCTCATAAATGTAGGCGTATACCTAAGGTGCGGTGAAGTGAGCGGGTGATCGCTATCGAATTCATTTGTTAGATGATCAATTAAGCTCGATTGATTATTAAATTAATCCATTAATTCAAGGTGAGTCGTTTGCATAGCCCGTTCCCACTCATTTTGACTAGA
Source organism: Lygodium microphyllum (assembly GCF_053477565.2). Classification (NCBI taxonomy): domain Eukaryota; kingdom Viridiplantae; phylum Streptophyta; class Polypodiopsida; order Schizaeales; family Lygodiaceae; genus Lygodium; species Lygodium microphyllum. The sequence continues at coordinate 10,733,150 of NC_141144.1, read as the reverse complement.
CTGGACGGGGGTTCCTACTTATGCAATTCATTTTTAGAAATTACATGATCTTTGGCGCAAAATGTATGTATGCGTGACTTTGGGGGTTTCATTTTTTAATTACAAATATTAATGGTGTCTGAATAGCACGTGTGCGCGTGTACTGTGGATGAATTTTAGAAATTAGGTGGGTTATGGTGCTAAAGTGCGCATGCAACGGCAAGGGTTCCTTTTATCATTAACGGTTGGGTTCATTTTAATTACAGATTTGGGAAAGTGCATTGTGTTAATTTTGTGGGTGCCACTTTCGGATGATTTTTATTTACAATTACTTGTGTGTTGATGTGCATGTGAAGAAGGGAAAGAGAAGAATAAAAAAAACCTGGTGGTGTGTGGGCACTTGCAAGGTCTAATACGCAAAAATCCTTCGTCCAGTTAATTCCAAGAAACAGAAAGACCCATAGGTGACAACAACAAGGTGACTAGGAAATAATCAACCTCCTGTCAAATACAAAAGAAACCAATACTAGCACCATAGGGGAGAATAGAAAAAAAGAAAAGAAAGGAAAATGAAAAAAGAAAATTTGATCTTGGGGATAAATCATGTGTGGTTTTTAAAAAAAAAAAGTGTGTGGGAGTTGTTTATTGGTTTGTTTTTGTTTTTTTTTGGTTAAAAAAAATTGGTGAGAAATTGTGTTGTGGATTTTGTGGATGTATTTAAATATTTATGTTTGAAATTTTATGTTGTTTTTTTTATTTGTTTGGTTTTTTACTTATTTGTTTGTTTTTGTGTGTGTATTTTTTTAAATATTGATTGAAATAGCTTCAAAGATGAAAAATATTAAAAAGAAGCTTGCTGAAATTTTCTTGGAATTTACCAGTCATTTTTCAAAAATTTTAGCAAAATTTCAAGCATTTTGGCATTTGAAAATGATTTTTCATGAACAAAAAAGATTAAGTGATGAATTTAGGAATTCAATATCAATTTATCATTCATCAACATGAGAAAAGGATCGAAAAATTTTCAATATTTTTTTGGAATTGATTTTTGATTATTATGGATTTTTATTGAATTTTATTTATATTAAATATATTTGAAATGAATTTTTGAGTTTTTGAATTTTCAAAAATTGGTTTTTAGCATTTCAAAAAAAATCCCAAAAAATCTCAATTTGACAAAGAATTTTTTTCTATTTTTATGAAAAATTTTAGAATTTTTAGGAATTTTAAAAATAAATTTTATGTGTTTTTGAGGATTTTGGATAGTTTTCTAATAAAAATGTGGGTACCCGCTTACGTGTCAACAGCTAGTTGCATGCGAATAGATGGGCACGCACCACCGCACGGACAAGGCCAACGCACGTCCTTGCGTGTGAACACTCAGAACAGCTCCCAGACGCGACACATAAATCCCCCGCTAGCGCGGATGACCTCGCGAACACCCACAACTGCCTTTTCAGTGAAAGGGAATGTGTGTAGGTAAAGGGGGCTTAGTTATGGGAGTACAGTAGGTTAAGGGGATAGTGCGAAAGGGCGGGGGGGGGGGGGGGGGGGGGGGTTTCTGTGGGGTTTAAGGGGAAAAGGGGGGGGGGGAGGGGGGGGAAGGGGGGGGCGCGGTAAATGGTAGGAGGGGAGGGCCAAGGAGGAGGCGGTGGTAGATGGGGTGGTAGGCGGCACAGCTAGTGGTGGAGGCAGCAACGCTTGGCGGATAGGGCGATCACCGGGCAGGTCTAGGCAGCAAACATCAGTCTCCACAACGGTGGCATAGGCAGTAGACGGTGGAGGAGTACAAAGAATAAGAAAGAGAGAGAGAGAGAGAGAGAGAGAGAGAGAGAGAGAGAGAGAGAGAGAGAGAGAGAGAGAGAGAGAGAGAGAGAGAGAGAGAGAGAGAGAGAGAGAGAGAGAGAGAGAGAGAGAGAGAGAGAGAGAGAAGAGGGAGGACGTAGGAGAGGCAGTTAGGGGAGGGGGGAATTATCAATTAAAAATTTTTGAAAAGAAGAAGAAGAACAACAATAATAATAATATGTTTAAAAAAAGAAAGAAAAAAAGAATAGGAAGAGAAAAGAAACATCCCCCCGTCCCGCGTGTGTGCTTGGGCGGGAGGTAAAAAAATTTACCGTGCTGGGAACATGGAGCAGATGTGGGTAGGTGCAGGGAGGGCAGATAATAGGACGAACGCGACACACACGTCGAAAGACAGAAACAAGGGCATGTGCACACAAACCTGTGCAACTTCGGGATGCAAAAAGAGACAAAAATTATTGCTGAAAATCCGTCTACTGGAACGAAGTATAGAAAAAAGAAAAAGTGTGCAAGACAACGGGTCGGTCTGGCGCCCTATCGCATCAAAACGTGGTTCCGTCAGGGATAGGACCCGTACACATGGGAAAAACCATAAAAACACATCCGAAACGAGGTAGAAAAATTAATAGAAAACGATACGGCGGTCGAATTGTGACAAAATGAAAACGGAAAATGTCCAAAGAAGGAATAGAGAAAATAGGATGGGAAAGATCGAATGCAGTTCCAGGGATGGGAAGGCACATTCGCATGGGAAAAATAAGAAAAACACATCGGCAACTAGATGCGAAAATTAATTGGGAAAGATCCGTACCGTGGAAAAAAAGACAATAAAAAGGAAAAATGTCACGACAAGTGTGGGTAATAGCGTGATTAGGTGAAAATGCATTTTTCAGGGTCTGTGCACATGGAAAAAACGAGAAAACGGGGCGTGAAAACATATAAAAATTAATAACAAAAAATCCAAAAGTCAAAACAGGGCGGAGTAAAAAGGAAGAATGGGCAAGAAGGGAGATCGGACCAGGGTATCAAATCAGAAGAACGTTTTGAGGAGAATAGGATAGGTTTGCATGGAAAAAACAACAAAAAGACATATAAAAAAGACACAAAAACCCGCAAAAATAAATAATGGTACGGCAGTAAAAAGGAAGAATGTCAAGTGGAAGGTATAGGTTAGGGCTATCACATCCATTGGTGGTTCGAAAGCAAAAAGGGCACGTTCACATAGAAACACGTCAAATTTTTGTAAAATTCTTCAAAAATTAATAACATTTGAATCATTGATCGGAACAGGGGGTTGTAAAAAAAAAGTATACCAATCAAAGGGATGAATAAGGCTATAAGGTTGGATATGGATTCTAGTGAACGTGTTGGGGGTAAAGGCGCCTCCGCCTAGCCGCCCGTGTATTACTACACTAACAGTCACTGCCACTGCACACTGCAGGTGGCAGGCGCCCGTCATCGTCACTTTATTCTTTATTCTTTTAGTGACAGTTTGAATAAAGGAAGGCCTGATCACACATTGTGATTGTTGGAGTTCCCATTTCTTGTCTCTCTCTTTCTTGCTCTTGCTCTCCCGCCATAGCTCTTGAGAGCAAGTTTCGATCCTTCTCTCCTTTCAATTGGTATCAGAGCATGGCTTCCCGACTCTTGAGCTTAGCTCGTGGCATTCTCAGCTTCCCATCGACTCCCCACTTGCATTTGGTCTCCTTCCCGGCAGCCATAGCTCATTCTCTTGAGCTCCCGTCACTCCCTGGCTTCCCGAGCTTCTTCCCGGCCTATTGAGGCCCCATCGGGGCATTGACATTGAGATATTACTTCATTATTTCAGAGATTTATCTCAGTCCACAGGTCTAGGTAAACAAGGTTTTCACAGGTTGTGGGCAGCCATAGCTCACACCTCTTGGAGCTTCCTTCACCTAGATCTTGCTTCCAGCCTATCAAGGCTTGTTGAGGCTTGGTGTAGGCCTTCTTTGGCCCCCATTTGTGCCCCCTTTGGACCCCATAGTTGACACGTGGGATAGTAGACCCTCCCAGCCAGCTCACATTTTTTTTGCGCCTGCTTTAAAATCTGGCCCAAAAATTACTCTTTTTGTCATATCTCGGGCATTTGGAACCCGATTCAGGCAAGGTAAGAGTCTAAGTTGGGGTTTTAGCACGCTCCAGACTGGATAGTGACGTCGGATTTGCCAAATTTTGATGACAAAATATTCTGTAACAAATTTCAAGTCTGAGACAGCATGTATTTGTATGCCTACGGCTTATGTGATGCTTCTACTAATGTCTATTCATACCAAATCACTTGTGGATGTTATGCCTCTTATGTGAGACTCATTTGGAGCTGATTTAGCAATTGAGTATTTTGAACAATCCCAGATCTGTCCAAAATAGGGCAGCCACCTGTTACTTCAATTTTATGCTTACAGGTCTTGGCATTTGATGCCCGATTGGTGCCTATACATATGGGAATGTATGCCTATGGTTTGCCTATGGATTTGAGCTTGGATTGAGCACTGATTTGCTCAGTTTATAGAGGTTATATGATGCTGGAAACTTCAGGGCTGAAGCTATTCATGCTACAGTTGGGTTATGCTTATTGGTCACGGGGTGCTCCTGGCTACTCGGTATGATGTAATGATGTATTTGGACTATGCCACATGTCTAGTTTATGCTTCGGAATGCTTTTGAGCTGAGATTAGAGCTCTATTTGGGTTTGACTGTCACTTCTTTGCCTAGGCTACCCAGTACGGGTTATGATGTCTTGGTGAATGCTTTACGCTTTGGCTGTGGATGGCAGTTGTTTGAGCTCGTCTCGACATTCATTTGAGTATTCCCTTGAGCAGTTGGACATTGACTTGGATTTTTCCGTTATGACTTGGCTTTTTCCATTACGACCTTGGATGCTATTAAGGCATTGTCTTGGTTACCTGTCTTTGGTACTTTGACTTGGTTTGCTTGAACTGTTGAGGTCGTTTATCTGCCTTTTGAGCCAGTGGGAGCATCTTGTATGCTTGACCGATATTAAGCAGGAGGTTTATGCTATTTTAGGCATTTTGCAGATACTTGAGACTTTGGAATCTCTTATACTTACATGTTGCATGATTCATGCACTGATATCTTGGAATTGCTTTTGACCTGAGCTTGGGCTTTGCACTCTTGTGAGCATACACCTACTAGTGTCAGGTCTTGCCAGTGTTATGTATACTTTGCCCTATTGTCCAAGGGGTATGCCTACTCACTGACGGATGATTTGGTGATATGTTTGGGTTTTTGCTCAGGGTCTTGATGATTGTTTGGTGTTGATTTATGCCCATTTATGGGTGGTAATGTCTTGACTGTCATTTCTTGACTTGGTGCAATGATTTAGTCAGCAATTGCCTCTCACAGTACCCTGCTGTCATTTATTAAGCAAGTATATAACTCCGGACCGACATGGATTTTTCATGCTGAAATATTCTGAAATGATGTACTTTCACTAGTATTTGGTGGGCAGCATCTTTGTTTACACTTTTCTCGCCATTTTCTCTCAATTCTGGTGATTTTTGGTCATTTTCTATAGTAAACAGCAAGCAGTTTTAAACTGTTTGTAGTCTTCTAGCCTGCATTATGGTGAGTTCATCCACTGATCATGCTATTTTCAACATCACTAAGCTTGATGGTATGAATTACTCTTATTGGAAGAGCTAGATTTGGCAGGTGTTGGTGCAAAAATCACAGATCAAACCTTTGAGGTTGAGCGGGCATCCGCCTGCAACTATGCCACATGAGGAATGGCTTGAGCTTAATGAGTTATGCAAGTCCACTATTGTATTATCTCTCATAGAATAGGTTCATTACAATGTATTTGAGGAAGAACAGAGTGCATGGCAGTTGTGGGATAAAATCAAGAATCTCTATGACAAGAAAAGTCCATCGAGTCAGATGTATTGGCTGAAGTAGCTGATGGATCATTGATTTCGCAGGACATCACTTTTGCAAAGGATGTCACTCCTCTTTTCTTGCTTGGTACTCTTAATGAGTCATGGGATGTATTTTGCACTGCATTATGTGCCTCTACTGCTACCTTGAAATTATCTGATGTTGAGAGTGCTCTTCTGCAGGAAGAGGTTAACCGTAAGAATTTGGATGCCTCTTGTGTGTCTCATGTTATGACAGTTAGAGGCAGGAATGATGCATATGGAAAGCATGGCAGCGGTAGTGGTCGTGGACGGGATTCTCAGAAATCTCGGTCCAAGTCTCGTGGAAAGTCACGTAGCAAATCCCGTGGCAGGAATGCAGATGTTACTTGTCACCATTGTGGGAAAAAGGGCCATATTAGGCCACAATGCCATGAATTGCGCAATGAAAGGCGCAAAGATAAGGGGAAAGACAAAGTGCATGATAAGTCTTTTGATCGCAGCATAGTACCTGCAAAGTCCAATGTTAAAATTGAAGAGATCAATGTTATACAACCTGAGAATGTTGATGATGATTATATCCTAGTAGCTTCTTTTAGTGCTTCACAGATGACAGAGATACACTCTATGTATGCACAGTGTTGGCTCTTGGACTCGGGTGCATCCTTTCATGTGACACCTTGTTGAGAGTGGTTTCATTCATATCGTACTATTTCGGGTTCTGTGCGCTTGGGTGATGACAACTCTCTTGATGTTGTGGGCATTGGTTTTTTTATGCAGGATGTACGTCATGTACCTGCTTTGATACGCAGTCTCCTGTCAACTGGATAGCTTGATGACGCAGGTTATCATGTATCTTTTGGAGACTCTGCATGGAAGATCACTCGTGGCAGACTTGTGATGCGAGAGGTGCCAAGGCTGGTAGCCTCTATCCCTTGATTGTATTCGCTCCTTCCCTTGATCATGTTTTGTCTGTGGATTCTATCCCACATGTATCTCTTTGGCATGCCCGTTTGGGCCATGTCTTTGAAGGTAATGAAAATGCTTTCTGGTTTGTAGTACTTACCGCCCCTTGATTATGCATGTTTTGATTCATGTGAGCATTGTCTTTATGGCCGGCAGACTAGGTCTACGCATAAGAAGTCTCGTAGGCCACGCATGAGTGAGCCCTTGGCATTAGTACATTCGGATGTCTGTGGGCCCATGCCTTGTCAGTCTATGGGTGGTGCCAAGTATTTTGTTACTTTCATAGATGATTTTTCATGAAAAGTTTGGGCTTATCCCACTGAAATCCGATGTCTTGGCTGTGTTTCAGAGATGGCTTGCATTGGTTGAGAACCAGTCTGGGTATAGGCTAAAATGCCTAAGGACAGATAATAAGAGTGAGTATGCCTCACGTGCTTTTGAGTAGTTATGTGATGAGAGGAGTATTAAGCATCAGTTGACCGCCCCCTACAAAGCCCCCAGAATGATTTGGATGAGTGGATGAATAGAACCATCCAGGAGCGTGTACGCAGTATGCTTAGCCATGCAGGCCTACCACAGAGCTTTTGGGCTGAGGCAGTTAGTACAGCTGTGCATGTCATAAATAGATCACCCTCTAGTGGTTTGGATTTCTAGGTTGCAGAGGAGGTATGGACTGGAAACCCTCCCTCTTATGCGCATCTCCGTGTCTTTGGATGTGAGGCATTTTGCCATGTGCCCAGGGACAAGAGAAGTAAGTTGGATCCTAAGAGTGTCAAATGCATTTTCCTTGGTTATGGGGATGCAGGCAAGATGGGTTACCATCTCTGGGATCCGCATGCGCGGAAAGTCATCCGCAATCATGATGTAGTCTTCCATGAAGACAAGATGCATCAGCAGCTTGAGAGAGTTGTTGAGATCCGCAGGGTCATATTTCAGGAGGAGCCAAGAGCTCCGGCACAGCCAGTTGGACAGCCTATAGCTGCAGCAGATGCTCATGGTCAGGGTGTTGGATAGGTAGCTGGGCAAGCAACAGAGCCTACCGTGAGACGGTCTACTAGAGACAAACGTTCACCTGATAGATTTCAGCCCTCGATGCATTATGTCTTGGTTATAGATGCAGGAGAGCCTTTCACTTATGATGAGGCTATGCGCAGGGGTGACAGTCACTCCTGGGAGAGGGCTATGCAGTTTGAGATAGACTCCTTGCATAAGAATGACACTTGGGATTATGTTTCCTTGCCTACATGCAAGAAGGCTTTGCCATGCAAGTGGGTGTACATGCTGAAAAGTACCCCTGGACACCCCAAGCCAGCATACAAGGCTAGATTGGTAGCAAATGGTTTTAAGCAGGAGCATGGTGTGGACTTTGATGAGATCTTTTCTCCTGTGGTTAAGATGACCACCTGCGCTTAGTCTTAGCTTTGGTTGCTCAGCTTGACTTGGATTTGTACCAGATGGATGTCAAGACGGCTTTCTTACATGGGGACTTGCATGATGAGATTTATATGGAGCAGCCTAAGGGCTTTGTAGAACCTGGCAGGGAGCACCTAGTGTACAAATTGAAGAAAAGTTTTTATGGCTTAAAGTAGGCACCTAGGGAGTGGTATCATAAGTTTGATGCCTTTATGTAGTCACAGGGCTACAGTCGGAGTGCTATGGATTCGTGTCTTTACATGAAGAAAGCCCGTGATGGTTCTTTATTGATTTTGGTACTCTATATGGATGATATGCTGATAGTAAGGAAAGCTCATGATGAGCTAGATGCTCTTAAGGCTCAGCTCAAGAAGGGCTTTGAGATGAGAGATATGGGACATGCCGCTCACATACTTGGTATGCACATTAGACGCAACAAGCATCAGGGACTTCTCTACTTGTCACAGAGGGAGTATATCCATAAAGTCCTTGAGCGCTTCCGCATGCAGGACATAAAGCCTATTGGCTGTCCATTGCCTTCTTATGTGAAGGTATCACAGGCTGATTGTCTGTAGACATATGAGCAGAGGGCCAAGATGGCCAAGATTCCCTATGCATCCGCATTGGCAGTCTTATGTATGCCATGATTGCCACTCGTCCAGATATTGCCTTTGTAGTTAGTGTTGTGGCACGCTATATGGCTACACCTGGAAAGAAGCATTGGGATGTCGTGAAGGGTATCATGAGGTACCTGAAGGGCAGTGTAGATATGTGCATATGCTATGGCAGCCAGGATATAGGAGTCGTGGGGTACACTGACTTTGATTATACAGGACATGCAGATAGTAGGAAGTCCACTTCCGGCTATGTATTCACCTATGCTGGAGGTGCTGTTTCTTGGATGTGCAGGGTGCAGAAATGCATGGCCCTTTCTACTACAGAGGCTGAGTATGTTGCAGCCAATGAGGCTTGTAAGGAGGCCATTTGGTTGGGTCGTTTGGTTGCTAACCTTGGTGTTGATGCTATTCCTACACTGCATTCGGATTCTATGAGTGCTATTCAGTTAGCCAAGAATCCGGTCTTCCATGCAAAGATGAAACACATTGAGATGAGGTATCACTTCATACATGGGGTCATTGAGGACAAATCTGTTGATCTTGTCAAGATCTTGACTGACCAGAATCCTGCAGATCTGCTCATGAAAAGCCTCTCTACATAGCGCTTTGCCTTCCTCAGGAGGTTGATGGGCGTGGGATGAGATGACGTCTTTCCTCATCCTGTTGTACGTGTGTACATGTTGTACTGTCTTTTTTCTTTTTCTTTTCACTCCTCACTAGGGAAGATTCGCCTTTAAGTGGGAGGTTATTGGGGGTAAAGGAGCCTCCGCCTAGCCGCCCGTGTATTACTACACTGACATTCACTGCCATTGCACACTGTAGGTGGCGGGCACCTATCACCATCACTTTATTCTTTATTCTTTTAGTGACAGTTTGAATAAAGGAAGGCCCGATCACACATTGTGACTGTTGGAGTTCCCATTTCTTGTCTCTCTCTTTCTTGCTCTTGCTCTCTCGCCATAGCTCTCGAGTGCAAGCTTCGATCCTTCTCTCCTTTCAGAACGGAGGATACATTCACATGGAAATATGTCAAATCAAGGGATAGAGAGATATGGGTAAGGAACGTCTGCAAGAATGGGGTGAGAGAGGACGGGTGGTGGGGAAGGGACCCCATTAGGGTAAAATCAAGTCATGGCATAGCTACATGATTAGAATCAGGATGTGCATGAGTATATGCCTTATAGACGTGCAATGACGCATCCCCAGACTTAAGACTTTAATGGGAAGGGTGAACCGAGCAACAGGGACCTAGGACCCCACATTAGTCCAACCGCTGATGTCCCGACACTTAAAACATGACTGTCACTAATAAACAAGAAGTGAAGGGTTAGAAAAACTTGGCCCATATTGCAGAAAGTGAAGGCGATTGTCAATGTTGCATCTTGTGTCATTATCGGTTGTAGGAGGTACCAATGTGTCTTCATAGCACATGTCCAATGTGGTAGGGACCACGTAGAAGCATCCAGGGAGGCAACTTTATTGAGGGAATCATGGGAAATCGTTGATGGCAAAGGATATTGGGCTCAGCTCACAGTCACTCAAATGAAGTGAAAGAATAGTCACTCACCCCAAGATGTACATCATGTGATTGGAATAATGATGGAAATCCAGTCTCACACCTGGTTTAGAAATCATCAAGAGAGAGGGTACAGAGAAGGAGAGTACCCCAGGGTGTACAGTTGATGGTGCATTAGTGCGTCCCACCTCATTTGGCATATGTGCAAGGAGGAAGACTAGGGAGCCTTGTTGTATAGTTTACAGAATAGGGTGACATGTCTTGGGGTGATGGCAAAAACCCATCCCATGTGTGCATAGGGAAACAGAAATGTACCTGACTCCAAGTGTCATAACTTCCCTCAATCCTCACCTCTCAAGAATTGATTGAGAAAACATGAGTCATGCTCAGTCCCCCCTCTGTCTCACGCTCTGTTGATAAATACTGGAGGGCAGCCCAGGCTCACATCCACATTCGGTTAGGATGAAATCTCATGGCTCTCTAAGTTTGTTGATGAAGATCAGCTTTGTCTATTGAAGGTGTTAATGTGGATTAGTTGATGAAGAGGCCGACCCAGGGAGATAGCCAACCGGTTTGATGCTAGGATTGCATGTTGGAAATTGAATCTGTTGTAGGAACCAGAAGTATTAATGACGTTATGGGTTTCAATGCACCAAGGGAGGTAGCTCGAAAACTTTGTTTGCAAGAGTTCAGCTAGAGATTCAGCAATCCTGGACTGCGGGGTGTTACCACCTCTTTCACAACCAGCTTCCCATCCAAGGGTGTGTGCCATCTTTTCTTGGAATGAGGCCTGTTATGATAGGGAATTGCTTTCTTTTATCCCATAACAGTTGTATTTTACTTAATTTTTTTCTTTATTTTCTTTTACCCTACTTCCGAGGGTGTTTCCACCTTTTCTCAAAGAATAGAAAGGCATGACAAGGACCAAGGTCCTTTTCTCCCATGACCAATATATGTTTATTTTGTATTTTTTCTTCTTTTTCTTATTGTATTTGAAGAATCAAATGGCAGGAATGCCATGTATCATAACCATCCACGCCACCTCTGTTGCATCAAATGGAAAGGAAGCCACGGGGGAGGGGAAGGTGGCTACGAGGGGCTATCAGGATGACACCATATCACTAGGATCAACAAGACGGTTATCAGGAGCATTAGGTAAAGTCATCTGACCATTGTGCAGAGAATGAGGAAGCTATCAAAAGTGATTGTCAGGATCCCCAGGGGGGGTAATACTTCTTGAGGCGATAGCCATTAATAAGGAAGGGATCATCCGAAGCATCAACTGTTTGGACTTGGACTCAGCTATTCGGATTGATGACAAGAAACTTGCTGATAGGCATCACACCATTTGCAGTAATCATAGGCATCCTTATAGAGGGTTGGCCACCAATATCCTGGAAGTAAGGCCTTTCTAGCTGTTGCTTCTCTCGTGAAGTGTCCACCACACGGGTTGTCATGGCATGCTTTCAATACTATGCCAACTTCTTCTCCTACAATACATCTTCGCAAGACTTCATCCTTGCCTTTCTTGTACATCGCACCTCCTAATAGAATGTAGGGGGCTAACCAACAGAAGCTTCTTCTTCTCACAGCTTGAGATACCCGGGGGATATTGTTGGGTTGCCAGGAGGTTGGCTATGTCTGCGTACCATGGGGTAATTGTTTCAACTAGAAACAAGGAAGCATTAGGAAGGTCTGGATCATCTTTCTCGTCTTCTTCATCACTTTGAGGGATTCGCGATAGATGATCAGCCAGGACATGAGAGGGACATGAGAGTGACTGGGTTTGGTAACCACTTCAAAGTCGAACTCTTGAAACAAAAGGAGTCATCTCATCATTCTTCCCTTCACGTTGGCCTTGTTCATCAAGAAGGACAGGGCTTCATGGTCCACATAGAATTTGAAATGCATCAATATCAGATAATGTCGAAACTTCTCCAAAGCAAACACCATTGCTAGACACTCAAGCTTTGTCACTGTGTAGTTCTGCTCTCTATTGATTACTTTCCAACTTGCATAATACATAGGTTGATCTAACTTAGAGGGACCCTTTTGGCATAACACTACACCTAGGCCTTCAATTGATGCATCAGTGTGCACATGGAACTCCTTCGTCTAATCAGGAGGTTGTAGGATGGGTGCTTTAATCAAACACTGCTTTAGGGTGTTGAATGCCTGGTCACAATCAGTGGTCCATGTAAACTCAACATCTTTCCTCAAGAGTTTATGCAAAGGGGCTACCTTTGTCACAAAGTACGCAATGAATCTTTTGTAATAGCCTACATGGCCAAGAAATCCCCTCAATTTCTTAAGGTTGGTTGGGGCTGTCAAGGCGATATTTTTCTCAAACTTAGCAGGATCTATTTCTATTCCTTGTGTAGAGAGAATGTGGCCTAGAAGAACCCCTGATGAGATGCCAAATACACATTTATCGGGCTTGAGAGAAATCCCATACTCTCGACATCTGTCAAAACACTGCTCTAAGTGTCCCCAATGCTCACGAATTAGGCTATAGACATAGAAGTCATTGAGATACACCTCAATAAAATCATATAGATGGTTCTAGAAGGTAGCCATCATCACTCGTTGAAAAGTAGTAGGAGTGTTATAGAGCCCAAATGACATCGCTCTATAAGCATAGGTTTCCCATTCTATTGTGAAGGTCATTTTGGATTGACCCTCTTCATTGATTTGGACTTGATTGTATCCGCTAAATCTATCCAAGAGGGAATAGAGCTCATGGCATGCCACTGTGTCCAACAATTGGTCAGTGAAAGGGATAGGGAAATGATCCTTCTTTGTCTTGGAGTTCAGCTTTGTGAAGTCCACACATATTTGAAGTTTCTTGTTCTTCTTGTGTACTATCACAATGGGCGAAACCCATTCATTGTTAGCCAGTGGATAAATGAACTCAGCTTCAAGGAGCTTCAATAATTTGACCTTCACCGGTGCAGAATAATTCGGATTCATACGTCTCTGTCTTTGGTTTACAGGTTTGGCATCAGGCTCTAGGTCGATGTGGTGTTGGCATACTGTGGGATCAATCCCCTTTAGTTCTTTATACGACCATGCAAACATGTCTAAGTTCTCCTTTAGTAGGTCTCATAGGACCAGTAGTTCTTCTTATGAAAGATTTAGACCCACCTTCAGGTGACGTTTGATACCTTCAGCATCCATGAACATCAATTGATTTTCACCTTCCACTTCATGGATAAATGTCCCACGAACTGCTTTTGGGTAGAGATCCGAGTCTTTCAAGGGAGTGGTCTCCTATTTTGATGATGCAATGGAACTACTGTCCTCTTTTAATGGAGGCTTAGCTTGCTCTTTGGGAAGCCTAAAGGGTATCATTGAGCTTTCGGGTTTAGGTTAGGGATGAGTTACTTCTTGGCTCGAGGATTCATCTTTTGAAGATGCATCCAAGAATGCCACATGACAGGAACTTTCTGCGTTTCGTCTAAACTGCAAGGTTGGGGATTGTTGGTAAGGTGCATCCTCATCATCTTTTTTAAGGAAGGGTAACTTTGGAAGACAAGAGCCACTGCTGAAGGAAGGCCTATTCTTCTTAATCCATTTATAAAGGCTTTGCTCATGACATGATTCATTTATCAGTCTAAAGGGTACCATAATCATTATGTCGATTAAAGAGGGATCTTTTGCTTTTGAGGCTTTAGGAACTTCAGAAACTTCTTCCTCATCTCCCCTTTTGTGAGTAGGATAGATCCTTCTAGCTCGCTTTCATAATCTTTTTGTGCATTATCACCTTCGTTCTCTTCAAATTCTGTTTCTATCTCTATGGGGACGCTGTAAGAGAAGAACAAGTTCTCTGTTATGATCTCTGCTTCTACTTCTGTCTCTGTTTAGGTTCCTATCTCTGTCTTTGGTTTTATCCCCATGACTGCCATATGACAGGGAGAATAGTACATCCATGCTTCTATTTTGTTGTCATAGGTATTCTCCCATGGAAAAAGACTTTGCTTCTTTCGGTAGTTGGCTTATAGTGCCCACTGTTAGGGATTGTGCCTCTATTTTCTTAGGAAAGATTTGTTTGATAGCCTCTTCGTATCTTGATGTACATCTATTATTTCATTAGAGGAGTCGGTTACGACTTTAATGGACGTGGATCCATTGCCTTTTTGCGATCCATACAACTTTAACACCACTTTGTTGGGTCCTCTACTGAGGGTTAGGGTTCCTTTATTGGGTCCTCTACTGAGAGTTAGGGTTCCTTTGAACCAGTCCATCCTTGCTCTTGCTTCAAAAAGCCAAGGTCTTCCCAACAATAGAGGGCATGAGGTCATGTAGGAATTTGGTTTGACCACCAAATATTTATGTTAGAAAATAGTCTCTTCCTACGAGGGTTATCTTTACATACGGGAACAATGCTCGATGGTTTGATTTTGCTTTGATCTGCCAATCTGATAAGCCACTATGTACGTTGCATTCCTTGCAAGTCTAGATCCTTCATTGTCACATCTGTCATTATATTTGCTGATGAGCCTCCATCAATCAATGTATATGAAATAAAGCACCCTTTAATCCATATGCCAATCTCTGGGGTTCTAGGATCCAGGAAGGCGTTAGCCACATCTACTTCCTTTACGGGTTCTGAGGCTCTATTGGACTTGGTCACCACGGAGGGAAGAATTCTTAGGCCTCTTTTTCTGGTCAGTATACTTTTGAATTTCTTTTGATAGCTGGGAGACAACATCAACAATTGTTGGAATGTTAAGTCTGGTTTAAAAGTGTCTATTTTGTTTCTCCCTAGGAAGGTTGAAGTTCACAGTCTTGGCAGGGGGAATACTCTCTTCTAGAACTATGGGTTCTCCTTTCTTTGCACGCGTTATTGCGGCCACTTCCAATTCCACCAAATTGGAAGCAGGTTCTTAGGTCTTTTGTTGGGTATCAAGAGTAGCTTTCATAGGAGTTGGACTTGGACAATCTTTTGTAGTGTAGCCTTCTCCTTTGCATCGATTGCATAAGGGCTTGTAATCCATAGACCTTCAGGGTTTGGACAGTTTGGTAAGATATGACCCTTTTCTCCACATCTTTAACACTCCACTTTTGATCTTTGACCACCGCAAGACTGTCGTCCTCTGTAACTTTGAGAGGAAAACCTCCTTTGATTGATGAAATTAGGACCAAACTCCCTAGGCTTTGATCCAATGTCCTGCATTTTCATTTTGGATTCCAACAAGTTGAATCTTGCATCTTCATCTTTCTTTCTTCATTCATGCATCTCTTTTAGAGAGCAAATATTCTCTGTATGGTTCTTCCTCAAACAATATAAATAGAAGGATCTAGGAATGGTTGGTTTTCAGGTACATTCAGTGGCTAAATGTCTTGCTTGATGGCATTTTCCGCACCATGTATTAGAACACATCACATCTCTCCCACCTCCCACAGGAGTGGATATATTGGTGATATTCACCTTCAGCGTCTGTAGTTGTTTTGTAATCGCATCCATAAGCTCTTTCTTGATACTTGCACCTGAGTTGGCCAGGTAGTCTTTTAGATTTTCATCTCCAAGAGTACTTGTAGTAGGGTTTTGGGAAGCTTCTATTATCACTCCATACAATGGCTAGGTTGATCCAAAGGGTCCTCTGTTCTGGTTTTAATTCAAAGCTCCTATTGAGACTTGGGGTTGTTAATTCCAATTGGTAGGGTTCCATTGGTGTTGAGTTGCCATTGGAGGAACTATCGTCTGCGGCCAATGTGGATTAGGTGTACTATATTGCGGCACTATTTGCATTTGGGGGTAGGGGTAGGGAGCTGTCCCTAGAACTACATTTGGTGAGAATACCATTCTTGGCATGGGAAGAGGTAAGACTCCTCTTCTTGAGGTCATTGACAACCTTGCTTCAACTTCGTCATACATCCTTGCACCTTCCATTGCAGCTTGCAAATTAACTAGTTTTCTCAATTCCACAAACTTGCAAACTTCTGGTTGTAGGCCTTTGAGGAACACTCCTTTCTGGATTCCTTCATCCAAATCATGGTTGGTCCATCTCTTTAGGATGGATCCATTTACGAGACATAAGCTTTTACTCTTTCTCTAGAGGATTGACTTAGGTTCATGAACTCCTCTCGTATCCACTCTTCAAAACCTTCACGCCTGAATTTAGTGAGGAAGCCCACTCCTATGTGTCCAAAGTTCATGCTGTTTGTCTCTCATACCACTGAAACACTGCACCTTTGAAAGTGGCAGGGAATATTGCTAACCAATGCTTTGGGATTTTAGCATTGTTAGTCTCACATGCTACCATAAACTGTGCTACATGAAGATCAGGATCGTCATTGTACTCTCCCTTGAAAATGGGTAGTGGGACTACATTTGCTGGAAGACATAGCCAACCTCTTGGCAACTCAACAGTATCCTCTTGGCATCGCAAGTCGTGAGAAGAAGAAGCTTATGTTAGAATCAGCCCCCTACATCTTGCTAGGCGGTGCACTATATAAGAGAGGCAAAGATGAAGTGTTGCAGGAGACGAAATCGGCATAGTATTGAAAGCATGCCATGATGAACCATGTGGTGGATACTTCGCAGGAAAAGCAATAGCCAGGAAGGCTCTGCTCACAGGATACTGGTGGTTGACCCTCCACAAGGATGCATATGACTACTACAAGAGATGCGATGCTTGTCAGCGAATGGAAAAATCCACCAAAACAAGTGCCATACCACTACAACCTATTCTTCCCCTAAAGCCGTTCGAGAAGTGGGGGATTGATTTTGTGGGTCCCATTGATCCGCCTACCAAATGAAAGCAGAACAGATACATCTTAGTATGTATGGATTATGTCACAAAGTGGTGTGAAGCTAAAGCTCTGAAGCGGGATGATGGTAACAACATAGCCCTATTCATGTACGAAAATATTATCACCCGTTTTGGTAGTCCCCTCGAGTTGGTAAGTGACAGAGGAACTCATTTCCTTAACAAGATAATGGAAGAGTTAACGGAACTGTATAAGATTTGCCATTGCAAGTCCACTCCTTACTACCCTAGAGCCAACGGCCAAGTTGAAGTCACCAACCACATGCTCTACTCGATCTTGACAAGAACGATTGTTGTACATCATCACAACTGGGACGATCGACTTACAGAGGCCCTTTAGGCGTATAGAACCTCCCATAAGGTAGCTACAAGATAGACCCCTTTCCAACTAGTGTATGGTACAAAAGCAGTCTTCCCTACTGAGCTGGAATTGCTCTCTTTGTGAGTAGTAGTTAAAGAACACTTGGGAGATGATGAGTCACTGCAACGCCACCTCCTGCACTTGGAATGTTTGGATGAGATTCGATGGATGGCCCTATAGTGTATGGAAACCACTCAAGGGCGACGCAAGGCCTATCATGATAGTTTCAACAAGCACAAGGAGTTCAAAGAAGGTGATTTTGTCCTGGCCTATGATTCGAGATTTGGCAAGTTTCATGGCAAGCTTCAACAACGGTGGATGGGCCAGTACAAGGTACTTGCTGTCAACCCTAATGACTTTGTTTAGGTACAGATAGTTGATGCCTCTGATGTACTTCCCTCCTTGGGGATCTTGACAATCACAGTCGACCTACCCTCTCCCTTTTGGGTGTCGCACTGTCCTTTTCCTTGTGCTTTTGATAGGCCTTATGATATTCCTCATGAGGCAGTCTCGTTCTACTAGCCCCTCACAGATACCTCTCAACCTTACCTTGTTCTCTTCTCGTCTGATCCAGCAATGGTGGTGAGGTTGGTCTTGACACATGGTATTTCTATCATTCTCTTTATTAATGAGAAAAAAAAATTTAAAAAGACATAGGAAAAAAAAAAACTATTATGGGAGAAAAGGAAGAAATTCCCTGTCATAGCAGGCCTGGTTTCAAGAAAAGATGGAAATACCCTTGGGCGGGAAGCTGACTGTGGAAAAGGTGGTAACACCCCGCAGTTTAGAATAGTTGATTCATTAGCAGAACCTTTTCGCAAGCAATTTGAAGCCACCTCCCTTGGTGTGTTGTTTCTGCAATATCAGTCCATCTGCTCTCCTTAATAAACGACCTTTCATACAAATCATTGAAGTACCAGACTTGGTTGCTTCCCTGGGTACGCCTCATCTTCAACATCTTGATGACAACAACAGACAAAGCGATCTTCATCACGAACCCCTTAAGTGACGCAAGCTTTCATCCTAATAGGATGGGGACGTGAGTATGGGCTGCCCTTTGTATCTATCAAAAGAGAGTGAGACAAAGGGTGGGGTGAGTGACCAGTCTTTCCCTTTAAATCAAATGAGAGGCGAGATGTGTGAATGGAGTGTTGCATGCATGGGTTGGGTCTCTCAATGCACAACACATGATCTGTTCTTGTGCACTACATCATAAGGCTCCCTGGCCTTCCTTCTTGCACTATATGTCGGCATAGGGCGGGATGCATAGTTGTACTATCAAATGCGCACAAGGCATACAACCTCTGCACAAGTGACAGTGAGGATTACATCAATGGGTTTCAGGAATGGGTTGCCCTCTTATATCTATTGACAGAGCGTGAGACAGAGGGGGGGTTGAGTGTGACTGGTGTTTCTTCCATCAATTATTGAGAGGTGAGGATTGAGGGATGTTACGACAATTGGAGTCAGGTACGTTCCCGTTTCCTTATGCACCCATGGGATGGGTCTCTACCATCAGCATAAGACACATCACTTTGTTCTATACATTGTACTGCAAGGCTCTCTGGCCTTCCTGCTTGCACCTATGCCAGACGGGGTTGGACGCACTGATGCACCATCAATTGTGCACCTTGGCATACTCCCTTTGTACCATTCCCTTGTCGATTCCTAAATCGGGTGTGAGATTTGGGTTTCCATCAACATTCACTCGCGTGATGTAAGTTATGGGGCGAGTAACTGTTCTCTCATCCCATTTGAGTGCCCGTGATTTGAGTGACTATCTTTTGTCCATGATACCTACCTCGACGAGATTTATCAACCAGCTATCTCTCTGGGTGCTGCTGCATGGTCCCTGCCATGCTGGCTGAACGTTGGAGCGAGCCATGGTACCTCTTGCCGCTGACTCCAACCCTTCCGTAGCAGCGACGGTTCCTTCGACCATACGTGAAATGGGCCAAGTTTTTCTAACCATATCCTTATGATTGCAAGGATATGTTATGTGTTAAGTGTGGAGACATCAGAGTCCAGTCGGTTGACGAGTTCTAGGCTGTGTTAATGCATCTAACTCTATCTGTTAAAGTTTTCAGTGTGGGGACCCGTCCTTGCGTGTCTATGATGTATACCCCCTCTGCATATGCCTCAATTTAATCATGCATGTATGCCATGACCCAATTTTACCTGGATGGGGTTCCTTCTCCACCCATCCGTCCCTGTTCAACCTACCCTTGGGGCCGTTCCTTCTCTTTTTTCCTTTATTCCTTGTTGTGACGTTTTTCTATGTGAACCCATCCTACGTTCACCAAAACCCACATCCCACCATACAACCCTGTTCGTCCCTTTGACTTGACCATTTTTCCTTTTTACCAACACCTGTTCCGGCTAACGGTTCTTGAGTTATTAATTTTTGAAACATTTCCTATAAATTGGACGGTTTTCCATGTGAACGCACCTTTATTATTTCAGAACAACAACCTGACATGACATTCCTGACCTACATCTTCTCCCTAACTTTTTTCATTTTTTCTCCCTATCCTTTTGATGCACGGTTCATCCGATTTTAATTTTTGTACGTTTTCGGATCATTTTTGTGCATATTTTTCACATTTTTCCATGTGAACATGCCCTATTTTCACCGAAATTCCAATTTCCTTTGACCCTTGTGTCCGGCCAACCTTTCCCCACCTATTTCCTTTTTCCTCTCCCTATTCCGCCTGTCGGATTTTTAGTTATTAAGTTTTCATGTGTTTTCGGGTGTCTTTTTTGTGTTTTTTGTATGTGAACCCCTCCTACTTCCCCCAGAACTACATGTTGATGTAACAACCCTGTGTATCCCCTTCCCACGGACATTTTTCCTTTTTACTGCCCTTCGTTTTGATGCTCGATTCTTTTCGTATCAATTTTTGAGCCCATTTTCGGGTCTATTTTTTGGGTTTTTCCCATGTAAATGCATCCTCTCTCGGTCAGAACTGTGTTTTGACATGATAAGTTTGTTGGGCACGTTATTTTGCATATTTTTCCTTCTTTCCGCCTTGGCAGTTCTCCAGAGACAGGCCATGTTATGTCCGTTGTTTCAAGCCAAAGTGGAAAGATTGCAGTCTAGGATGGATTTATTATGGTCTACATTTGAGCAATTTCAAGAGTATGTTCCTCCCGATCATTCCTTTTTTGTCCACTATCAGTTGTAGAAGTTGGCCTTCTATATTAAGCTCTCAACGATGGATCTCCCTCTTCTAGAGGATGGTTGGAGCGGATCTTGGTCTTCAGATTTGCTAATAGAAGTTGTCCGTATGGTCTTTGAAGATTCTATGACGACGGATATCATGTTGCTGTCTTATATGTATCTACGAGATGATCTGTTAATTTTAGATGATGTAGATCTGGCTTGGTATGTAGGGGATGTGGTCTTACAAGCTGCCTTGTATATCAACCATTTGGAGTTGAGGATACATGACATGTTCCAGTGCTATTCTTCTAAAGTGGCTACTTGCCCTGACACTTTATGGCATTCCATGATTTATTTTGTAGTCGTGAACCAACAATAGAATACAACCTCTACTCATGTGCAGAACACTAACCAACTGAGGGTGGATCTTTTAGCTCATCTTTCCAAGAACCATCCCTTTGATTCATCCTTCTTTGATGCCTACCATTGACGATTTGTTTTAGGTCCCTTTATTCCTAGCTTATTGTATTATCAATAAATGGCCCATCGCTATGATGCTTATTTTCCCTTTATCAATCCAACTCAGCAACCATCTTACCTCTCCTTTTCCAACCTCAAGGTGTTCCTCAAATTCCAATCTTTACCTATTGTTCTTTCAATGAAGATTGATTCTTTTCCCCTTCTCCACCTTGTCCTTCCCCATCTATCCAAATACCTTCTACTTTTCCTGCTTATCAATTAATACATTTCTTAATTGATTCGCTTAAATTTTAAGCTAATCCTTCTTTAGCTTATTCCTCATTTTATGATTTTGCCTACCCATCTCTTCATCCTCTTTTACTCATTCATCTTCCATTTCCTACCACTTCTATTTCTCAACCCCCTTAGTTGGTTAGTGGGTATGAAGGATTTGATCAACAGATTCCAAGAAGAAGAGGATGGACCACATAGGACCACATATTAATTGGCCATTAATTCCAGGGGATTGGACAACTGCTAGTCAAGCATACCAAAATTATCTCCATTTTACTCAACAATATTCACAATCTCTTGATACTTTAGTGAGATTGACATCCCATTTTGCTTGGTACCTCTTATATCCTTTACAAATTTGTTATGACTTTCTATTGTTTATGAGATATGTTAATGCATAACGATGTTTTTCTTTAGTTGTATTCTTTCCTAGATATAGGTGATAAGTTGGGGTCGTGGTTTGGGGTGATTATTGAAGATACTAAAGAAGATCGAATTGAGATCTTTACTGAACTTACATTCTTCTTTTCCTTAAGTCGCGAGGACATTTCCTTTCTATGTGTGGGGATATGTTGAGAGTGGAAAAAGACTGAAATTTTGACTGATTTTTGTTGTCTTAAAGGTCTGAATGGTTGATTTTTGATGGATTTTGAGTGATGTGTGGTGGTTGTTTTTGGAAGTGTTTGAGAGTGTTTTGGATTATATTGATTATTTTTTGGAAGCTCATGATGATTCTTAGTAGAAATATAAAGCTCTGTGATGTTCTAATAGGTTCTGTTGAGGTTTTGATGCCTTCTATTTAGCTTATGTTTTGTTCTGATTTTCTTATGTATGAAGCATGGATTGATGATGAAGGTTGAGGTTTTTTGAAAGCTTATTGAATAGTTTTTTATAGTTTGGAATAGTTTTGGTATGAGTTATGAGGATCTGCTATTCTATGATGACCTTCTGTAATGCTCTGTAGACCTTCTGTAGAGCCTCTGTCTCTGCTCTATTCCTGTTCTATTTTGTTTTGTAGATCTTCTGTAAGTGTTCTGTAGAATGTATGTGTGACTTTGGGAAAGTTTTCTAACTTTTGGAAAGAATGAATCTAAGTTCAAAAGAGCTTAAAAAATGGAAGAAGTATCTGCTGACGACTGAAGTGACAGTGACAGTAGTGAGCTATGAAGAGACAATATAGTGGCTCTGGTGCCCTTTCATACCTCCCATACCTCTTGGGAGGTGAATCCATGACCTAAGAGGGATTATTAAGTGTCATTCTTGAGTATTGTAGCGAGGAGATGATGTACTATTGATCGAGAGAGAGAAAGAGAGCCGGAGATAGCCAATTCTATAAAAATAATGTATCTTTCAATAAGAGATTGAAAGAGA
The DNA here is from genome assembly GCF_053477565.2 of Lygodium microphyllum. Taxonomy (NCBI): domain Eukaryota; kingdom Viridiplantae; phylum Streptophyta; class Polypodiopsida; order Schizaeales; family Lygodiaceae; genus Lygodium; species Lygodium microphyllum. The sequence goes on along the minus strand of NC_141144.1, from coordinate 10,710,542 downwards.
AAACTATGAAGACAATGAAAATGAATATTATGTGATTGACTTCCATTCAAAAATGGTGTATTCTTTTATGTTTCTTGTATTTGATGGATTCTATGAAGATGTTGAAGATTATGGTTGATTCTATTAAATCCGTGGGAGATATCTACTATGATGTTGTGTGAAGATTTGCTGTTTTCCTTGTTTTGGTCATCTAAAGAATGAAATAAAAGCTTGTTGATGTTACAAGAAAGATTTTCTTGCAGTAGAATCCCCTTTTCCTTGGTGTCTCTCTTGGGGCTCCATATCAAATCCTCATTTATAATGAAGTCTAATAAGGATTTGACACCACTAATGGCTGCTTGGATAAAAACTGGGAAAGATATATTGCAAAATCCTTTTTTGAGATAGCAAATGTCTACAGAATAGAGGTTGATGGTGCTACTCAAGAACATCTTGCTATTATTCCTTATATGACTTTACCCTCGGTACACTTTGTGAACAAGGGGGAAGAAGAACCAAAATCGAGTGCTAGGAATAGTTTGCTTGAAAATGTATAAACGAGGATATCTAAGGATGTACCTACAATCAAGTCTCGAAAAAAAGCCTCTTTGTTTCTTGAAGAGCCTGAAGTGGAAGTAGTTAAAATAGAAATGGCAGAAGGGAAATATTTAAATCTAGAAGCTTAATTGGAATCCCAAGATCAAGAAAGGTTTGAGGAGGTATTACAAGCACATGTTGGAAAATTTGCTTGGTCTTATACTGACCTTAAAGGTATTAAAGTTGAAATTTGTCAGCATTCTATTGATTTGGAGCCAGGCACAAAACCCGTATATCAACGTCAGCAATGGACAAACCCTGTGTATGCAGAGTTAGTGAAGGATGAAATTACCAAGCTTTTAGATGCAAGATTCATATATCGTGTTCCATATAGTGAATGGGTTTCCCCTATTGTGGTAGTACCCAAGAAAAACAGTAAGAAGATTAGCATTTGTGTTGATTAAGGAAAGCTGAATAGCAATACACGTAAAGATAATTTTTCTTTGCCATTTACAAATCATGTACTTGATAAAGTTGCATGCCATGAGCTATATTCTTTCGTGGATGGGTTTAGCGGCTACAATAAGGTGTTAATTCATCCTGAAGATCAATCCAAAACTACCTTTACTACTGAATGGGGTACATTCATCTATAAAGTGATGCCTTTTGGCTTATGTAATGCACCTCTGACATTTCAAAGAGTTATGATCATGGCTTAACAATATTTTCTACGACAATGGATGGAAGTTTCTCTAGATGATTTTTGTGTCTATGGGACGGCAAAAGAAATGCTTGATATTGGGGGTAAAGGCACCTCTGCCTAGCCGCCCGTGTATTACTACACTGACAGTCATCGCCACTGCACACTGCAGGTGGCGGGCGCCCATCACCGTCACTTTATTCTTTATTCTTTTAGTGACAGTTTGAATAAAGGAAGGCCCAGTCACAGATTGTGACTGTTGGAGTTCCCATTTCTAGTCTCTCCCTTTCTTGCTCTTGCTCTCCCGCCATAGCTCTCGAGTCCAACCTTTGATCCATCGCTCCCTTTCAACTAGTATCAAAGCTTTGCTTTTTGACTCTTGAGCTTGGTTTGTGGCATTCTCAACATCCCATTGACTCTCTACTTGCATTGGGTCTCCTTCTCGGTAGCCATATCCGACTCCTTTGAGCTCCCGTCACTCCCCGGCTTCCCAAGCACCTTCCCGACATTGTTGGGCACCTTCAAGGCATTACATCAGAGGTATTTGATCATTTTCTTCAGGGTTTACTTCAGTTCTCAGGTCTCACAGGCTACAAACAAGATTGGGGCAGCCACCATTGAAGCTCCGTTGCTTCATATCTCACTTGCCTTTGAACAAGACTTATTAGAGCTTGTTTGAGGCCTTCCTTGGCTTTAATCGGACCCCTCCGAAGCTTGGCCACCATTTTTTGTGGCCCCAGGACCAGTATTTACAATTGCTAGAATCACGCAGCCCTCCCATATGTGTCTTCAGCATTGACAATCACAAAGACAACTCTCCCCCTCCATTGGCACTTGGAAAGGCTCCATTTCGGGCATATGAACATGCTTGATGCTCGGTCTTGAAGGCTTGAGCATTGAACATTGATTTGGGGCTGATTCAAACATTGTTTGGGACTGTTTACAACAGTTCACAGTCATGTTATGCTGATGCTACATTGACAGTAAATGCTATGCTTGTCTAGGCATACATAGTCAACCGGTTTGATGCCTATTGGATGTTGATTGACTTGGGGATGGATTGCACATGTTATGCCATCATTTTGGCACTGATTTGGGACTGAAATTTCTTAGTTTTTACAATCATTTCATGCTGTAATAAAAGCGGGTTGAAGCTATTTTACATGCTTTGGGTTATGCCTATTGGTTCCTGCCTATGTCTTGGATATATGCCATGAAGTGTTGATCTTCGGGGTACGACTTCGAGCTTGGATTTCATCCCAGATGCTTTTGGAAGAGCTTTGACATTATACACTCATTGACATGGTTCCTGCTTGACCGTAGTATATGCTTTGACAGTGATGCTCCTTGGGTTTATGCATACCCTTGCCTACGGCTTGATGCTCATGTCACGGTTGATTACCCTATGCATACATTGAGCTTGAGTGCTCCACTGAAGCTCCAACTTGGATGCATTTTGGATTATCTGGAGTAGTCTTGGATGTTACTTGGCTTGTTAGAGTTTGGATTGGGATGTATTTGATGTCTTACATGCTTATGGATGCTACATATGAATGCTCTACCGCCTACATGTTCGGGATGTACTATTGATGTATTGTCTTGGACTTATGTCATTGGCACTGTGTCTTGCCTTGGCTTGAGCTCTTGAGCTCGTACATACGACTTTTGTGCCAGTGGGAGCATTCTTGAATGCTTATCAGATATTGAGCAGGTGATACTTTTATGCATTGAGCCATTACATGCCATTGAGCAGTTACATACACTTGAGACTTTGGGACTTCTTACCCTTTGGGATGATACATCATATGTCTTGGTTCACTGTATGCTTATGAGCTAAGTCTCAGTTTTGGATCCGTATCTTTGTGAACTGACACCTACTTGTGTCAAGTTTTGGTAGTGGCAGGAACGCTTTGCCCCATTGACTGGGGGGTGTGCCTACTCACTTGTAGATGTTTGTATGACATACTTGGGTGTTGGATTCATGCTTATCGACCGTCATATGCTTATGCTGTGCCCACATGATGCCGACTTTGGTCTTGGCAGTATCTGATTGCCTTGGGATCCGATTTTGGCAATGTTAGCTCTCTTTTACTGAAATATGTAATTTATTACAGCAAGCATATATGTATGGATTGACATGGATTTTTCATGCTGAAACACTCTGAAATGATGTACTTTCACTAGTACTTGGTGGGCAGCAGCTTTGATTCCACTTTCTTCGCCATTTTTTCTCGATTTTGGTGATTTTTTGGTCATTAACTGCAGTAAATAGCAAGTAGTTTTGAACTGTCTATAGTCTTCCACCCTGCATTATGGCGAGTTCATCCATTGATCATGCTATTTTTAACATCACTAAGCTTGAAGATACGAATTACTCTTATTGGAAGAGCCATATTTGGTAGGTGTTGGTGCAGAAATCGCAGATCAAACCTTTGAGGTTAAGCGGGCATCCGCGTGTAACTATGCCAGATGAGGAATGGCTTGAGCTTGATGAGTTATGCAAGTCCACTATTGTATTGTCTCTCACAGAACATGTTCACTATAATGTCTTTGAGGAAGAACAGAGTGCATGGCAGTTGTGGGAAAAGATAAAAAATCTCTATGACAAGAAAAGTCCATCGAGTCAGATGTATTGGTTGAAGTAGCTTATGGATCTGTGCATGAAGGAGAATGTGACTATGTCTACTCACTTGAGCCAGTTCTATGCTATACTCAAGAACTTGACTTTGCAGGACATCACTTTTGCAAAGGATGTCACTCCTCTTTTCTTGCTTGGTACTCTTAATGAGTCATGGGATGTATTTCGCACTGCATTATGTGCCTCTACTGCTACCTTGAAATTATCTGATGTTGAGAGTGCTCTTCTGCAGGAAGAGGTTAACCGTAAGAATTTGGATGCCTCTTGTGTGTCTCATGTTATGATAGTTAGAGGCAGGAATGATGCATATGGAAAGCATGGCAGCGGTAGTGGTCGTGGACGGGATTCTCAGAAATCTCGGTCCAAGTCTCGTGGAAAGTCACGTAGCAAATCCCGTGGCAGGAATGCAGATGTTACTTGTCACCATTGTGGGAAAAAGGGCCATATTAGGCCACAATGCCATGAATTGCGCAATGAAAGGCGCAAAGATAAGGGGAAAGACAAAGTGCATGATAAGTCTTTTGATCGCAGCATAGTACCTGCAAAGTCCAATGTTAAAATTGAAGAGATCAATGTTATACAACCTGAGAATGTTGATGATGATTATATCCTAGCAGCTTCTTTTAGTGCTTCACAGATGACAGAGATACACTCTATGTATGCACAGTGTTGGCTCTTGGACTCAGGTGCGTCCTTTCATGTGACACCTTGCCGAGAGTGGTTTCATTCATACCGTACTGCTTCAGGTTCTGTGCGCTTGGGTGATGACAGCTCTCTTGATATTGTGGGCATTGGTGATGTTAGGCTGTAGTTTCCTTTTGGCAACAGTTTTATTATGCAGGATGTACGTCATGTACGTGCTTTGACACACAGTCTCATGTCAACTGGACAGCTTGATGACGCAGGATATCATGTATAATTTGGAGACTCTGCATGGAAGATCACTCATGGCAGACTTGTGATTGCGAGAGGTGCCAAGGCTAGCAGTCTCTACCCCTTGATTGTATCTGCTTATTCCCTTGATCATGTTTTGTCTGTGGATTCTATCTCACATGTATCTCTTTGGCATGCCCGTTTGGGCCATATGTCTTTGAAGGGAATGAAAATGCTTTCTGGTTTGCAGTACTTACCGTCCCTTGATTATGCATGTTTTGATTCATGTGAGCATTGTCTTTATGGCAAGCAGACTAGGTCTACGCATAAGAAGTTTGGTAGGCCACACATGAGTGAGCCCTTGGCATTGGTACCTAGTGTGCGAATTGGAGAAAAGTCTTTATGGCTTGAAACAGGCACCTAGGGAGTGGTATCATAAGTTTGATGCCTTTATGTAGTCACATGGCTACAGTCGGAGTGCTATGGATCCGTGTCTTTGCATGAAGAAAGCCCGTGATTGTTCTTTATTGATTTTGGTACTCTATGTGGATGATATGCTGATAGCAGGGAAAGCTCATGATGAGCTAGATGCTCTTAAGGCTCAGCTTAAGAAGAGCTTTGAGATGAAAGATCTGGGACATGCCGCTCATATACTTGGTATGCGCATTAGATGCGACAGGCATCAGGGACTTCTCTACTTGTCACAGAGGGAGTACATTCATAAAGTCCTTGAGCGCTTCCGCATGTAGGATGTAAAGCCTATTGTTTGCCCATTGCCTTCTTATGTGAAGATATCATAGGCTGATTGTCTGTAGACAGATGAGCAGAGGGCTGAGATGGCCAAGATTCCCTATGCATCCATAGTGGGCATTCTTATATATGCCATGATAGCCACTCGTCCAGATATTGCCTTTGCAGTTGGTGTTGTGGCACGCTATATGGCTACACCTGGCAAGAAGCATTGGGATGCCGTGAAGGGTATCATGAGGTACCTGAAGGGCATTGCAGATATGTGCATACGCTATGGCAGCCAGGATACAGGAGTCGTGGGGTACACTGACTCTGATTATGCAGGACATGCAGATAGTAGGAAGTCCACTTCCGGCCTTGTATTCACCTATGCTGGAGGTGTTGTTTCTTGGATGTCCAGGGTGCAGAAATGCACGGCCCTTTCTACTACAGAGGCCGAATATGTTGAAGACACCCATTTGATTACCTGCAAGACTTTCCAAGAGTGCATTCTACAACTTAAAAAGGGTCTTGTGGCTCATAGTAATTAAGAGAACTTGAAAGTCAATTTGAGTAGTTAGATCTTGCAGAACAGCAAGCTCTTGCGAGTTAGAAAAATTGAATTGCTTCTAGAAGTAGATGATCCTGAACTTCAAGAGAAGATTGATGATTTGTTAGAGGATCAAACTACAAAGACATGGCTTGAAATAGAGTGGAGGCATTTAAGGAAGCTATTACTACACTGGTAAAAATGCATAGAAGAAGAGAAATATTGCATGTATCTAGCTTGCCCACTGTTATGAGTAAAATAGTTTATGTATCTAGTAAGCCATCCACTTCTATGGCTAACCACCCTATGGCTGCTCTTTGCTATTCCCATTGTTAGGGAAGATGTATTAGATGAGTTTGTTAAAGGTAGGTAGGAGGCTTGAGTGCAAGGTGCAAGGCCAAGCTCTGACCCCAAGAAGATATCCAACATAGAGTACATTTAGAGTACATGGAACTACAAACCACTTCTATATAATTAGAGTACATTGAGCTAGAAAATGTGACTTTTGTTTTATGAGCTCACATCTCTTGAATTTTTATCCTTATACCAACGATCTAAATTCCTAAATGATGAATTAATCTCAAGCAAGATGACAGTCTCAAGTATGGGCAAGATTTGCAACCAAAAAAATCTTAAAGATAGTGTTGGAAATATCTTACCCTCAGGGCTCTAGTGAGAGAGTAGAATGATATTGGTTTTCTCTAAGCTATCTTGACCTTGGTGCTAGGCTTCACCAATCTCTACTCCCAAAGAGATATCCAATACAAAGTACATCTAGAATACATTGAACTACAAAGTACTTCTATACATTTAGAGTACATTGAATTAGAAAGTTTGAGTTCTCTCCTAAATTTATATTCTTATATAAGAGATCATAAATCCTAAATGCTAACTTAATCTCAAACAAGATGACTATTGAGTACTCTTTGTGGATCATGTACTATAAATGACCAACGACAACTTGAGATGAGTATATACTAACAACTTGAGATAGAATGGGAACTATCTTGCTGCCCAGTGTTGGGTTTGAGTGTAGGGCCAAGTTATGGACCCAAATAGGTCTCCAAGTCTAGGAACTATCTTGCACTTAGGGCCAAGCTTGAGTGGATGGGAAGATCTACAACCAAAGAGATCTCCACGATACTATTGGAATTATCTTGTCCCCCCTTAGGGCCCTAATGAGAGAGTGGAGTTATTTTCAGCAACTCATATCTCCTAAAATTTTATCCTTATAAAAGAGATCATAAATCCTTAATGATGACTTAGTCGCAAGCAAGATGACTATTGAGTACCCTTTGTGGATCATGTACTATAAATGACCAGGGAAAACTTGAGATGAGTGTATACTAATAACTTGAGATAGACTAGGAACTACCTTTCCCCCTAGTACCAAGCTCAAGTGCAAGGCCAAGTTGTGGACCCAAAGGAGTCTCCAAGATAGAACTTGCCCTCACAGTCCTGATGAGAGAGTGGAACTATATTGGTGTTCTCATTGCCAATCTTAAACTCAAGGCCTTGATGAGAGAGTGGAACTATATTGGTATTCTCAGTGTAAGGCATACCCTCAAGGCCTTGATGAGAAAGTAGAACTGTATTGGTATTCTCTAAACTATCATGAACTAAGTGTAAGGCTTGAGCGTAGGGCCAATCTATGCATATACATAGAGAGCATAGTAGGGATAAATGAATTATGGAATCCCATCTAGAAAGCCATGTAGAGCAAGCATAGACATAGAGTAAAGAGACATTGTAATTAATATCAATGTCAAAAAACAACATCAAGAGTTGATAAGATGGAAGAGTCCCTGAAAATCTCAAAATCATATCACCAAAATGTGTAGTTCAGGTATTATGTTGGAGACCATCCCTCAAAATGCTCTTGACCACCAAGAATGTGCACAAAGAGGTCTCCAGCATAGAGTTGGAATTACCTTGCACTTAGTGCCAAGCATGAGCATGTGGGGAAGATCTACAACAACCAAAGAGATCTCCAAGATAATGTTGGAACTATTTTTCCCTCAAGGCCCTCTTGAGAGAGAAGAATTATATTGGTGTTCTCTAAGATATCTTGACCTTAGTGCTAGGATTGAGTATAGGGCTAAGTTCTGCTCCTCAGATATCTAACACAAAATACATTTAGAGTACATCAAATTGGAAAGTACTTCTATACATTTAGAGTAGAAAGTATGAGTTATTTTTAGAAACTCACATCTCCTAAATTTATATCCTTATACGAAAGATCATAAATCCTAAATGATGACTTAATCTCAAGCAAGATGGCTATTGAGTACTCTTTGTAGATTATGTACTGTAAATGACCAAGGACAACTTGAGATGAGTGTATACTGACACCTTGAGATAGAGTGGGAACTACCTTGCCCCCACTGTGATACTTAAGTGCAAGACTCAAGCTCTAGACACAAAGAGGTCTCCAAGACACAAGCTCTCCAAAGGTACTTTGGTAGCTTTTCCTATACAATCTGGAGGTAGGGTAGATGGTCCAGCTTCATTAGTAGACTTAGACTTGAAGATAATGTTTTCATCTGCTTCATATGCAGGTGGAAACATTCGAGGTACATAGATTCTTTGAATATCTAGTAAGATAGAATCCAATTTAGCTTCACCAATTTCATAAGTAGCATCTACATCCGTAATATTTCAGCACAAAATATTAATGAATTTTGATCCTACACACCTCATGCAAGAACGGTTTAAAATAATCTCCCCATGACTACAAGAACCTTGGGCTAAATGCTCCACCCTCGTGCGTTAATAAACTCTAGCCCGCATTGTGCATAAGAGACCGTGGCTTGAAGACCACAAGCCTGCACGGGAACACCTCTTCTAGGGGGAAAAATGGGATAATGGCTAAATTTTGTGCAATTTTTTTAATTATAAACCCCTCCCCCTCAGCCGATGCATGGCAGGGGAGAGGAGTGTGAGAGGGAGTGGAGCTAAGTGGAGGAGAGAGGAAAATGGGAGGGGAGCATGCCACTAGCCACGTGTGTGGCTATCTCCCCCCCGCCCCACCCCCCCCTTTAGTCCTATAAGACCACCCCCTCCCCAAGCTTGAGGGAGGGGAGAGAAGAGAGAGAGGATGTGCTGCCAGGAACCGCCATGCCATGCTACTGCCGTGCCAGGCCGCTGCTGCCACGCCACCTCCACCATCATCATAATCGTCATCATCGCCATCGTCCTCTCCATCGTCACGTTTTTCTTGTCCACGTTTCTGTCAGAAGACAGAAGCTTCTAATTTTAAGCTTCCTTAAGTCCCGTTCCCTTGTGCCTTCCCTGGGAACTTTAAAGCCAAGTCTCCAAGGACCGTGTCCTGTGCGGGAGAGGGAGATCGCAGACTGTGAGACTTCGGGACATGCGAGTAATCAAAGGGGGAGTTGCTGTGACAAAATACAATGCATAGATGGCTTCGAACCTAAAGACACGAGGCGCACATGCGGGAGGTTCCACTCCGAGTTCGCGTGTGGATAATACCCCGAACCTCAATACCCAGGTTCTTAAAAAATTGATTCTGCATGGAAAGAATGCACTAGGCATGCCCAATTCTCGTAGGCAAGTTTAATCATGTTTGGAAATTTTAATTGGTCGCCGATGTACAAGAATTAGTCACATGATGTGCATTTGAAATTGCTTGCACTTCCAAGTTGAAATCCTAAATGCATATTGCATAAAATGTCGATTTGTCTAAATGCATCCTTGATTGCCTCGCGAAAAAGAACAACGCATAATGCATTTAGATAATAATCTCCTAGTTGTGATTCATATGAGATAATCATTGACGTCCATTAGATGTTGTCCAAGTAGTTGCATTGCATGAAAGGGATTTATGTACCTTGTAAATTGCATGCGGTGAAAATTACATCCTAGGTTGGGCTAAGTGCTGAAGGACAAATAAAATCAATAATGGTCCCATGGCATTCATGTATGGACTTTTTTTATTGAAATTTGTATTTAGAAAAGGATGTATTTCATATTAAAGCTTGAATTGAATGCATTAAGCGAAGGGTTATGAGCATAGTTCTTGATGAAATTCAATGTAGGTTCTTATACGAGTTAACCCTAAATTGTCAATCATTATAGTTTCGGCAAGAAAAAGAAATGGTCATTGCACATTTTATAGTTGCATAGAAGGAAAAAGTCAATGAATCGCATATTTGCATGGAATGTTATGTCTTGCAACTATTTACACCTTTTAGGAAAAATATTAGCGTCTCTAAGAAAAGATCACCTCTTGTCGCAAGACAATTAGATTGATTAGGTAATTCGCTTGCAATGGTGTAACTCAAACGATGATTACCTCAATGCGCTAGGTAGAGTTAAGTCGCGATAAAATTCTGCTTAGTATCGCACTCGAAAAACCGACTTGATAATTCCAACCTCAAAGGTCCTACCCACATTCACAAAATGTTAGGGTTAGTTAGACGCCCATACAATAACGATCTAGGAGTTTTACCTTAGGGTAAATTGGCCTAATACTAGACTTCCGATTGAGTTTAGAAACCCTAGGGCCAAACGTTGTCGGCCTAGTAAGGTTAGGGTTGGGTTGGGTGGAGAGGACTCCCAAACCCTACATCTTGGCCAAAGGTATTCTTGACCCGGGAATACCGTGTGATGGGAGAAATATGCAACAAGTTGCAACGTCACAGGGTTTTGTGTTTAAATCACAAAGTAGAATTGCCACTCCTTAGAACAAGGTTGGCGAAGTGCAAGTGTAACTTGCAAGAGGATGAGTGGTCATCCTGCTACTTCACCCTTCCTTGGTGTTGATTTGCCAAGTTAGGGAAGTTATGTATTGCCTAGCAAGAAATTGACCAATCAAGATAGGACAACAGGGTTGTCCAAAATTTATTGACCTTAAAGGAACCTAAGGTATTTGTTAATTTGGGTTAACAGGGTATAAACCCTAACCCAAGGATAAAAGGGTAAACAAGCAACAAAACCCTTGGGATCTTGCCAAGTCGCAATTGATCCCGGATCGAATGCTAGATGCATTCAGAGAGAAGGATTTACACTTTAGCAGTTAGCCAAACAAACGACCACTGGATTGATTGTGTTTGTACAGTTAGGAGCACTGTTTGTAATTCTTTGCTCAAGGAACTAAAGATGGAAAAATAATTAATGCTTCAGGTTGAAGGCCTGGAGGGAGAGGTAGCATCAATTACCCCTGACTGTCTGCCTGACCCTATCCAAGGGGGTTGTTAGCCGTGCCGGGTATGTGGACCGAACCTGCAGCGAGAGGTGTCTTCATGGGTGCTACTTGGAGTAGGAGGACGCTTGGGTGCTAGGGGGGCTTTGGCCGTAAATCCCTTGCCTTCGGGTCCTGCGCAAGAGGCCGATGTGACTCGAGATTGGATCTCGAGGCCCGCATACTAGTCTACGGGCGAAAACTTGGAATAGCGATCCCTAAGGATTGTTGGAATTGCCTTTGGCAGATTATGGAATCGCCTTCGAGTGGATTATGGAATTGCCTTCGAGCGGATTATGGAATAGCCTTCGGGCTGGATTATATGATGTATTCCAAAGACTGATAAATAAGATCAATTGATGAAAAGGAACTTGTTTGACACTGTTTTTCTATGTTAGTGCTAAGATTACGTGAAGGAATCGATGATTAATTGGCTAATTAAGGAAGCTATTTTTGCGTGTCAAACTAAATGTGATATGTAATTAGATAACTAAAGCAATCCCGAGGAAAGTGTGGTGGATGTGACCATGGGTCCATCCTATGGATGGGTGGTCCCGATTGGCCGGGAACTTTTTTCGAAGGAAATTGACAGCAAGGAACGATGACCTAGAATCTAGAGTACTAGAGTCCTGATTTATGCTATTTTAGGGGAACGGAATGGGACTATGCCTTACGGGCAGAGAGGTCGAGCTTTGCATTCCTCTCGTTTCCCATTCTCCTTGAACCAAGTGCAGCATGAATCCATTCGACCCTAATGTTTCTGCGTAAAGTAGTTCGCCTGGGGTTCGACGCTAGTTACCGTTCTAGGAATTTGACCACTAGGAAAACCCTGATTCAGGTCAGTCCTAAGTGGAAATGGCCGGAATGCTTCCGCTTCGTGCAGACTCGGGAAGACCTAGATTGCAAACCCCGTGACATTCCGTGGGAGTGCCATGTGGCGCTTTCTGGACTCTCTTCCCGATGGGCTGCTAAGATGTGTCCTACAAGTGAACATGTGGGCACGTTACAGTTGGTATCAGAGCGAACCAACGGATCTAATAATTTCAAGGAAACTTAATGAGGTGAAGTAAAGCAAATGTTGCTGTTAAGAACATTTCCTTACTTACTTATCGATACCGGCCTGCAGAGTCGCAAAGCATGGAACAAATTCTTGGTGTTCCAGGTTATGTTTATGATTGCGATGCATGCCTTGGATTATCGACGAAGGCTAGGTATGATGAATATCCTAGACCGCATCTAGAATCCTTCACCTCTGTACGTGGAACGGAGATGGACAGGTGATTTAGGAATTTATTACATAGCTGCCCACCAACTTGCATACCTTACATGTCGGCGGTTGAACGGTCAAGCAAAACACATATATGTACGAGGAAGTGACTCAAATAATCCATGCCGACAGAATTAAGGTGTTGGGATGTTATGAGAAGAATGGGTATCAAAGAAAAGGATAACCTAAGCTTCCTATGACCTATCGATTCCTGAAAATCCATGACCCCAATCCATATTACTACTCAATTCCCGTAGCTGAATGTAACATAATCTTATTCTCCCCGAATTGATATGCCAATCAGCTTGTTCCATCGTCCCAAAAATAATTGTACTCAGAAGGGCTATGCCCATATGAATGAAATAAACTTTTATTTTTATCAATGATTGTCTTGACTGTGTGTATTGATAAAGAAGTTAAGTGATTGGGTCACTTGACTAAGAGCTGAATTGGGCATGTAATGTAATGTGAGACATGTAATGTAATGTGAGAATCGTTTAGCAAATTTTTAACGTAAAGAATCTCAATGCCCAGGCACAACCTCAAGTGCAGATTCCTAGTCCAACCCCTACACCAAGTACGGCCGTGATTTAGGAGAAGAAGTTTCTTCTCAAGCAAATCAAGCCACCAGAATTTGACGGCAAGGAAAGGACCGTCCAAACTGATACCGAGATCTGGATCGAATCCATGGAGGATTATTTCGAAGCAGCAGGTATTGCACCCGCCAACCAAGCAATGCTCACCAAGCTGAAGCTTACCGGCGAAGCAAGACTTTGGTGGAAGCCATGGCAGAGACCAAGGGATCTCAGAAGGGTCAGTTACTTGGGAGAAGCTTAAAAGAGCTGTGTGAGGGAGATATCTACCACCTGCCTATGCACACAGAAGATGAACGAGTTCTATGAATTGAAGCAGCTTGGTCTATCCCTTGATGCATACTATGCAAAATTCGTCTTTCTTTTGAAGTACGTGCCACAAATGGACATGACACAACAGGTGTCGAAGTTTTGTGCCGGATTAAACCCACCTATAAACACCCACCTGGAATCAATGCAGCCAACAGATTTGCAGGATGCGCTCATTCGAGCTGCGCCCATAATACAGGAGGTGTAGACCATGCCAAGAAATAACAAGACTTGGTCTTACAAGGATCAGAACAACGGAGTGTATAGGTCCCAGGCCAAGAGAGCGTAGGGCCAAAATTAGGCACAAAGGAAGAAAGCTAGGGCGAACGCTGTCAATAATCTCGTTCCTACCCAAGGTAATGGCCATAATCTCCGTTGCTTCCATTGCAATGAGCCCGGTCATTTTAAAAGGTAGTGTCCCAAGCTTAATGGAGGACAACGTCAAGGGCCATCCCAAGGAACCGTCCATGGCCAAGGAGCTGCCATCAGGGCTAGAGGAAGAACTGCCAGTGTTGCCAACAGGGAGATGTGTGATGAATAAGACCCAACCATGGAAGTCGACATTGAGTGGGCAAAAGTTCATGCCGCTTTTCACAAGAAAGGCCCGAATCGCCAACTCTCGGTGATTCAAACCCCTTCGGATTATCAAGGTAAAAGTTTCAAAACCTTGATTGATTGTGACAGTACGCATTCTTTCATTTCACCAGTCTATGCAAAAAGATTAGGAATAGCCACAATAGATGCACCTACCTTACTTGTGGAATTAGCAAATGGTCGTGAAGTCACTTGTACCAGGCAAAATGCTAAGATGGAATTCCTACTGGGAGGAAAGCCAACTTCGGTCAGATTCAGGGTTATGAACCTAGGTATCCACGAGTGTTTGCTTGGAATGGATTGGCTTAAACCTAATGATGCCCACATCCACTGTGGAAAGGGCCAAGTTTCCTTTCAAAATTCTGAAGGGGAGTTGGTCACAACTTAAGGAGAGATTGGGAAGCCAAAAATTCAACTGACCAAAGCATCTCACATAATAAAAGGAGTTAGAAAGGGGCTACTTGTCTATTTGATTAAGCTAAATAAGCTAGATTAGAATCAGGAGTCCAGGGAAGAACCTTCGTGACTAAAGGAGTACGCAGATGTATTTCCTGAAGAGCTGACAGAACTTCCTCCTGAAAGGGAAGTCGATCATGAAATCAAGCTAGTGCCAGGAGCTACACCAATCGTAAAGAGGCCATATAGAATGTCCATCCCGGAAGCGATTGAGTTGAAGGAGCAACTCAAGCAACTGTTAGACCAAGGCTGCATCCGTCCTAGCAGTTCACCATGGGGAGCTCCAGTGCTGTTCTAGAAGAAGAAAGATGGAATGCTTCGGCTATGCATTGACTACAGAGGGTTGAATCAATCAACCACTAAGAACAAATACCCTATTCCAAGAATAGATGAACTTCTTGACCGTCTTCAAGGTGCGAAGATCTTCTCCAAGATTGATCTCAGGTCTGGATATTATCAGATAAGGATCAAGGAAGAGGATATCCCAAAGACGGCATTTAGAACAAGATATGGACACTTTGAGTTTCTAGTCATGTCATTCGGGCTGACAAATGCTCCTGCTACCTTCAACAGGCTAATGTAAGATATCTTTAGGTCCTATCTTGATGACTTTGTGCTCGTCTTCTTTGACGATACCCTAGTCTACTCTAAACAAGAAAAAGATCATGAACCCCAGCTTTGCATTGTTCTTGAAACAATGAGGGCACACAAGCTTTATGCCAAAAAGAAGAAGTGTGCATTTTTCAAGTGACAGATTGAATATCTGGGATTCATTGTATCAGTGGAAGGAATTTCAGTAGATCCGGCCAAGGTCAGAGACGTTCTGGAGTGGCCAGCACCAACAACTGTCAAAGAAATACGTAGTTTTCTTGGATTGACAGGATGGTACATGGTCTTTATCAAAAACTATGCTTTGATTGCAGCGCCGCTGACCGATTTACTGAAGAAGTAAACATCAATTGTATGGTCACCTGTTGAACAGTCCAGCTTTGACAAATTAAAGCAAAGCTTGGTATCAGCACCTATCTTGAAACTTTCGGACCTTAGTAAGGAGCTTGAAGTGATAACTGATGCTAGCACACTTGCCTTAGGATGCGTGCTCACGCAAGAAGGTCATTCTGTAGCATACTCTTCAAGGAAACTGAAGAGCCATGAAAGGAATTATGCTACCCACGATCTGGAGCTGTTAGCTGTCATCCATGCTCTCAAGATTTGGAGACAGTACTTGCTGGGTAACAAGTTTACCCTAGTGATGGATCATAAAAGTCTCAAATGGATTTTTACCCAAAATGACCTCAATATGAGGCAACGTCGATGGATTGAAGTGCTGGAGGAATATGATATTGAAATCAAATACCGACTTGGAAAGGAGAATGTAGTTGCTAATGCACTCAGTCGCAAGGCATTTCTAAAATCTCTGATTTTGCAAGATCCATCAACAGCAAGATCTTGAGCCACAAAGGTATCCATGCCAAACAACCCAATACTTGAGCTAGCTAGAGAAGAGGCATGCCATGATCCAACCTATTAGAAATTGCTAAGGGATATCCCCATCAAGGATCAGGACCCGAAGCTACAAACAAAGTATCAAGAATTCTCTATCAATAGTGGACTTGTCTACTACAGAACGAGATTATGTATATCGGCAAACCAATCACTCAAACAGAAGATACTTTGGGAAGCTCATGACTCCCCTTTCTCAGGACGTCCTGGCTATGCCAAGACCCTCAATGTAGTCAGAAAGAGCTATTATTGGGAGAGGCTTAAAGGTGACGTTCTCAAATATGTCACTGAATGTTTGTCTTGTCAATGCATTAAGGCCGAACATGTCAAAATGCCAGGGAAATTGCAACCACTTGACATTCCCCAAATGAAATGGGAATTCATTAGTATAGACTTTGTTGTTGGCCCGCCCCAAGTTCAGGGAGGGTACAACTCCATTATGGTTGTGGTAGATATGCTCACAAAGGTTGCACACCTTATCCCTGTCATGACAAACTATAAAGCCTCAGACATTGCAAGGTTATTCATCAAGGAGATATTCAAACTGCATGGGTTGCCCAGAAGAATCATCAGTGATCGTGACTCTCTCTTCACATCACATTTCTAGAGGGATATCTTCGAGGCCATTGGGACTCAACTCTATTTTAGTACAACTTACCATCCCCAAACTGATGGACAAACGGAGCGAGTCAACCAAGTCATTGAGGATATACTAAGGGAACACTGCTGTCGTGAACCCAAAAAGTGGATTCAATACTTGCCACTGGTTGAGTTGGCCTACAATGCTTCTTATCAACAAAGCATTTAGATGATCCCTTTTCAAGCATTGTATGGGCATGACTATTGTAGCCCCTTAAGCTTTTCGAATCCAACCTTAAGGGTTGAAGCTTCAAAGCAGATGTTGGAAGATATGGATGACCAAATCAAGTCAATAAGACAGGACATCCAAGCTGCCAAGGACAGGCAAAAAGATAAGTCCAAGGTATTGTGGACCCTACAAGATCCTCAAGTGCCTAGGGCCTAATGCCTATAGACTGCAACTCCCTGAGAACCTAAAAGTCCATAATGCATTCCATATCAGTCTATTGAAAAAGTATTTGCATAACCCTAGTCACGTGCTTGATGATCAACAAGTTGTAATGCCTAGCCAAGGAGTCCTTGAGCTACGGCCTGATAGGATCTTAGATGTTAGGGAGAGGCATTTGAGATCCATGACCTTGAGAGAATACCTTATCCAGTGGAAATATTATCCCGAAGAGGATGCCACTTGGATGGATGAAGGTACTCTCAACCAACAATACCCCCCAGTTCCTCTTGAGATGAGGACATCTCGATTCCTCTAAGGGGGAGAGAATGTAATATTTCCGCACAAAATATTAATGAATTTTGATCCTACACATCCCATGCAAGAATAGTTTAAAATAATCTCCATGTGACTACAATAACCCTAGGCTAAATGCTCCACCCTCGCGCGTTAATAAACTCTAGCCCGCATTGTGCATAAGAGGCCATGGCTTGAAGACCGCAAGCTCGCGCGGGAACACCTCTTCTAGGGGGAAAAAGGGGATAATGGTTAAATTTTGTGCAAATTTTATTATTATAAACCCCTCCCCCTCAGCCAATGCATGGCAGAGGAGAGGAGTGTGAGAGGGAGTGGAGCTAAGTGGAGGAGAGAGGAGCATGGGAGGGGGAGCATGCCACTACCCACGTGTGTGGCTATCTTCCCCCCCTTAGTCCTATAAGACCACCCCCTCACTAGGCTTGAGGGAGGGGAGCAGAGAGAGAGAGGATGTGCTGCCAAGAGCCACCATGCCATGCTGCTGCCGCGCGAGGCCGCTGCTACCACGCCACCTCCACCATCGTCATAATCGTCATCATCGGCATCGTCCTCTCCATCATCACGCTTTTCTTCTCCACGTTTCTGTCAGAAGACAGAAGCTTAGAAGTTTCTTTAGAACCTTCTAATTTTAAGCTTCCTTAAGTCCCATTCCCTTGTGCCTTCCTCGGGAACTTTAAAGCCAAGTCTCCAAGGATCGTGTCCTGCGCGGGAGAGGGAGACCGCAGACTGTGAGACTTCGGGACACGTGAGTAATCAAAGGGGGAGTTGCTGTGACAAAATACACTACATAGATGACTCCGAAGCTAAAGACACAAGGCGCACATGCAAGGGCTTCCACTCGGAGTTCACGTGTGGATAACACCCTGAAACTCAATACCCATGTTCTTAAAAAATTGATTCCGCATGGAAAGAACGCACTAGGCATGTCCAATTCTCGTAGGCAAGTTTAATCATGTTTGGAAATTTTAATTGGTCACCGGTGTATAAGAATTAGTCGCATGATGTGCATTTGAAATTGCTTGCACTTCCAAGTTGAAATCCTAAGCGCATATTGCATAAAAGGTGGATTTGTCTAAATTCATCCTTGATTGCCTCGTGAAAAAGAACAGCGCATAATGCATTTAGATAATAATCTCCTAGTTGTGATTCATATGAGATAATCATTGACGTCCATTAGATGTTGTCCAAGTAGTTGCATTGCATGAAAGGGATTTATGTACCTTGTAAATTGCATGCGAGGAAAAATACATCCTAGGTTGGGCTAAGTGCTGAAGGACAAATAAAATCAATAATGGTTTCATGGCATTCATGTATGGACTTTTTTATCAAAGTTTGTATTTAGAAAAGGATGTATTTCATATTAAAGCTTGAATTGAATGCATTAAGCGAAGGGTTATGAGCATAGTTCTTGATGAAATTCAACGTAGGTTCTTATACGAGTTAACCCTAAATTGTCAATCATTATAGTTTAGGCAAGAAAAAGAAATGGTCATTACACATTTTGTAGTTGCATAGAAGAAAAAAGTCAATGAATCGCATATTCATGGAATGTTATGTCTTGCAACTTTTTACACCTTTTAGGAAAAATATTAGTGTCTCTAAGAAAAGATCACCTCTTGTCGCAAGACAATTAGATAGATTAGGTAATTCACTTACAATGGTATAACTCAAACGATGATTACCTCAATGCGCTAGGTAGAGTTAAGTCACGATAAAATTCTTCTTGGTATCGCACTCGAAAAACCGACTTGATAATTCCGACCTCAAAGGTCCTACCCACATTCACGGAATGTTAGGGTTAGTTAGACGCCCATACAATAACGATCTAAAGGTTTTACCCTAGGGTAAATTGGCCTAATACTAGACTTCCGATTGAGTTTAGAAACCCTAGGGCCAAATGTTGTCGGCCTAGTAAGGTTAGGGTTGGGTTGGGTCGAGAGAACTCCCAAACCCTTCATCTTGACCAAAGGTATTCTTGGCCGGGGAATACCGTGTGATGGGAGAAATATGCAACAAGTTGCAATGTCGCAAGGTTTTGTGTTTAAATCACAAAGTAGAATTGCCACTCCTTAGAACAAGGTTGGCGAGTTCTAAGTGCAAGTCTAACTTGCAAGAGGATGAGTGGTCATCCTGCTACTTCACCCTTCCTTGGGGCTGATTTGCCAAGTTAGGGAAGTTATGTATTGCCTAGCAAGAAATTGACCAATCAAGATAGGACAGCGGGGTTGTCCAAAATTTATTGACCTTAAAGGAATCTAAGGTATTTGTTAATTTGGGTTAACAGGGTATAAACCCTAACCCAAGGATAAAAGGGTAAACAAGCAACAAAACCCTTGGGATCTTGCCAAGTCGCAATTGATCCCGGATCGAATGTTGGATGCATTTGGAGAGAAGGATTCACACTTTAGTAGTTGGCCAAACAAACGACCACTGGATTGATTGTGTTTGTACAGTTAGGAGCACTGTTTGTAATTCTTTGCTCAAGGAACTAAAGATGGAAAAATAATTAATGCTTCAGGTTGAAGGCCTGGAGGGAGAGGCATCATCAGTTACCCCCGACTGTCTGCCTGACCCTATCCAAGGGGGTTGTTAGCCGCACTAGGTACGTGGACCGAACTCGCCGTGAGAGGGGTCTCCGTGGGTGCTACTACTTGGAGCAAGAGGACGCTTGGGTGCCAGGTAGGGCTCTGGCCATAAATCCCTTACCTTCGGGTCCTCCATAAGAGGCCGACGTGACTCAAGATTGGATCTCGAGGCCCGCATACTAGTCTACAAGCGAAAACTTGGAATAGCGATCCCTGAGGATTGCTGGAATTGCCTTCGGGCTGGATTATATGATGTATTCCAAAGACTGATAAATAAGATCAATTGATAAAAAGGAACTTGTTTGACATTGTTTTTCTATGTCAGTGCTAAGATTACGTGAAGGAATCAGTGATTAATTGGCTAATTAAGGAAGCTATTTTTGCGTGTCAAACTAAATGTGATAGGTAATTAAATAACTAAAGCAACCTCGAGGAAACTGTGGTGGATGTGACCATGGGTCCGTCCTACAGAAGGGTGGTCCCTGTTGGCCGGGAACTTTTCTCGAAGGAAATTGAAAGCAAGGAACGATGACCTAGAATCTAGAGTACTAGAGTCCCGATTTATACTATTTTAGGGGAACGGAATGGGACTATGCCTTACGGGCAGAGAGGTCAAGTTTTGCATCCCTCTCGTTTCCCATTCTCCTTGAACCAAGTGCATCATGAGTCCGCTTCGACCCTAACGTTTTTGCGTAAAGTAGTTTGCCTAGGGTTCGACGCTAGCTACCGTTCTAGGAATTTGACCACTAGGAAAACCCTGATTCAGGCCAGTCCTAAGTGGGAACGGTCGGAATGCTTCCGCTTCGTGGCAGAATTGGGAAGACCTAGATCGCAAAGCCTGTGACATTCCATGGGAGTGTCGAGCGACACTTTCTGGACTCTCTTCCCAATGGGCTGCTAAGATGTGTCCTAGAAGTGAACAGGTGGACACGTTACAACATCCTCTGGTTTGTGGTTTTTCCTTTAACATCAGTTGAGACAAGTGAATGCACATTAAGAGTTCCTCTTGAGGGAGAACTAAACATAGGTGACCATCCTTTGCATAATCTCTTTTCAAAGAATGTCACCTAGGTGTCATCAAATTAGTAGCATTAGTAGGAGTAGTAACAAAATTACCAACAATAGGAGAAGTGGAAGCCATATTAGCTTGTTGTTGTGTAGGGAATCTATGTTCTAGTTTCTGCATTAACTCCTGTAATTCTTCACACAAGGCATATAACTTTTTTCAATAAGACTAGTTAAGGAGTGATATTCACTTGGGGTTGGTGTTTGCAACATAAGAAGTACAATAGCTTTAGTAGTTGTAGAAGAAGAAGGAAAATCTTGGGGTAATATCAAAGTTTTACCTTTGATATTGCGAATTGTAATCTACTTTGTAGGTAACGGCTCCTTCTAGAGAGATTGTATGTCCAATTGTCACTCTTGTGGAAGAGTGATGTCGGACCAATTAATGCATTTAGAGAGGAAACAATGAGTACTTTCATTAGCCTTCATAATTATTGTTAGACCTGTGTCTTTATCAGTGTTTGCACCTTCTAACACCCTGGGTATTGCAACAAGAGACATGCAACAAAATACCATTCTGTGTACTGTATAGCTAAATGAGCTAAAGCAATTTTCATATGGAGGCAAAAAGTGGAGACATGTAAAAGGAGAAATTCTAGAAGATAGGGATCTTCAACAGAAATGATATAATTAGGTCGTAATTAAAAAAAAAGGGTAATTAGAGAGAGGTGAGACAATAGTACCTACAATCATATCCATGAGTTCCTGATGGTGCCAGGTGTCTAACACAACGGCCATATAGCTTCCATTGAGCCTAGGGTGGAAGAGGGGAATTATACCTATTGCAATATATCATAAATGAAGGTAAGGATATATTTGTTGGATTTTTTGTTTTTGTATCTTATGCATTACAAGGGATAATAGATTAACATGTTGGTCTTGAGCTAGAGTATCACCAACTATTAAAATGCCTTGGTCCTCTACATAGAGTGTGGAAGCTTTAAACTTAAAAATACCATTTTTACCATATATATTAGCAACACCAATTTGAGGCAGAATCCACTTAGCACTTGGATTTGCTTCATCCATAACGACTGTCGAATTGCCCAACAACTTGTACCGTTCTTCAGACAAGCTCTTGAAAGTAGTAGAGAAACCACCTTGAGCAGCCATAGAAATTACTAGACTTCGAAGAGGATTTATGAACTCATTCAAACAACTTCACATGTCTCAATCCTCACCATAGCACCATAGCAATAAACATAGATTAACAAAGTAATCAACATTATGCCTATCTCTGCTTACACAGGAACAAGGCTCTGATACCACACACAGAGTGTGTGCAGTGGAGGAGTGCACAAAGCGTCAACATAGAGGAAAAGGGCAGGAGAGGAGAGAAGCAAATAAATGCAAACAAGAAATAGAAATGAAAGTTGTATTTCCTCTACATCTCTTATGATTTACAAGAGGTATTTATAGAATTTACAAAGGGTCCAAGATGCAGACTAAGTCAGCATTCCACTATCCAAGTGGGGTGAGAATAATTATACATGATGGGATGTCATAGCATCCAAATCAAGCTATTGTTATAATGGCTTCAATACATTGTTGTCAATGGCTACAATGGTTAGTGGCTATAGTGAAAGGTAGGTTTTGTGATGGATGTGTGTCATGAGTGTGGGAGAGTAGGTCCACAAGAACATTTTCCTTTCTAGGTACATGTTCAAAATTGATGTCAAGCTCATTAGAGAATGGTGACCACCAAAGTAATATTTTATTCCTTATCTCTATAGGGGCTTTCTTGGTGAGGTAACCCCACACATGTTGCAAGTGGGTCCGCACTATGAAAGGGACAAATTCCACAAAAATGTGGAATGCTTTGAAAGCCTTAATGATGCCAGGTATCTCCCTTTGATGGGGGGGGGGGTGGGTAATTCTTTTGTGTTGAAGAAAATATGCTTGAAGCATAGCAACAAATATGAAGGAAATTAGGTTTAGTGGAAAGTTTATTTTGTGAAGGGTGTGGTTGAGAAATATCTTCACATAATATGGCGCCCCAACCAACATCAGAGGCATCAGTGTAGATGACTAAGGAATAGCCCATAGGAAGGTGTAGTGGTGGGAGATTTTGTATAAGGGCCTTTATTTGTTGCAAAACAGCTATATGGAGAGGCTTCCAATCAAAGCTATTTTTCCTTTACATTGGGTAATTCTGTTGGAAAAATTAAAATGGCTTTTAACACATGATCGTGAAATTCCACCATGCTATGATAGAGCCTTAAACCCAAAAAATCCACTTGTGTGATAAACAAAATAGATTTAGTTGGGGATAACACCATCCCAGCTTTTTCTATTGCTAACATGAATTGGGTTAGATGATTAAGGTGTTTCTATTTGATTTCAAAGAAGACTAAAATATAATCAATATATACCAAACAAAAAGGAAACTTGGGGAACACTGAATCTGTCCATCCTTGGAAAATACGTTGGGTTAGTCTTGATACCAAAATGAAGAACAATCCATTGATAGTATCCTTGGAAACACAAAATGCTCTTTTATGTCTATCTTCAGTTTTGAGAGATAGTTGACACCAAAACCCTAATTTCAAGTCAAACTTGCTAAATATTTTTACCTTCTTGATTCTCTTGATCAACACATCCTTGAGAGGAATAGGATGTCCATGCCCAGTGAGATATTTGTTGAGAGGTTTATAGTTGATCACTAACCTCTTTTTGCCTTGCTTTTGCTCAAAATGCTTGTTTACATAGAAGGCTTGGCAAGAGCAAGCAAATGTGGTAGGTTCAATGAGTTTTTTCTACAAAAGCTTGGAAATTTTAGCCTTGCATATAGAACCAAGTCTTCTTTCATCCCTTTATGGATGACTCTGGTCGAAACCACATATTCTTTCAGTGGCAAGGAAATGGCATTTTTTTGTCTTTTCTCTTGAAACGTCAATGGATCATCATGCACAAAAGCTTTAAGCTTATCTTCCATTTACTTGCTTGCTTCTTGGTGTTTTTGTAGCTCTTGTTGTAACCATTGTTTTGTTTGTTGTATCTTTTCTAGAAGAGATACTTGAGAGATTGAGTAAATACTACTACCAACTTTTTCCAGTAAAGGAATCTGTGCCTTCTACACTTGATAGAAAAATACAACATGATCATTTCAAAAAGTATATGGGTTTAAATGATGGAGAATGTCAGATGATCAGCAAATCATAGAGCATTTAGCGCATGAGTTGGATCTCAATAGGAAGTTTCATGTCTCCCAGGTATAAAAAAGCTTTGACAATTTTGGAGAGATTGATCCTTTTGTAGAGTTCTAATATAATAGGACTACTAATCTATGTGAGGTCTAGGAAATAAAATCACAAGGAGCTATAGTTAGACTAGAGCTTGTATCCAAAAATGCATCCGAATATAGTGTGAATTCACCAAAAGAGTGGAGTTTCACAGAGATTGTGGGAATTGGTCCACCACCTTGTAGGATGTTGAGTTAGTGCAGAGAGGAAGTAGCACAAATTTGATTGATTGGTTTGGGAAAAGATTCTTGTAGAGGAGAGTATGACATAGATATAGAGAGATCTTGGAGAATTTCTTTAGTGGCTTGTGCAATTTGCTTTTGAGATGGGATGGTTCTCTTGAAACATTTTCATAGAGAATGTAACTCCATCTCTGCATAGTCTGAAATGCTACTACCATTTCATTCAATCCACCAATTTTTTCAGTGGTAGTCTTAGAGATAGCATCCACAAATTGCCGGAGAGTTCTTGGTTTGTGCATTTGCTCCAATTTGTGTGGGATAAATATATTCACCTTTTTCAAGGTATCTTTACTTAACATACCATGCCTGAAAAAGTCATGAGGGTTGGAGAAGAGTTCTATTTTGATCTTATCTTTCTATTTCTACTTCTTTTTCTTAGAAGAAGTAGTATCTGAGCCATCAGAGGAGGCTTGGAGCTTTGATGATTTTTCTTCTAAAGATTCATATTTGCTTTTCCCTTTTCCTTTGTGATGTGATTTCCTTGAGTACAAAGTAGAGGGGAAATATTTCTATTTCCCTTTTGGAGAAAAGGAAGAAGGAATGGCATGCGCATTGAGAGTTTGTAATTGTTCAAAAGATTATTATTATTATTATTCATATTTTTCATCATCAGTAAAAGCATCATTTGTAGAAGCTTCTTCATCCCAATAATTACAAGTATTTGTTGAGTCTATCTTAGATACCGATTCAGTAGTTTCAAAGTTAGTATCATCAAAATAATCATCCAATGATGAAGAATACTTCCATGTTGAGTCAAAGTCATATGAGTTAGAAGTGAGAGACTCTTTAGTAGTAGAAGAATAAGTAAAATCTCAAGAAGTTTCTTCAAAGAGGTAGTGATAAAGATTAGCCACTTTGGTTTTATCATCCTTTTTAGCCAATTCTTTGCCTGTTTGTTGGCTAAATAATTGGTACTACCACAAATATAACATCTCAACTATTTCTTTTGAGAATATCTTTGTGCATACTTGTGATTGTGTATTTTTCTTTTGCCATTGGAGCCATATTGGTCATGATTTTTGGAGTGATCTTGTGAATATCTGTGAGAAGAATATTGGTGTGCTTTATGCTTCTAGAAATGTTGGTAGTGAGAAGATGATTTAGATCTTCACCATCTAGATTGAGAGCAAGAGGTATTACAAGGGGAACAACTACATTTATCACAGCCAAAATCCTTATAGTATTTCCTATCATGTTTGTAGACTTCATTGGGGAACCTTGTTGCAAAGAAATAAATTTTTGTTGATGAAATACTTCTTTGATTATTTGTTCAATGATTTGGATAATCTGGCCAACACAGTCATTAAAATCTCTTTTTTCTTGTTGCATTTCTTGCTTACAAAAGAAAGGGATTGGTTCTAGTAAAGAACATACCAAATATTCTTTCAAAGTTGCATCATGTGCACCCATACCTTCATATAGGAAGCCTCTCATGTAAATGTGATAATCATTGTACTATTTGTGATCACATAACTTTGCCTTAAAAATGCTTCCCTAGCTTCAACAATATCACCCAATTTGTTACCACCTAATTCACCTAGTAATAATTCAATGAACAAAGTAACTAGGTCAAGTTGTTGTGCAATGGCCAGCTTAATCTGGGATGAATGGAAGTCCACCATTGACATAATCCACCTACAAAACCATGAGTCATAGCATTCAAAACATCTAAACATTTGGTTGTAGGCTTTTCTAGAAATTTATGCCCAATACATGCATGCATCATGTAGATAAGAAATTTTATTTCATTAAGGTTATTTCCATCAATATACCAAATGGGAAAACTCCCCACTTTCTCTGGGACACCAAGTTTATCTAGCTTCTTAGAAGATTTTGCATCCTTATAGGAATGAGCATTAAGGAATTCACGTTCAAAAATCATCATGGTGATGGGGATGAACCGATCATCGACTAAAACAATAACACTATCACCATCATTATCAAAAGAGGAGAGGTTATAGAGCATATGGTTGTGAGCATTAGCATCTAAGATGTACCAAGTAGGAATATTTGATGTTGGAGTGTATTCAAGGATTCACTCATCATTCTGGAATCATACTTATTATCTACATACCTACCAATGTCATGTTTATCAGAATGTTCATGAACAATCTTTAATGGCATTGCTCTAAGTAGAGCATATTTCTGTTGTGCCATGCAGAATGTTAAATAATCAATATGATCAAAAGCATTCTAATATTCCATTAGCTCCCTAGCTAGAAACATCATATCCATATATTCTTCTAATTCTGTTCAATAAATTTTTCATGAGGATTCACCAAAGGTACTTTGGTAGCTTTGCCTATACAAAGGTAGATCATGGTTCAACTTCATCAATAGAATTACACTTGAAGAGAATGTCCTCCTTCCCTCAAGGCCTTGATGAGAGAGTAAAACCATATTGGTGTTTTCCGAACTATCTTACCCTAAGTACCAGGCTTGAGCGTAGGACCAAACTCTTCTCCCAAAGAGAGCTCCAAGATTCAATGAGAACCATCTTCAATAGAGAGTATAAACTATCTTCATGTATGAGCCAAGATTCTCCATGTTAATCTGAGTGCATGGCCAAGCCCTACATCTAAAGAGATCTTCAAGATAGAGTTTGAATTATCTTGCATGTACATCCAAGCCATGAAATCTTGACTTCAACATGTTCCATTGGAAGAAGAGGATTGTACCCTAGAAAGACATTGATAAGATTATGGAAGTCCTCTTGACTACTATCAATTGACACTAAATGATAACTTAGTCCCAAGAAAGATGACTATTGAGTACTCTTTCGAGCTAATATACTATAATGATCAAGGACACCTAACCCCCTAGATTGAGAAAAATCATAAGGTCAAGCACAAAAGTGGATAAAGTAAGAAACCTTAACTTGAATTGATAAACTTGAGATTAGTGTGCTAACACTCCAAAAGAAGCTATGGCAAAGCTTGTGAATCAAATGAAAGAGATTAAGAGGAAAGGGTTCTAAACAAAGGCTCTACATTGAAAGAGATCTAGCTTAAATTTTATGCCAATAGGGCTAATTCCAGACTTATGTTTTATTTAATTTTTCCTTTTTGGAATTATAATTATGTCTACATTTAAATCATTATCTTTGGAGTATATCAATCCACATTGTATACATAATTTTTTTATAATGTGTCTAAATAGATGTTTTGAAAAGAAACACATCAGTTGTGGAAGAGACCACCATGGTGAATTTTGTATCTTTTGATGTAAAAACTTGGTACATTGGCATATTCAGCCCTTTCTATGAATTTCTCAACAAGGATCACTTGTTTGTCTTAAAGAATGTGGACAATGACCTAGGTTGTGGGATGATATTGGACATGTAAATAAATTTGTTTCAGGAAGGGTTACCAATCAAAAGAGTTGTCTTACCTTGATGTCACCATTGGAAATTTCACTTATTAACTCCTCCCTAAAGTATAAATTGTGGAAAAAATATGGTAGCATACCGATGATAATATGTTTACTAGGGGATGTGAACTTGTTTGCTAGGGTGAAAGCCCAACCATTAAAAATGCGGTAGGATACTAATGACAATATGTTCACTAGGGGATAGGAACTCATATGCCAAGGTCAAAGCCCAACCAATGATGAGATTGTCATAGCATTCGAAGGTTTGAAAAAGAAAACCTCATGAAATACCAAGACAACAACAAAAGAAAAATCATCAAAAGCAGGAGAGCTAGCACTTTTGAAAATTTCTCCAGCTGATCCATAGATCCAACTAATGACCAATAGCATTTATTGATACCAAAAGTTGATGAGAAATAGGTTGCAAAGCTAAAAAGAAGTCAAGGGTCCCAAGACTTAATGCCTATGCTGAGTACTTCCCATTTGGCCTTAACAAACAATACTCCATTCCTATAGTCAAATGTAGGGGAGTTCCATTCCAATATATTTGTAGGCCAAAGGAGTAGGTGTATATAAACTATCTATTGAGAAAGTTTTAATCAGAACCCAATTTTTTTTTGTGCATATCTAATGCCAATCTATAAGAATTCTCATGGAAAGGTCATTCCTAGATCGAGAGAGTTAGTGAAAGAAAAGGAGTTGGATAATTAGGAAGTCACCACTCAATTTATGCTACAAGAATACTCATCAGAATGAATTTACATGAGAATGAGAGTATTAAGCATCATTATGTCAAGAAAATTTCATGTATTATGGTGGATACCCCTCCATGTCAATTGCTATATCTCTTTTATCTAATGAAGAATTGTGAGAGCACTTGGAGAAAATACCGTACAAGAGCACCCTAGAGCACTTGAGATCCCAATGGATAACCTATGGAAGACCTTCAAAACCTACATCTAGTGTGACCAAAATGGTTGAAAGCCACTATTAATGGGATGCAAGTACTCTAAATCAATTATTCTCTTAATTATTATATTAGAGCTATTTTTTTGTGCAACTTTTTTATGTAAACAATTGATTTCTCTTTACTTGTTGTATGTAGAGAAATTTTTTTGTATTGTTAAGATGAGCATTGGCCCAAGCTTTCAACAAAATCTTTTCCACATGGTCATACCTAAAGAAGGCATTCGTAAGACATGGCTCAATATTTTGAATTATGCAATGGAAGGAAAATTGGATGGAAAGAACCAACTACTAGAACTTCTCATTGTTTGATTGAACTAGCCGATAAAGATATAATAATGCCACAAATAGAAATTCCACAAAAGAAGATATTACTTGCAAAGGGTGCCAACGATACAAATAAGATTGATATAGCTAAAAGGGTGAAAAAGATTAAGCGAGATCAAGTTGTGCGGGTAGAACTGCTTTTTATATTTAATACATTTGCTAATGAAAAATGCAATAGTTGGGAAGAGTTATGTAAACAATTTATGATTGAAGATAGGCTATATAATCAGTTGGAAGAAATGTGCATCGAGTGGATCAAATCAAAGTAGGTAGAACTACTTTCTATATTGAATACATTTGTTAATGAAAATTGCAATACTTGGAAAGAGTTATGTAAACAATTTATGATTGAAGATAGTGTGTATAATCTATAGCAAAAGAAATGTGCATCGAGTGGATCAAATCAAAGATTCAAGTTGGAAGATCAAATGCCAAGTTTCCTTCCAATGCAAAAACATATGTGAAGCAACTTGTAGATCAAGTAGAGGCAATCAAGGATCCAAAACAAGACCTCAAATGGTGAGGATGCATGGAAAGTATCATTGAATGGAGGGTGACTTCTTCTTGGATAGATGTTTCAAAGCACAATGTCTGCAATTGGATATGTGTATACTTGACCAAGCCTAGGGGTGTGCATCAAGGATGCGATGGGATTTCCAATTGTATTTCAAGTTCTTTCCAACACTGATGCATGTTACAAATCTAATCCTTACTTTTGGATTTTGTTAAGGTAGCATCAATTAGCATCATTTAAAGCAACTCTTCTCAAAGGGAGAAACGATAAATTAGTAGATAATTAACTATTCCATGTAGCTACAAAGGAGTAGTAAGTCTTGATAAGATTGGATAATATTAACATTGCTTTGAAATCATTTATGCCTTGTCCATAGTCTAAAATAATTCACCAAAAAGGATAAGTACATTGCAAACTAAGGAACATCATTCCTTTGAGCTAGTGAGGCATCATCCTTACTTCAAAGCTAAAAGGAAAATAAAGTTAAGATAGGTTAGTTGGATAAAAGCTTGGGAGTCTACATATAATTGGTACTGTATGAAATAATAAACACTAAATGCAATAGTGAATATGAAGTGGATTCAATGGTTGGATGTTATTGTGATTCCAAAACTACATAGTGAAGGCACTTGCATTATTATAAAAAGTGAAGGAAATTGTGTTTATGGAAGATTACCAGGCTTCCTAGGTCATTCACTATATGTATACCCTCTATATCACATGTGTTCAAGGCATGTTTATAAATATCCTTACCTTTGTGAATTTTTCCTTAATGAAACATAACCCTTTTCTATTCAATCTATAAGTAAGTGTGGGTAACAAGGCAATTAGGTTAGAATACATTTTCGGGGTCATGAGGAGGCATTCACATGGAAAAAAAAGAGAAAATGGGGTCCAAAAACACATATAAACATTAATAATGAAAAATCTGAACGTCAAAATAGGACGGAGTAAAAAGGAAGAATGGGAAAGAAGGGGATTTGGAAAAGACCATCAAATCAGAAGAAAGTTCTGAGGAGAATAGGGCAGGTTCGCATGGGAAAAAGAACGAAAAGATGCATGAAAAAAGACACAAACTTGCAAAAATTAATATCGAACAAACCGTACCTCGAAACAGGTCAGGGTTGTCACATCCATGGGTGGTTCCGAAGCAAAAAGGGCACGTTCACATGGGAACACGTCAAGGTGATGTAAAATTCTTCAAAAATTAATAACTTTTGAACCGTTGATTCTAACGGGGGGCTGTAAAAAGGGAAAGTGTACCAGTCAAAGGGACAAACAGGACTATAAGGTTGGATATGGATTCTGGTGAACGTAGGGCAAATTCAATGGCAACTCATCAAATAAAGGGATAAAGAGAAATGGGGAAGGAATGTTTACAAGAGTGGGGTGAGAGAGGACAGGTGCATGGGGAAGGGACCCCATCAGGGTAAAATCAGATCATGGCACAGCTACATGATCAAAATCGGGATGTGCATGAGGATATGCCTCATAGACGCACAGGGATGTAATCTTCTTCATATCCTTTACTTGTGCTTCATACCGTATTGGCTCCACCTCTATTGGTTCCCCTTCATCAATGCCATCACCTGTATTACCTCCATCTCTAATACTGCCATCATTCTCTTCCTCTTCATTCTTGAGTTGAATCTACCACACACAGTCACTTGCCATTGCCAAAAAAGAAGAACCATTGCTAAGAAGGAGGAACCACCTTGAAGAACAAGAGGAGCCACCTTGTCACAACCACCATGCCACCACACATCAACATGTATGCATTAAAATCACATGTAGAGTGATTATATGGAGTGAGGACAGCATAGGCTAGCAAGACATGTGACTCTATCCCCTCCTAGTGGGAAAGGAGTGCATTGCAGGAAGAAGAAAAGGCCCCTAATAGCCTATCCATTGCACATGGGTAGTCATTAAATACAACATGTGTAGCAATTTGAATCTAGGTGCATGCATTGGAAAGAGAGGATTTAATGTATGGGAATTTGTTCTTGTGTGGTGTAGTTATTACTAGTATGGTTCTCTATGTTGAAAGTACTTTTCTTTTTAATCATTTTATGTAATTAGAAAATTGATATTTTCTCTTTATGGTGTAGCACTTGTTGTGTGTATCCATATGCACCCAAGTGTGGCCGTGTGAGCATAGAGCCCACCTTCTCGCACACTTGGCCATCCAACCTACTCAAAGGAAGGAATTGCAAGAATGTCAAGACATGATGAAGCTCTGATGCACCACTAATGTAGGTACATGCAGATATACATGGATCACATTGATGTGTCTCAATTCCCATGTTAATGATTGGACACATCACACTAAATATCTTATGCACACTAGCTGCACAGACACACTTGTGCTAATACACCTTGTACACTATAAAGGATTTTCCCCATTGTGATACACATTGCACCACACACTCACACACACATATAATTACTTTACAATACACTGTGAACACATAAAAGCACATAGGCACCCAAGCACATTTAGAGTCTCTCCTTCTCCTCCACAAAACAACATCCAACCTGCTAGAAGGAAGGATTATATGGGAGTGAAGTAGGAAGAGGTAGTGTGGCATTTGTGTGGCATAGCCCATAGGCTCACCACACTTTAGCACATAAGGCAGTGTGGAATACATCCCATGACTCACTCAGAGTCCCAAGCAAAAACAATGGAGTAACCTCACCACTAAAGGTAATGCCCTGCGAAGTCAAGTTCTTGAGAATAGCATGGAACTAACTCAAATGACTAGACATTGTCATATTCTCCTTCATGCGCAGGTCCATAAGCTCCTTCAGCCAATACATCTGACTTGCTAAAATTTTCTTATCATAGAGGTTCTTCATTTTATCTCAAAGATGCCAAGCACTTTGCGCTTCCTCAACCACATTGTAATGCACCTGTTCAGTGAGAGACAAGATGAGGGTGGACTTGCATAACTCATCAAGCTCATCCCATTCGTCATTAGTCATAGTTTCAAGCTACTTGCCATGCATCCTTAATGGCTTGATCTAAGATTTCTACACCAATACCTGCCAAACTTACATTCACCCATTGTGTGCATCCACTTGTACACAATGCAAACATTGCATCCATCTGTCCTCTCTAAGGGCCCACCACCACACACATTGTGCATCCGTTGATATGCCTAGATGCATCACACAAAAGTGTACACCAAGGAGCCTCTCTCTTTACAACCCAATTCCCACCTATTGAGTTGGAAGGATAACATGAAGTGAGATAGGAGGTAAGGGCCCTAGAGACACACTTATGTGTATATTGTGGCAAAATAGGTCATATTGTAGTCAAATGTTATGCTAAGAAGGATGAAATTTGTAGTAGTAAGTTGTAGCAAGGAATCTATGTATCGTCTTCATAACAAAATAAAGACAAAAATGAGCATCTGTTTGTTATATAGCATATGATAAATGCTATTACAAGAAAGGGGACACATAATGATGTATGGTATATTGATTCAAGTATATCTAATCATATAAAAATTCATGTTGAATGGTGTGGAGGGATGTAAGATTTACAAAATTCAAGTTATGTGCAAACAAGTGGTGATGATTCATGCTACCCAATTTCGCATATTGGAAAAGTTTCTTTGTCCTTACAAGATGATCTAAACAAAGAGTATGTCTGATGTATTACAAATGCCATTCATCACAAATAATTTAGTGCTTGTTGGTCGAATGGTAGAGGAAGGGCACATGATTAATTTAATGCAAAAGGTTGTTCTATGAAATGTAATTAAATAATTTATATACATTTTATTTTAGAAAAATTTAGCTTAATTGGGATTGGAGTATAAAAGGCAAGAGTGTGCCATTGCAAACATCTTTTAGCACATTTGTAAACTTTTCTGTTTCTTAGAACTTGAGGATTCTTGCCTTTCTCACTAACATTGAGGGTGACTACTCAATGCCCACCATAGCAAGAGGTGGATTTGTTATAGCAACCTCTCATCTATGATTCTCATTATACCTTTGATATCATCTAGATATGGCTTCATTGTGCTGAAGATTTAATACATTTTCATCTATGGCATGGCTACAACCATTTGATTCCATTGTTGTTTCTTAAAAAATTTATTATTTGAATTTAGTCTAGGATGAGTCCAATTCAATGGTATCAAAAATCAACCTCAAGCATCCAACAAGGTATCATCTACTCATTTTTAATCTCTCCAATTCCAATTTTTGAGGCTTAGCCAATTCCTAAAGGAGGGGTTCAATTAGGTATGTCCACTTTGCTTGGTTAATAAATTCACTCCACTAATATTGAAAATTAAAAGCCTATTCATTGTTGATTGAATCTCTATCATGAAATGATAGATAATTCATCCGTTTAGCTTGATTTCCATCATTGATATATTTCATAATTGACACATGCATATTGGTACATTTCAATCTAAAAATTTCAGTGAATTCTTACTCATGTGATTGCCTAATCTCTAAATTTTGCTTTCTTGTGATCCTATACATTGAGATACCCAAGAAATTATAAAAGGTGAGTTTAGTAGATTAGTGAGTCACTGATGACTAAAGGTAAACCTTTCTCAACCCTCTTCATTTCATTCAACTTTCAATTTCTACATCTCATTGAATGCCCAAAGCTTTATTTCAACCATGCAAAGTATCTTTGTCTTCTAGAACACTAGCTTTGCCATGTATACATATCAATTGAGAAAAAAGGTCAAAGCTAAACGAGATAGGAAGCCAAAAGAGAGGCGATGCTCCCTTGCTATTTAAGACTCTGTAGGGGTGCACAACCTATCCTGGAAGGAACTTTGCACACCTTCCAGACTTTTAAAGCCCATTTAGATATCCATCGTCTACTGTTTTATTCCTCACCAGAGCTGGAGGACTACACAAGACCACTTAGGATAGAGTGGAAGAAGATTGAAGATCTTTGGGAAATAGGGCATCAAAAGAGGGTGAAACAAAGCAGTGAACACAAAAAAATTGCAAGTCATTAAAGGTTTACTAATCTTTTATAGGTGGATATATGGTACTTGTATGGTATATATATTTTACTTTAGTGGGCATAGATGCATAATGTATATCAATGGTCAAATGTGACAAATAGGAAAATTTCAGAGTCAAATAGGTTGTTGTCACATTTTGAACTATCAAAAGAAAGTGAAATTCAAAATTAGATATTTTAATTGTGATATAGAACTCTTATACTCAATGTGTAGAGGACAAATCAAGCTTCTATTCTAATTAAGAAGTTTGGTAATCGGAGTTGTGCAGCAAAAGTTATGCCCATTTTTCTAAAAAGTGGTCACTAAAATAGATCTTGGTGGACAACTAGGCAGGGTACATTGTTTTGGTTTAGGACTACTCCACCTTACCCAATTTTAGCTTGAAATTTCAGCAAATTTGCCTTATGTACGCATATTAAGCTTCACTTTGAGCCCATAAACACAAGGATTGAAGGGGTACAAATCTTGCTATAGCACATTTATTGACATACGATCTTCTCTTACTATACCATTCCAATGGCCAAGAATAAGAAGAAAGAGAAAATGTTGGAGAGCATAAATGAAGAATTAGTTGAGTATCAAGCAAAGATAAACTCATCCATTAGAGCCACAAATCATGGACAAAAGTATGGGAATGATGACAACGCACATGAAGAATCACAATGGCCAAGAGATCCTATTGATGAGATACATATGTCTGAAGTGAATGGATTACATGATTCAAATGAATTCCAATAACTTTCTCATATGATTGAATGCATGAAAGAGGATATCATTCAATTGAACCAGACAAATTGGTGATAAGTTTGGACAAATGGTCAATCACTTTGAGAAGTTTGGGTAGCATAATCTATTGCTGGATGTTAATTTTGATCCCTCACCAACATAGCTTGAAGAATGGATTAATAAATTGGAAATGTATTTCACTCTCTAACCACTCCACGATGAGGCAAAGATTTGCTATGCAGCTTTACACTTAGAGGGACACACACATACATGGTTGAGATTCATGATGAAAATTAGGCAATTTTTTTCATATATGGGAGGATTTTAAATCAACCATGACACATGTTTCTATATCTCCAATGGAAAAAGAAAGGTTGGAAAGGAAGTGGTATGATCTTAGACAAAGAAGCTCTATGGTTAGGGAGTATCCCAGCCAGTTCTTAAACATTTCCATGGTTAGGGAGTGGTATGATCTTAGACAATGAAGCTCTATGGTTACGGAGTATCCCAGCCAGTTCCTAAACCTTTCCATGTATGTTGGGGGCATTTCTAATTCAACTAAGTTAGAAAAGTATATTTTTGGTTTAGATCCAAACCTTTTAGCAGAGGTGGGGATAGCAAAGGTTGCAAATGTACATGTAGCCGTACAATATGCTGAATGCTTTAGCCAGAAATATAGAATAGAAGGTAGCTCTTTTCAACCCAAGATAGGGGCCACTTATCACTCAAATCAGCCAACAAGGTTTAGACAACAGTTTAGCTAGCAAAGAGAGGCTTACAGACATGAGAACATGCCTTCAAACATTTTCAACAAAATTTCTACATACCCTATAATATAAACTTCTAAGTAAGGGAACAACTTCAGATATAATGCTAATCCAACTAGAGATTTCAAGAGCGCTAAAAGTGAAACTAAGCAATCACCCAAAACCATTAGTAGTAAGCCCTTCTTTAATGACAAGCTAAAAGGACTATGTTTCAAATGTGGAGAAAAATGGACAGTTGATCATAAACAAAAGTGCAAAGCTAACAGTGCAAAGTTTTATATGGTGATCATAAAGATATAGATGATGATGAAGCCCATGAGGAAGAAGTGTTATCTTTTGCATCTAGTGGTGGGTACATTACACGTGGTATCATAGCACGATCAATTGTTCTTATAATACAACATCGATAAATTCATAGAAAAATAATTCAACAAAAGAAACCAAGGACTTTATAAAACCTATCAAAATTTATTGTGATGCTAAAAGTCTATGACCGAGATAAAAATTTGATTGCCAACAAATTGGTGTCCCTAAAATTGATCTTGAAAGGAATCCAAAATGTGTGTTATTAGAAGAGCAATTCTTTATACACAAATATGATATAAGGGAAGGATTGTGGAAATATTGGGTCAAGGCTAAATGATAATTGATTAATAGCTTATTTATCACCCTTGTAGTAGGGAAGGATTGTGGAAATACTAGATCAAGGCTAAATGATAATTGATTAATAGCTTATTTATCACCCTTGTAGTAGGGAATCTTAAAAGGATTATGTTGCTCGCTAGAAAAAGTGTGTGCATGAGGAACTCAAGAGATTTCGAGAGTTGTTTCTTGCAATCTTCTAAATAGAGAATCAATGCAATATCTTCATAAGGGAGGAAACTTTCTACACTATAGAAAATATTTTTATCCCTCAAGCTTATCATTTGAACTTGAATGTTGGAATGTATACAAAAGTTGAGAATGGTCACCAACTTATTATTTATTTATGCCAACCGTACAAGTAGCCTAGAATACAATCTATGGAAGCTATAGTGTGTAGAAGGGCTTAATTTGGTTTTACATTACATGTTTCATAGAAGTGGTCAAATCCCTTTAGTACATGTTAAAGGGTAAATGACCAATGGGTTGATCATTGTATCACCAAGGTCATTTGACCAAATCCTAAATTGTGTCTCGTCTGTCCCGCATAAATAGTTACAAGATTGAAGAACTTTCCAACCTTCTTAGCAATTATCTGGTGCTAGATACGTACAAGGAGCCTCTAACTTACACTACCTTCACATTAGCCCAAATCCACAACTAAGGATATGTAGCTACTCAAGAAAAATGCCCTGTAGAAAAAGCCAAAATCTTGTACAACTTAAATTGGCCTTGTATGAGATGCCTTTTGAAAAAAATTGTATAGACTATGGTGCAAGATTAATGTGAATATACAACTCTCCTTTTTGGTAAATTTCTACCACATTGGCAACATAGTATTACACTAAAATGAATAAAATAGTTGACACATATAATATAGCTCTTACAATATAATTGAGTGACTTTCAAATGTGTTAATCATGAATGGTATTGAGATAATAAGAAATGTATTTAAAAAAATTCAAGTTCCTTCGATTGAAATACCCTTAGAACCTGCTCAGCTACTATCTCATTGACCTAAATGATGAGAAAGAGAGGAAGTTCTTGCTCAAATAGATCAAGCTGCCTAAATTTAATTATGATGAAATGAAGGTTGAGCTAAGCTCTAAAACCTAGATCGAGTAGATGGAAGATTACTTCTTTGTTGCTTGTTGGAAGCAATTCAACAAATCAAGCAATGATCACACATTTTAGGCTTACAAGTGAAGCACGACTTTGGCGGAAATAGTGGTGCCATGACAACGTTGTCTCTAAGTTTATTGTGATATCGAGTCTAATTAAGGTGGTAGTCCAAAGTTGATACTTGTCTCCTACTTACCAAACTCTGAAAATGAACAAGTTTTTCATCATTAAGTAGCAATGAATGACTCTAGAAGGGTACGATTCTTGCTTTGTTACACTACAAAAGTATGCACCTCTGATGACAATGAGTCAACAAAAGTGGCATGCTTTTAGTAAGGCTTGAATCCACCTCTTAATGGTCAACTAGAGGCAATGAGGCCTACTCACCTAGAAGACACCTTGATGAGGGCACAACCGCTGATAGCCACTCTTTCTAAGCAATACAATAGGTTTAGTAGGTTTCCTTATGCCAAAAGTGCTCGCGTGGGAAAATTATAATCAAGGTCATCCTAATCTTGTTAATACTCCTTAGAACCATGGCAATAATAATAATAACAACAATGAGCCATTTGCTATAAGTGCAATCAACTAGGTCACTTCTATGCTCAATGTTGCAATAGGGGAATAAATACCTATGCTAAGGCTCCTTGTGATCCTCCAAGAGAGTGAAACTTCAATAATCTAGGATGCAGATGTGGGGCAAGGCATGGAGCTAGACCAAGGTGTTGGATAGGGAGTAGGATAAGGAACATGTCATGGAGCTAAAGCCCATGTCTGTGCAACCAATGAATTAGATTTATCTCTAGAAAAGGAAGTTGAAAGAGGATCTATTCATGTATAAGTCAACAATTAGAGTGTCAGGTGACAATTTTCTATCATTCAAATTCTAGCAGAATATCAAGGTAATTCTTTCCAAATCCTAATTGATGCTAGAGCTACTCATTCATTTATTTTCCTAAGTGCAAAAAAAGCTAAAATTAGATCTTGAATTCTCTAGGAAACTCATTGTAAAACTAGAAAATGGGAGAGAAACAATGTACACTCAATCCATTACAATATCTAGTTTGAATTAGGGCTAGAGATCACTATGTCAACTTCCCGGGCCATGCCATTAGGAGCTTATTAATGCATGTTAGGAATGGATTGGTTAGAACCTAATCAAGCAAACATACACTATGGGAAAGGGTGGATCACATTCAAAAACCTATTTGGGAAAATGGTCCAATCAAAAGGGAAAAGCAAGCAAATCTAAAATTTAATCAGCCAAAGCTAGTTGAATTGTGAAGGGATTAAGGAGAAAACTTTCTATCTACCTAGTCAAACTCAACAAGGTCAAGGATACCAATGTTGAGGATGAACTTTCATGGCTAAATGAGTATACTGATGTCTTTCTTGAGGAATTAACAAAATTACCTCTTGAAAAGGATGTGGATCATGAGATCAACTTGGTCCTTCCAGTCATGCAAGGAGACCCCATAAAATGTCCATCCTTGAGGTAATAAAATTGAAGGAGCAATTAAAGCAACTGCTAGAATAAGGGTTCATTTGTCCTAACAACTCTCCCTAGGGTGCCCTTATGCTATTCCAAAAGGAGAAGGCCGGAACCCTCCAATTGTGTATTGATTATAGGGGCTTAAGCAAGTCACCATTAAATATCCCATTCTCCAAATCGATGATATGTTAGACTGATTGCAAGGAGCAATGTTTTTTTCTAAAATCAATCTAAGGTTAGGGTATTATTGAATTTGAATAAGGGATTTTTTTCTTAAGATCGAAGTAGACGTAGAGACAAAGCTTAGGATGGATAAGACATTATAGAATGTATCTAAAGATTGGATAAGATGCCCTAAAAGGACATAATGGTAGAGAGAAGAGGTTGTGAGAAATTAATGCTTATGTTTGACAAGTTTTTGAGGCTTGGAGGTTATCAGGATAAGCAAGACATCTAGATGTATATTTTGTTAACTTAGAGCTTTGCATTCATTGGGGGATTACATTGTGCACTTGTAATGTTCTTTCCCCCTCTTTCGCAATGAACTAGTGTTAGGGGGGATGAGTGAGTTTTAAGGTTTGAAAACCTTAATAAATTTTTTAAGAGAAAAAAATAAGAAAAGAAACAAATTACATTGCCACTGAGACAGATCAAATGCCGCCAATCTCATCTCATTGCCTTCGCCATCTGCCTTGAACCAATCACCATCATCAAATGAGAAAAAGAGGAGAAGAGGAGAAGAGAAGAGGTGGAGTAGAAGAGAAGAGATGAGAAGAAGGAGAAGAGGAGAAGAGAAGAGATGGAGAAACAAGGGAGAGGAGGAAAATGTGATATCCCAACTTTGATTTAAAATCTTTCGGACTTCTCACAGAATGGACTTGAAGAACTCTAAAATCATTAGAGAAGGTGTTGAGCAAAAAGACTCGAGGATCATAACCCGACATTTTCCTGAATTAACAAGGATTGTAGCCACCCGTCACAGAAGTTACCGCGTGAACGAGAGTTATGAGCCATATTAGTCATTAGTGTCAGTGTCTATAGTATGGATGGTCCAAAAATACTAGATTTTTTGACAAAACTAGCATATTGTTGATATTTTGGATATTATTTATTATAAATTTCCTAAAAAGCTATGGAAACTTCTAAAATAGGGTATCATGCAAAAAAAAGCAAGTAGCTTTTTTAGCTAGTTTT
The DNA here is from genome assembly GCF_053477565.2 of Lygodium microphyllum. NCBI lineage: Eukaryota > Viridiplantae > Streptophyta > Polypodiopsida > Schizaeales > Lygodiaceae > Lygodium > Lygodium microphyllum. The sequence continues at coordinate 10,670,022 of NC_141144.1, read as the reverse complement.
GGAGATTTCATGCAAAAAGAAGGATTGGCAAAATTGCATGCATCGCGATCGTAGTTTATAGGCAGCAAACAACACTTCAAAGAACGGAAAGAAGGAGTGATTTGGAAGAATTTTGAGCAGGTGTCCTGTAGTTTTACCCCCCTTTCAGAGCCAATAGAACCATTAGATTGCATCTTGGAAGCTTCAAATTGCTGATTTTGCCAAGATCCCTTCCATAAAGAGCTCTTCTTCTTAGCCACAACCCTTCTTCTCCAATTTAGATATAAATACGAGGCATGGGGAGCTGTTTGTTGAGGATAGTCAGAGCAAGAGAGGAGAGGCCCTTCTCAGGAGTATAGAGCAAGAGGGAGTGGGGCAAGACAAGCGCAAGCATGGAAATTTCTCGTCAAGAAGACAAGGAGGATACTTTGCGAGCTCTCAAATTCAATTCCTATGTCCCTTCTATCCTATTCCCCTGTGGAATCAAGACTCTTCTTGATTTCTCAAAATTCTTCATGATTGCTTTTCCCCCCTTCCTCGACAATCAAAAATTATGTCAATCTAGTTACCCCCCAAGCTCCTTTGCCAAATTCTCCCTTTTTTGCAATCTTGCAATTAAAGACCATGGCCTTGAAGAAAAAAGCCACAAAGGACGTAGAGGTAGGAGCTGCCAATAATGTTGTGGATACAATTACTACAAATGGAATGGTGAGTACAAGGATTATAAACGAAGCTACAAATACCATCAACCAAGCACTCATCATGGATCCTCAGGTACTATTTTTCTTAAATAAAAATAGCTAGTATGCCTTTATCCCACGAATAGGAGGTAACATAAGCTGCATGCATAAAATAGGATTTTATTCGATTCTTGCATATAATTTCTTTGAGGAATTCTTAACCGTGAATTCCTAGGGGTAACTTGGGTCTATACAAGATGAACCTAAGTGAATACAAGGAAGGTACTGTGTCCCTAAAAGATTTAATATTTTTTATTTTTGTGTTGACCAAATAAAATCTCTGATGGGTAATAACGGATGCTAATCCTCGGTATATAAGAGACCTTGAGATGCAATTGCCAAATGATACTATTCATAATTAAACTAACAAAGATTTTCTTTTATTGCAAGCAAAGACTCATGAAACTCTTCTTGCTTAAATTTAGTCCAAACTAATCAAAGGAAGAGGAAGTCTAGGAAGACTATTGGAAGGTATTTCCACTTACGCTGATTTGTCTTGAAGTTATTTTGTCACTTATGCTGAATTGTCTTGAAGTTATCTTGCCACTTATGCTGATTTGTCTCGAAGGTATTTTGCCACTTATGGTAATTTATCTCGATGTTATTATTTTTGGAAAGAAAAGATTTGTCTTGAAAATAAACTTATTAAAAAGTTTATGTATAATGCATTCGAAATAAGATGTTTATTTTCTTTAAAAATTAGAAGTAAGCTAGTATTTTATGGGTTCTCATTTCAGCTTGCCATGCAAAAAAAACAAGTGGTTTTTTCAGCTAGTTTTGGAGATTTCATACAAAAAGAAGGATTGGTGAAATCATGCGCGTCGTGATTGCAGTTTACAGGCAACAAACATCACTTTGAACGGGAGAAGAATGAGTGATTTGGAAGAATTATGATCAGGTGTCCTGCGGTTTTACCCCCCTTTTGGAGCCAATGGAATCATCAGATTGCATCTTGGAAGCTTTAGATTGATGATTTTGCCAAGATCCCTTCCATAAAGAGCTCTTCTTCTTAGTCACAACCCTTCTTCTCCAATTTAGCTATAAATATAAGGCATGGGGAGTCATTTGAGGGTAGTCAAAGCAAGAGAGGAGAGGCCCTTCTCAGGAGTATAGAGCAAGAGAGAGTGGGAGAAGAGAAGTGCGAATACAAAAATTTCTCGTCAAGAAGACAAGGAGGATACTCTGCAAGCTCTTGAATTTGATTCCTTTGTCTCTTCTATCATATTCCCTTGTGGAATCAAGACTCTTCTCGATTTCTCGAAATTCTTTATGTCAATAAAAAAATCCGTCAATCTAATTACCCCCAAGATCCTTCGTCAAATTCCCCTTTTTTGCAATCTCGTGATTAAAGACCATGGCCTTGAAGAAGAATGCTACGAAGGTTGCGAAGATAGGAGCTGCCAATAATGTTGCGGATATAATTACTACAAACGGAATGGCGAGTACGAGGATTACAAATGAAGCCACAAATACCATCAACCAAGCACCCGTCATGGATCCTTTGGTACTATTTTTTTAAAATAAAAATAGCTAGTAGGCCTTTATCCCATGAATAGGCAACATAAGCTGCATGTGTAAAATAAGATTTTATTTGATTCTTGCATATAATTTCTTTGAGAAATTCTTAATTGCAAATTCCAAGGGGTAACTTGGGTCTTACAAGATGAACCTAAGCGAGTACAAGGAAGGTATTATGTCCCTAAAATATTTAATATTTTTTATTTTTGTGTTGATCAAATGAATTCTCTGATGGGTAATAACAGACGCTAATCCTTGGTATATAAGAGACCTTGAGATGCAATTGCCAAATGATATTGTTCATAATTAAACTTACCAAGATTTTCTTTTATTGTGGGAAAAGACCCATGAAACTCCAAGGGAGTTATTCTCAAGTATGAAATTCTTGCTTAGATTTAGTCCAAACTAATCCCCAATGAAGAGGAAGTTCAGGAAGACTATTGGACGGTATTTCCACTTATGTTGATTCGTCTTGAAGTTATTTTGCCACTTATGCTAAATTGTCTTGAAGTTATCTTGCCACTTATGTTGATTTGTCTCAAAGTTATTTTGCCACTTATGCTAATTTTCCTCGATATTATTATTTTTGGAAAGAAAAGATTTGTCTTGGAAATAAACTTGTTAAAAAGTTTATGTATAATGCATTCGAAATAAGATGTTTGTGATTGTAAGCTAGGCACTGATCTTTCCTAAAATAATCATGCTAAAAGATGGATGACTGAGTATAGATCGTCGACTGAGGCATTATTATGGTGAATATAGAACGTCGACTAAGGTAGTGTTCTTGATAGCACTAGACCTCACCAAGGCTAGCATCAATAAAACCTACTCCAAGTGTTTTTTTTTTTGCATTAGTGAGTTTAGACCAATCATGACACAAAAGGTCTTGTTGTAGGGAGCTCTAGTCGGCAGGAGAAGGTGAGGATACCAGGGGGCTCTGGTCATAAACTCCTTAGGCTTTTACAAATTGCCAACTAATACTAGTTGGGGAATGGAACTTGGAGAGAATAATACATTCGAACAAGAAAATATTTGTAAAATGTCATTTTTCTGAAAGGAACTATTAAGAAGGAATTGTTTTACTCTATTTTTTGTTGTGAATTGAGGGCGTGTAATGAATTTTATGAGGAGATAATTCAAAGAAGTTGTTTTTATATGTTGAACCTAAAGTGATATAGGTAATCAGATAACTAAAATTACTCTCTCGAGGAGGAAAGTGGGAGGGCAGATCCAAACCTATGATTGGGTGGTCTCGGTAAGTCGAGAGCTTTCCTAAGAAGGAATAAAAATTACATTTAATGGAACATTAGAAACTAGAAAGCCTGATTCGCATCACTTTGGAATCTGCTAATACTAATTAGCTGCTAGTAATAGATTTAATTGAAAAAACTCAAATCGATCCTCGTGGGAGCGACTAGAACTTCCACTATGAAGTAGACTCAAGTGAGCTTAGTTAGCAAAATCGGAGGATTTTATGAAAATACCGGACGGTGCTTCATAGGACCTCTTGATGGGCTACTAAGAATGTACCGCCAAGAAAAGCTCGAGCGGCACATTGTAGAAAATAAGAGGAGAGGAGAAGAGGAAGATAAGAAAATAAGAGGACATGGGAGAAGAAGAGAAGAAGAAAGGAAGAGATAGATGAAGAGAAGAGGAGAATAGAGAGAAGAGAGTGAAGAAGAAGAGAGAGAGTGGGAGGAAAAAAGAAGAAGAAAGGAAGAGGTAGACCAAGAGAAGAGGAGAATAAAGAGGAAGAAATTGAAGAAGAAGAGAGAGAGTGGGATGAAGAAGAGAAAGACAAGGTTATCATCAATCACAAACGAAAGCACTGCTTTGGATTGCGAAGACTCATCTGCCTTTTATGCCTCTCGTAATCATAGAGCAAGCCCTTCTTCTCTCTATGAAGTCTCTGTGGCATCTTGTAAGGAGCCCTCCTCTCTATGAAGTCTCTATCTTGCAAGCAACCCTCCTAACCATTTGGACTTCTAATCAAGATCAAGTTCGAAGCTAGATGTGAACATCCCTACTCTTGCACTACAAGATATAGGCCTTATACTGACATTAAAAGCAACGAAAATGTTCATAAAGAAATTTACCCCTGTCGTCGCAAAAAAGCATCGTTAGTAGCGACACCATAGAATAGTTAGTATCAGCGTCATTATTTGCGTTGATATCACCATCGCAAATAACGATGCTGATAATGATGCTCTGCGATGCATTTTGCGACGCTAATAACGATGGTAATGAAAGGTACAATCATGACAAGATACTACTACTACATAGAAAATGTCTACACAGATCACATGACCAAGAAATAAGGGTATGTGAGCTCCAGGGATCCAAGGGCGAGCTATAGATCCTCGCCATCTAAAACCTTATCCAATCACAAAGGAGCATCGAATAGACTCTCCAAAAAAAGAAACAACTACACATCAGTCCACCATACAATAATGCATTCTAATTAAACATAGTAACTACGGACAAGAAAGATGAGTGACTTACAGGGCCACCGCGTCCATACAATCGGTCGATCAATGCAGTGAGACTTTGCCTCTCTGCATATTGAGTCTCAAGGCCAGTGGGATCGTGATTTGTAATGGAGTGCTGCAAAGAAAACAAAATATAATTGTTAGAAACACAATTGTCAATACAAAGGATATTGCAAAAAAAAAAGCAAGCAAGACAAAAGAAAAACTTACAAAGTCCTCCAGATATGCCTTGTGGCCGCCACTCCCAAGATGATGGACCACTCCAGCCTCTAGTCGTGCCCTCGCTGCCTCATGCTGCTATCTCTAACATCTTGGAGAATTTGTAGCCTCCTCCTTGAGTCGGCGCCAGTCGTCTGCGTCTAGCCACTAGAGCTTTGAAGCCCCACTCTTGAGTGCCTTGGGTGCGTTCGATCGTCTGTGTGACATGTATGCATTCATGCACTCCATCATCCAGCCCGTAGAAAACCTATCTGCTATGGCTGGTACCAGAAACTCCTCATGCAAGGATCCTACTATGTAGTCCTTGCTCCCCTCCGGTATGTTCTTCCAATGATCCAAGATGTTGTGCCGAAAAACTTGTTGGCACAACTCTCTCATGCGAGTCATTACCCTCCTCCCCTCATCATTCATGATGATGGCTCTTGACCTATCATCTACAAGGTAAGCATACCCCTCTAGGGTATGCCTAAGATGGGTCCTCTCCCACCTGCAACCACTCTCTTGGGCATATCCAGGAGACCCCTGTACATCTGGTGTACCTACCGGGGTAGTATCTATCAGAGTAGCATCCATAGGGGTGCCACCTATGGACGACTGAGCAAAAGTCGGAGTGACTAGAGTAGACATCCCCAAAGATGTGACAAATCCCGGAGGTGACACAATTCCAACAGAACGACGAGACGGAGACACTACGTCCGTACCTCCACAGCAACCACCTGAGCCACGCTCTCTCGAACCGCCATGAGAGCAAGGAGTAGCACTTGTATCCCGAGCCACTCACTACATCTGGATCTCTACAGTATCCCCCTGAACCACTCCCTCCATATGACCCAAGTCTGGAGCGTCGACCTCATCTGCTAGAAACTGAAGCATCAGAGCGCACCAAAGTAGATCTAATAGAGCGGCCTGATGGTGTCCAAGACAGCTCCTAGTCCGCCATATCTCTGAATCTCGCCATCTGATCTGGAGACATACGCATGAAGATCTCCTGTAGCTCCTCATCGGTCATCCCTCGACTCATCCTAATGATCTAAATATCCACAGAGATCACCTGCATAGACAAAAAATGATGTTAGCATAATCAATATAAATCATACAAATCACGATAATATAAATCTTAAAAAAATGATCTTACTTAAAATGCATATCTTATGTACCCTTATAAGCGATTCATTAACGAATTGAGTAGGTGGATGATCCAAGTATGAAGTACCCTATGGTCCCATGTCAATCTCCTGACACAACTTTGCATACATTGGAAGGTCGATAGACATATCACCACAAAAGGATGAGTCTACCTCATTCTCAAAGAATTCTTGGACTCCTGTATTTCCATCATTGTTACCCGATGATGGATCCTCTACATGCTCCAAGCTTTTGGTGGTCTCCACCCCTTGCAATATCAACCCCTCTATTTGCATATTATCCTCATCTATGCTCGAAACATCGCTTTGATCATATACTCTCGCACTTCGGGGAGTTGAAGGTATAACATACCACCATTGAGGTTGTCGGGGGTTTGGATAGAAAATTATATGTTCACAATCACGTACAAGAGAGATTTAACTATTGTGACATGTACCATGTCATAATATAATTAAAAAACACGAGTTCATGCACCTATTCACAATGGGTCGGCAACACAAATATGTCGCACAAATCCATCCATTTTTTTTCGGAATCTATTTTGAGAAATCCAGATGGATATTGTCGAACTGTTGCTCCAGGTCCTTCAAGTACCAGTTTGAACCACTGCACATCGAATAGGATCATGGAGAAGCTACGGTAATCCACCTGACAATACTTTGCAAGTTCCCAAAATACTCCATCTGATCTATAACTGTGTTGGATCCGTTGCTCATCGTCGGCTCTCTTGCTCGAACCTTGCCATGATACCACAATCTGTTGTGGAGCACATTTTGTCAATACGCTCCACACGGAAATGCTGTCTGTGCGACCACGCTGCACTATATATTTTGTAATATACATTGAAACACTCAATTAGTTGTCACATATAAAATATAGATACAACAAACCCTAAACACGTCATCACCTTTGGACTACATCCCCTCGAGAATTCCCACTCCTCGGTTGAGACCTCTGTCCCTTCGCGAGATGCTATGGTCAAAGCTCCATGCAACCATCACGTTGACATAAACCGCAGCATCTCTGCCATGCCCTCGGGATATTGAATCGGTCGATGGCGCATATTATGTTGAAATTCAGATTGCACTTCCTCTCGATCTTTCCTAGATTGCTAGTACCTAGCGAGCCACGTCTCCATAGAGGCATGATGCAACATACAAAAGCGATTCACTTTCTCCTCCATTGCAGCATCCATTCTTTTTTCTACCCCATTTTCAACCACCACATCTCCGATCAGTCTATCATCATCCTTCAACGACCATAGCATACTGTTGTCTGAATCCATAGTTGGTAGCCATTGTGAAATATGCACTAGCACCTCAGACACCAACCAACCTTCAGCCATGCTACCTTCTGGCCGAGCTCGTTGTCACACAAAGCCTTTCGGGGTTTTTATGAAGCACTCCAAGAAGAATCCATCGCGTATGGACAGGTCCAGCAATCTCCACTTCATCTATAAGATGCACAAAAAGGTGGATTTGTATCGTGAGCATGCTGGTAGGCAGGTATTTCTCAAAGAGACAGACCGTCTCTACTACTCCTTGCCTCGCAAATTCAATAGAGGACATCTTAATCTCCTTTTGTGAGATCCATTGCATTAAAGTCGACAATCCGTAAATCGCCCCGCGTATTTCCGGAGTAAGGCATCCTGCGATCGCAATCGGTAGTACAAACTGCCACCATAAATGAGAAAGCATTATGAATAACAACTACACTCTAAATAGAAAAATACGTAGGCCGCTTACAATCCATTCGTAGTACAAACCTGACATATTTTATACCAATCATGGGATTTTAGCCCTGATAATTGGTCGTCTTTAGAAAATGCATACCTGAGAGAATGCATCATACCCATTAGAGTGCGGATAGACTTGACTATTTGCTTCACAATGCACTCTTCTTTAGTGGACAAAACCTAAGGAGTGCGAGGTAGCTACAAGCGACCATTAGCACTCGACTGCGACAAAAGCGCCTCCATCTTGCCTACCTCATTCAAATCCATTCATGCCCCTATAGTGTCTCTCTTTCCTATGATGTGGTCCCATAGCAAGCTGCCCATATTCTTGAAAATATGCATGGGATCCAATAAGTGATTTATCTGTAAGTGCGTCCAATATGGCAACTCGTAGAAAACTGAGAACTGTCGCATTCCGTTTGGATGTGACTCCGTGTGGACCATTTTTAGCTCGTACCAGCTTTGGGCATTCATACATGCTGGAGGTCATCCAAGAAAACCTTCCTCGAGTTCATGACCCTCTGGCAAGAAAGCGACGTGTCCTTGATATACCAAAGACTTCATGGTTCGTGACCTTTGGGAGTCTAATTGTGGCCCACACAATGGACATGCATGATAACCTGAGGTAACCAGACCTGTCCCAACATCTCTATCTAGTGAATACAAACTTGAATGAGCTATGATAGATATTACCAACGAGAATGGAAGCCTACTTACTTGAGCACTCTCCGAATCCCGGAAGTCATGCATAGTCCACATGAGAATGGCTCAAATATTGGCGGACCGTTAACCATCGCGCTTGCTCATATCTTGCATGGTGACCCCCTCCTCCCACAAAATCTTAAGCTCATCGACTAATGGACAAAGATACACGTCCATATTTTTGACTTTGTAGCAGTCGGGAACGAGTAAGCTAAGGATGAGATGCCCTTTCTTTGTAGAAAGCCATGGAGGGATATTGTAGTTGGCAAGGACTATAGGCCACACACTGTAAGAAGTTGAGCGCAAACCGAATGGATTCACGCCATCCATAGCAAGACCGAGCCAAAGATTCCTTAGCTCTCGGTAAAGCTTGGAAAGGTAGAGTCAATGTGGCTCCATGCGCGTGAATCCGTTGATATTCGTTGAACTCCATATGTGGACCTATTCTGCACATGCCACGTTGTCAAGATCGCCATGCCGGATATACAAAACATGTGGTTTATGCGGGGGATAAGCGAAAAGTGTCTAAAAAATTTTTGAGGGATGGTTTGCCCTTGCAAGTCCTATTGATACGTGTGAGCACCACACTTTGGATATGTCTCCATAGTCTCGTATTCTCCTCGAAACAGTTTGCAATCATTAATACATGCATGGATGCTGTTGTAGTCCATGCCAAGCTTTCATAAAACGTGTCATGCATCATCACGAGACTTGGGCATGGTATTTTTAAGTGGGAGAAAAGAAGAAAAAACACAACAACAACAACAACAACAACAACAACAACAACAACAACAACTACTACTACTACTACTACTATAATAACACCAAACAAGAAAAGAAGAAAAAACTACTACTACTACAACAACAACAAACAAGAAAACTACTATTACTACTACTAGTACTACTGCTACAATCACGACTACGATGACTATGGCCATGACTACGACTACCACAATAACTCTCTCTCTCTCTACCACTACCACTACCACTACCACTACCACTACCACTACCACTACCACTACCACTACCACTACCACTACCACTATCACTACCACTACCACTACAATAAACAAGAAAAGAAGAAAAAACAACAACAACTACTACTACAACAACAACAACAACAACAACAACAACAACAACAAACAAGAAAAGAAGAAAAAACTACTACTACTACCACTACTACAACAACAACAACAAACAAGAAAACTAAACAACAATAAACAAGAAAAGAAAAGAAAAAACTACTACTACAACAACAACAACAATAAACAAACAAAAAAACCACCACCACCACTACCACTACCACTACCACTACCACTACCACTACCACCACGACTACTACTACTACTACGACTACAACTATGACTATGACTACCACTACCACTACTACTATTACGACTACGACTACGACTATGACTACGATTACCACAACAACAAACCACTACCACTACCAGTACGACTACCACTACCACTATAATAAACAAGAAAAGAAGAAACAACAACAACAACAACAACAACTACAACAACTACAACAACAACAACTACTACTACTACTACTACTACTACTACTACTACTACTACTACTACTACTACTACTACTACTACTACTACTACTACTACTACTACTACTACTACTACTACTACTACTACTACTACTACTACTACTACTACTACTACTACTACTACTACTACTACTACTACTACTACTACTACTACTACTACTACTACTACTACTACTACTACTACTACTACTACTACTACTACTACTACTACTACTACTACTACTACTACTACTACTACTACTACTACTACTACTACTACTACTACTACTATAACAACAAACAAGAAAAGAAGAAAAAAACTACTACTACTACTACTACTACTACTAAAAACAAGAAAACTAAACAACAATAAAGAAGAAAAGAAAAAAAAACTACAATAACAACAACAACAACAAACAAGAAAACTACTATTACTACTACTAGTACCACTACTACAATCATGACTACGACGACTACAACCACGACTACGACTACCACAACAACAATAAACAAGAAGAGAAGAAATTACACAACAACAACTACTGCTACCACTACCACTACCACCACTACTACTATGACTACCACAACAACAACAAATAAGAAAATAAGAAATTAAACAACAACTACCACTATCGCTACTGCTACCACTACCACTACCACTACCCTACCACTACCACTACCACTACCACTACTACTACTATCACAACAATAACAAACAAGAAAAAAAGAAAAGAAGAAATAAAACAACAACAACAATAACAACAACCTCTCCCTCCCTCTCTCTCTCTCCTCCCTTCCTCCCTCCCTCTTTCTCTCTTTCTCTCTTTCCCTATTATGTTTAATGTTTTCTTCCTCTCTCTCTCGTTCCTTCTTTCCTTTTCTCTCTTCCTCTCCCTCTCTCATTTCCTCTCCCTCTCTCAATACACATGATTTTTAACAAAAACAAGTTTAAAAAAGGAGAAAAAACAAAAACAAAGCAAGAAGGAACAATGCACTCACCGCAAAGACCCTGGGATGGATTCAGCGGCTCCTCTTCGCTCTCCGTACACTTCTTCCTCTTCTTCGCAAACGGTAGCGGTGGCGGTGAGAAGCTTTCCTTCTCCCTCTTTCTCTCTTTTTCTCCCTCTCCCTCTCACATGCAAGATGGAGTTCGCTCTCCCTTTTGCTCTCTCGTTCGTTCATTTGCACAAAATAATGTGCTCGGGTTTCGGCCCGCATTTTTTCGTCTAAGCACCGTCGCCATTTGCGTCGCACTTGCTTGTGACGCAAATAGCGACACTGCTATTTTGCGTCGGAAAGCGTTGTCGCTATGCCTTTGTATCCTTGTAGTGATGATAGGCCAGCAGAGATGGTATTCAAGCCAGGGGAGCATAAGAGCTACAAATATGATTGCGAACATAGTCAACACACCATCACATGTAACACAAGACCAAGTTCTTTCGTAGATTAATGATCAATTATGAATACATGAGTAACAACCTAAGTAGAAGAGTTTTATTATTCAATAAAGAAGTTATAGCTTAATGGGAATTCAACAGAAAAGAAATGTTACAATAAGTAAAGGCTATTAAATTGGAGTTTTAAAAGATAGGATAATTGCATAGCTTTGAAAAGCATTGAATAAATTTACTCCAATTGCATATAAAAAATGTATATCAAGAATATTTTTTTAGTCATAGGAAAGTAAAAAAATACATTAAGAATATTTAATTTAGCATTTATAAAATATATTAATGTAAGTAAAGGTAAAAATTGCATTAAGAATATTTTGTTTAGAATTTATAAATTATACAAATGTAAAAAAGATAAAATAACATTGAGGGTATTTATTTTTCTATTTATGAATAATATAAATCAAAAATTATTTTTTAGTATTTATAAATCATAAAAACATAAAAACATAGTTTTTCTTAGTATTTACAATTTATTTAAAGAGAAATAAGATAATTAAAGTAGGTGATTAAAAATTATTGATTAAGAGTACTTTGTTTAAGAAAGAAATTTTACCATTATTAATTAAGTTGGAATTATGACATACATAGCTCATTAGAATTTATTAAATTGAATACGTAGCTATTTGTGAACCTAGGATATTCAACCAATCTGGTTGACAACATGACAAAGTGAGATACAAGTTCTAGGTCATGTGATAATCGAAAGGATAATATAATTCTCATTTGAGAAAAAATAAAAATAAAAAAGTTCTTAGGAAAAATACTCACCTTGTTGATTTACATAATTTCCAAGAAAAAATTATGATTTCAAGTTCCAACTTAGTTCCATAAATTAGATCAAATTTATTTTCCAACCTATAGAAGTCTAGAAAAATATTCAAGACTCGTAATAAGGTCAAGCAACCAACCTTTAACAAGGGTTATGAGTAAGATTGCAAACAAAGATTAATGATAATCAAGGAAAGATCTAATGAAGAAGAGCTAATCCGAATTTAGATCTTGAAAAGGGAACTTAGAAACAGAAAGATCCAAAGGAAAATTAGGAGAAATCCAAGAAGCTAGGAGGAAGACCAAGTTGAAAAGAATTTCCATAAGTTAGGATCTTACTCAAATTGCCTCTTTATTTGTGTAGGAATATCGCTTGAAGAAGAATTACTTGTGCTTGTAATGGTACATACAAGTAACATGCACTTAAGAAGTTGATTGAATTGAATCAAAATCCAAATGTACTAAGTTTGTGATAGGATAAAAAGAAAAATGTACTAGATCTCCCCCAACACTAGTTGTGGGTCCCTTTTCCAAAGGGGGATAGCTATTGCCTTGAAGGGTTTTAGACCAACCTCGATGGTGAGAGGTCACTCCGTAGGGAGTTCCTTGGGAAGGAGGAGTTAAGGGTACTAGGGGGGCTCTTGCTAGTAAACTCTTAAACTCCTAGGAATCATCCAAACCCCTACACAACTCGGGATAGATTTCCTAAGGCCCTAGTACTAGTTAGGGGAAAAAATTTTGGAAAAATAAATGCCTTTATACCGTTCTTCCGTATGGAAGGAAGATGAACACTTATATAAGAATCTCTATTAAATGAAGAAGTTTTTTTTTCCAAAGGATTATTTTCATTTTTTGTGTGTTGTGATTTAAATTATGTGAACAAATGCTATGATTAAAAGGAATAATTAAGTTGATTCCATGTGTACAACATAAATGTGTTAAGTAAGTAGACAATTAAAGCTACCCAACCAAGGGAAGCGGGAGTGCATGATTCTCGATGAATCTATCCTAAGGTAGGATGGTCTCGGTAAGCCGAGAGCCTCTTTACAAATTTTATGCATTAGTGTATAAGAAATATTGACCCATAGGATCAATTGGAATTTTGACTCTGTATTGTTTTAGGGGAATGGAGTAAGTCTTTGCATTACAGGCAGAGGGATCAATGTACTCATACTCCCCCTCATTTTTCACTCTCCTTGAACCAAGTGCAATATGAGTCGACTTTGTTTTGTGCAATGTAGCATAAGCAATTACTCAAAAATCGATGCTAGTTAACCCAAATAAGAGAACTTAGTTTACCTAGAAATTGAAAATTTGGATTGATTCTCATGGGGACAACCAAGAACTTTCATTGTGAAGTGGGATCTAGAGAGACTAGGTGGCAAACCTCACGTTATTTGAAAGTGTACTCAGTGACACCACCTAGAAAATCATCTCAATGGACTACTAAATTGTGCCACTAAGGATGTCTCAAGCGAACACCTCACACGTAGTGTCAAATAAAAATGGAGTTAATGTATAGGAAGATTTATTTGTAACCATGTGTAAGGAAATGTTTGATGCAAAAATAATTTACCCTCTAGCTATTGGTGGAGTCTTTTTCAAAGTAATGATAATTGCAAAAATTCATGGTATTTTGAGTAATGTTTACCTCAATGATGCATTCCATTGATTTTGATTGGCAAGATCACTTCATGAGGGTATTGGAGTGTGTATATACAATCCTTTGCCACTATATCGAGATTGTCAATAGACACGAAGTCAAGTCTATTGCTTTATCAATGTTGATTGACTTGCCTACCTTCAAAACAGTCTTAGTGGCCAATTGATTCAATAGTTGTTTCTTAATTTTCTTGTTATTTTAATTTAGTCTAGGTTTAGTTCATTTCAATGGTATCAGAGCCTTGAATTTGATTCTTAGCAAGGCTATTTTAAAGCCTAGACTTGGTTTAGCAACACTATCTAGGGTACATGGAGTTCAAGTTTTGATTATAGGACTTGGTACAATTTAAACTGTGACTAGTCATGGTTTTTTACTGTTAGTCTTCACTATTTTTAGAGCTCTTGGAGAAGATCTAAAGAAGAAATGCAAGGATCTTGGATATTTTGGTAGCTTGTGGACAAGAAGAGGCCCATTTTGAAGGTTACAAGACTAATTGAGATTAATAGAGTTTAGGAAAAGCTTAAACTAGATTGTGTTTTTGCTAATGAAGGATTTATCTCTTCTCTCTCAACTTGTCCAAAGCTTCCATGGCTAAAATCTTGCTTAAATCTTTCTTTCATGCCATGATATTCTTCCTCTAAGTTCAAAACATCATTCTTTACATCCTCAGGAGCATTTTGAGTAGCATTATGACCATCAGGATAGCTTAGAGTAGCCACATGGAATCATCAACAAAATCAGTGAGATATGCACCACAAATTTTGGGTAGCAAGCATGCAGTCATCTCCAGTGTGAAACTCATCTCTAGTGCTCAAGATTGTTCCTTGAAATTCCATGAACTTTCTCCGATAAGTTGAGGACATTCTTTCAATAATTCATCAAGATTCAGGGTCAACCATGGATTCTCTTTCATGATTTGTTGCTCTTTAAATGGAAATTTTTATCTTTGCTCGATACCCAACTAAGTCTTCATTTTTTCTCTCCACAACATTTGCTCTTTCTTCTTATTTCTAACCATTGGAATGGTTGCAGTAAAACAAGACTGTCTGTCAATAAATGGGCTATAACAAGAGTTGTACCCCTTCAATCCTTGTGTTTATGGGCTCAAATGAATCTTAGTATGTTGTAGGTAGGGCATTTTTTCTAATATTACAAGTTGCAATTGGGTAAGGGGTAGTCCCAGACCAAAACATTGTACTCTACCATTGTCTAGGAGTTGTTTTTAGTGATTACCTGTCAAAAAAATGGGAATAACTTTTGCACCACCACAACCCCAAGTGCCAAAATTCTTGGCTAGAATTGAATCTTGCTTATTTTCTACATGTATAGTACAAAAGTTCTATGTGGGAATTAAAATATCTAATTCTGGATTCACTTTTCTGTGATTGTCCAAACTATGACAACAACCCGTTTGACCTTATAATTATCCTATTTTGTCAATTTGATCATGAATATGCGTTATATATCAATGCCCATTGAAATACAATATGTGTATCCTTCAAATATCATATAGACACATATAAAACATCAATAAACTTGTAATGATATGCAGTTCCTTTGTGTTCACTGCCATGTTTTATCCTATTTAAAGGCCATGCTTTCTAATGATCTTCAATCTTCTTTCACTTTATCCTGAGTGTTCTTCTGTAGTCCTCCACTTGCAGTGAGGGATAAAATGATGAGCGAGGCACCTAAATGGGCTCTAAAACTCTAAAAGGTGTGCAAAGTTCCTTCTATGCCAGGTTGTGCACTCTTACAGAGTCCTAAATAGCAAGTCTTGCTATCTCATCCGAATTCAACCTTTTTCTCGATTAGTATGTATACATGGTAGAACTAGTGTTTTTAAAAACCAAGGATGATTTACATGGTTGAAATAAAGCCTTGGGCATTCAATGAGAGGCAGAAATTTGAAATTTGAATGAAATGAAGAGAGCTAAGAAAGGTTTACCTTTAGTGATTAGGGACTCGTTGATCTACTAAACTCACATTTTACAATTTTCTTGGATATCTCAATATATCATATCACAATAAATAAAAATTCAAAGATTAGGCAATCACATGAGCAAGAATTCACTGAAATTTTTAGATTGGAATATGTACTATCATGTATGTTTCAATCATGAAAGATATCAATGATAGAAATCAAGCTGAAGGTGTAAGAAGCTGGGAATACTTAGAATGCTAATGATATGCCATGTCACATTGACACTGGTATATAAGGAGAGAAGTTGTAATTTTTCATATCTTTTTGACATATCAATACATTTACAATCTTTCTCTCCCTTCTTGCTCCAAGTTTCCATGGCCTCTTCATATTTCCTATCTTTCTCTCTCCAATTCTAGTCTTTCTCTCTCCTCATCACTCTATTTCTCTCTCTTCCTGCAGTCTTTCTCTCTCCTCTGCAGTCTTTCTCTCTCCTCTTCTTCTCTCCCTAGTTCTCTCTCTGACAAGTGGTATCAGAGCTTCAGTCTTTGATCCATTATTTTCTTCCATTTTCACTCCTATTTTCCTATTTCAAAACCAATTTCAGATAAAAAATGGTACAAGACAGTGACTAGTGGAGTGCTGCAGGACAAGTACAGTTAGCAATGACTACATCTGGAGATATCCAAGGTCAGATATGGCGGGTAAAGGCTTAAATGGCTGGACGTCATCAAATTTTATGCAAAAATGGAGGTAACTAGGGTAAAGGATGGTTAACCGGGCTTAGTTTGAGAACAAACTGTGGTTACTTTGAAAAGAGGGGTTTCTCTTTCCCCTTTCCTGGAAATTCCTGTAGGTTTCATGGAGGTTCAGCCCCAAGATCTACTCATAACCAACCAACCCGGGGGGAACTTTGCCCACCTCCCGGTGATTCGGAGCCCGTGTAGGGAGCCCGTCCTGCCGTTTTATCCCTCACACAGGTACAGTGAGTGGAGAATTGAAGATTGAAGACTTTCCAACGACTCAAGTACCTACTGGAGTAAAATAGGGTAAAACAGGGCATTTTCAGGTTACCCACAGGGTATTTACAGGTGGATACAGGTACACCCTTTGATACTGAAGTACAGGTGCAGGTAATACAGGGTACCCACAGGTCCTACATACCCCTTTGCAGGGTTTGGTAGCCATTTGAGGTTACTTTCTTGCATTACAGGGTCAAAACAGGGCACTTATAGGTCTAAACAGGGTGCAGGATTGGACAGTTCAGACTCTGAAATTCAGTTACAGAATTTTCTGTCCTAAACCTGTTATAGCGTGCTATAGCTCATCTCGAAGAGGGCATTGTAAGCTTCGATTCGCACAAAAAAGTTTTGCAATCGGAGTTTTCTAGCCAAAGTTATAGCCGTTTACTGACAGGGGGTACTGCAGGACTGCACTAGTATGGCAGGGCATAAAGGCAAAAATAAGGTCCAGGAGGACTATGCACAGCAAATCAGGGATTCTATGATGGAAAGCACACTTCAAGAGAACCCTGAAGAGCCTCAACAAGGAGAGATTAGTATTCTCAATGACGCTTTGTGTGCCCATGAACTAAGACATAAGGAACGTCATGAGACTATTTTGTCAGCAATGGAGCATATGATTTTATCATTTGATCAAACGAAGTCTACTGTTGAGAAGATGATGGAATCAACTAACCGAACCGATGCTTCCATTGATAAGTTGGTAGAATCTAATGCCCAACTTATGGCACAATTTTCTCAACTCATGCAGTCACAAAAGGGATCAAAAGAAGCAAATGAGAAGGCTTGTTCAAATAATGACCCCTCAGTTCCACTTCAGCCATCCAACCAAAATGGTTATGGAGATGGGATCATAGGAAGAAGAGGCATACCCAATAGTCAATATGAAGTGGGAGAAGCTTCACAAAGGCATGATGACTATTTGGGCAGTTTGAACGGCGCCAATACTCAAGCTTTTGGACTGCATACTCAGCATTCTAGGGGTGCTTTACCAACAGGAAGATTACAGGGTAATTCTCAGCCACCTGTTGGAAGATTTCAATCTCATTTTGGGGGTTCTGTACTTAGAAATTCCGATCAGCCAGTTTTGGGACAGCAACCTTTCCACGATAGAGAATTCAAGGATAAAATTTTTTAATCCAAATTCAATGGCCAGTCATCTTCACCATCAGAATTAGAGGAATGGACTTCTAAGATGGAGTCTTATTTCGACATATTTCCTAAAACTGATGACATGAAGATACATTTTGCCCCCCTCCACTTAGAAGGATTTGCTCACACTTGGTGGAGGTATATCAAGAAAGAGAATGTACTTATTGAGAATTGGGAAGCTTTCAAGGCACTTATGGCTGAAGTCTTTGTTTCACCTCTTGAAAAAGAGAAGTTAGAACGAAGATGGTATAACTTGGAACAAAGGAGCCTAAGTGTAAGAGAATATACAAACCAATTCCTCAACTTGACCATGTATGTGGAAAACATCAGTGATGAGGCCAAGTTACACAAGTTCATGTATGGTTTAGAACCATCCTTGTCAGCTGATGTTATGGCGCAGAATCCTACTTCACTTTTCAAGGCTATTGAGCTTGCAGAGCGCTTTGGAAGGAAGTATAGGAAAGAGTCTTCATTTCAGCCAAGTTATGGACAGCCAAGGACTGTTTTAAAGCAAGGGCAAGTTGGTAACAATTATGGCAGCAATCATATACCTAGTGGGACCTTACGGATACCAACTTATCCCCCATTTAATGCTTCTAGGATTCAAAGCAATTTCAGGACAGCAAACAGTCCAAGGGTTGAATTTAAGCAAGGTGACAATAAGCCTAAGTCTACTTCAGCCAATACAAATTCCAGAAATATTCCCATGGATCTTTACAAGGAAAGAAAGGACAAAGGCTTATGCTTCAAGTGTGGAGAAAAGTATACTCCTGATCATGCTTCAAAGTGTGTATACAAAAATGCCAAGCCAAAAATTCAGAGTATGCTAGTTCTTGAGGACCTTGAAAATGACATAGATGAAGTTAATGCAGTCCCAATCAATGCTGAAAATGAAGATTTCGAGGATGATGGTGGACAGGAGTACTTCTATGATCCAACTGACTCTTTTCCTTTTGATCCAGGCGGTGATATTCCATTTGATCCTGGTGGATTTTGTAATGAGTTGCCTGCTGCCACTAATTGTTCTATCTCTATGGATGCTTGGATGGGATCTAAGAACCCTAATACACTTCGTATGAAGGGAAGCATATGTGGAAAGCCAGTGTTCATCCTGATAGATAGTGGTAGTACCCACAGTTTTGTCAATAAATCCATTTTGTACAAGTTGAATTGTGTTCCCACCGACTTACAGCAGCCCATTAGAGTACAAGTGGCTAATGGTGAAGAGGAAATCAGCACACAGATTTGTCCACAGGTTTCTTTGCAGATGGCTGAAAATTTTGAAGTCAAAGTAAACCTGATCACTTTGGAAATGGGGCCCATAGATATTGTACTTGGTTGTGATTGGTTGATGACCTTAGGCAGGATTACTATGGATTTCTCACAGTTATATATGGAGTTTTTCTCCAATGGACAGCTCATCCGTTTACAGGGGATCCCTAGTAAATCTGATTTTCAGCTTATCACCATTCAACAACTCAAGAAAGAGTACAAGAAGCGCTCACAGATATTTGTATTACATTTGAACAAAGAAACACAGGATCAGCCCAATAATTCAGCAAACCATCCAGCCTTGACAGATCTTCTTGAGGAGTATAGAGATTTATTTGAAGTACCTACTTCATTGCCTCCTAAGAGAGCGGTGGATCACCCCATTGATTTGGAACCCAACTCAAAGACGATCAATAAGCCACCTTACAGACTATCAAAATGTGAACAAGAGGAAGTAGCCAAGCAAATCAAAGAGCTTCTTGAAATGGGATTCATTGAACCAAGTTCTTCACCGTATGCATCCCCAGTCTTGTTAGTCAAAAAGAAAGATGGATCTTTCAGAATGTGCATTGACTACAGGGATCTTAACAAGATAACAGTGAAGAACAGGTATCCTATACCAGGATAGATGATTTGCTTGATGAGCTTAAGGGGGCTCGATTCTTCACGAAGATTGATTTGAGATTAGGGTATCATCGGATTCGCATGAGAGAGGGTGATGAGGTCAAGACTGCTTTTAGGACTGATCGTGGGCTCTACCATTTCTTAGTGATGCCATTCGGCCTTACAAACGCTCCAGCTACCTTTCAAAGCCTGATGAATAAGATTCTACAACCTTTCCTCTTTCAGTTTGTATTGGTATTCTTCGACGACATTTTGATCTACAGCAAGACTTTTCAGGATCATTTGTCACATATGAGGAAGGTTTTTGATGTGTTGAGACATCATAGGCTTTTTGCTAAGGAGAAGAAGTGTTCTTTCATGCAGACTGAAGTGGAATACTTGGGACATATAGTCAGTGAAAAAGGAATACAGGCTGATCCCAAGAAGGTGCAATGCATAAAAGATTGGCCAATGCCTACTACTACTACCTCTCTTAGAGGATTTCTTGGTCTATCTTCATTCTATCGCAGATTTATAAAGCATTATGCGGCAATTGCAGCCCCTTTAACTGACAGGTTGAAGAAAGAGGCTTTCTTTTGGGATTCTCTTGCAGATAGCAGCTTCAACCAGTTAAAGGAATTAGTTACCTCCGCTCCTATTCTTGTATGCCCGGATTTCTCTAAAGAGTTTACTATACAATGTGATGCTAGTGGCCGTGGCATTGGGGCTGTTTTGCTTCAGGAGCATGGAGTAATTGCATTTGAAAGCCGTAAGCTTACTGATAAGGAGATGGCCATGAATGTTTATGATCAGGAAATGTTGGCTATTTTGCATGCAATCAAGAAATGGCACCATTACTTATGTGGCAACCGATTCAGAGTACATAGTGATCATCGCGTACTCAAGTATTTCCTTACTCAGTCAAATCTTACTCCAAAGCAACGACGATGGGTAGCAACATTACAAAATTATGACTTTGACATCACTCATACAAGGGGCAAAGATAACATAGTGGCTGATTCTCTCTCTCGTATGTGGGCCTGCAAAGTATCAGCCATGACGGAATTACATAGTGATTGGATTGAAGAGCTACAAGAGGCATATCTCTTAGATGAGGAATTCAGCCAAATCTTTCAGAAATTACAGCAAGGTCTTATGGAAGAAAACTCACATTACCAGCTTAAAAATGGTCTTATTTGGTGGAAGGGCAAGATTGTTATTCCCTCTACTTCTTCTTTCAAGCGAAAAATTATGGAGGAGATGCATTCTTCGCCTTTAGCTGGACACTTGGGAGTTTTCAAGACTTATGACAGGATCAGCAAGAGCTTTTATTGGAAAGGACTGTGGAAAGATGTCAAGGACTTCATTATGAAGTGTATGCCTTGTCAACAAAATAAGGATAGCACCCATAAGCCAGGGGGTTTATTGCAGCCATTGCCTATTCCTACGGGTAAATGGACTCATATTACTATGGACTTTATCACTGGCTTACCTACTACCAAGAAGGGGTGGAATAGTATTTATGTGGTGGTTGACAGACTCACCAAAGCAGCTCATTTTATCCCAACAAAAATTCAGTTTACTGCTTCTCAGGTGGCCAACCAGTTTATGGAGCATATTTTCAGATTGCATGGATTACCGCAGGTGATTGTCCATGATAGGGACTCAAAGTTTATGAGTAACTTTTGGCAAGCGGTATTTACATCTATGGGTACCAAGTTGGCTCCATCTACGGCTTATCATCCCCAAACTGATGGACAGACAGAGAGAGTTAATAAATGGTTGGAGACTTATCTTCGCCATTTTTGCTATGATGTCCAAACCTCATGGGATTCTTGGTTACACCTGGCTGAGTTTGCTTATAATAATTCCACTCATGCGAGCATAGGAGTTTCACCCTTTGAGGCTTTGTATGGTTACAAGGTGCCCCTACCCACAGTCATTTTTAACGAAAAGATCAACCCTCATGGGAAGGAAGAGTTGGATAGAATGCAGACCCTTCTTCAGCAATGCAAGGTGAATCTAAGGAAGGCTCAAGATCAGATGAAGATGTATGCTGATGAGAAGAGGAGGCCTTTAGAGTTCCAGGAAGGAGAGCTGGTTTTGTTGAAGGTGCCCAAATCCAAGTATTCTACATTGAAAGATGGATCCAGTAATAAGCTTGCCCACAGATTCTATGGCCCTTACAGGATCCTTAAGCGGATTGGAGATTTGGCATACAGACTAGAGCTTCCCTCTTCTACAAAGATTCATAACGTCTTCCATGTTAGTCAGCTCAAGCCCTATTATGGTGATCCAGTGGATTTAGTTGATGAGCTGCTACCTATTGATGAAGATGGTATCGTTCAGTACATCCCAGAGCCTGTTATAGGTCAGCGTGAGAAGAAGCTTCGATCACGTTCTATTGTGGAATATTTGATTAAATGGAGAGGTTTACCCTTTGAAGAGGCTTCTTGGAGACCTGATTCAATATTGGATGAGTATCCATACTTGAAGGATACATTGGTGGCTGAAGCCTATTGCTTATGGAGCTAGTATTGGTGCAGACTGGTTCAGGACAGCACGCTGTTTTAGAACAGTTTTTGTCGTACTTCATTTTCAGAATTGAGCTATCTACATAAGCTTAAAGTACTCTTCAAGAGCTTCGTTTTGATATGTGGTACACCTCATTTGGACACTTCTATCAAAAGTTATGGCTGATTTGGTCCAGCAGGGACTGTTATTTCAGCAAGCTGTCTACTTTCTTCTGGAACTATTTGTTGAAGATTCTATGGCTCCAATGGCTTCTAAGGTTCTTCAAATCATGTATATAGCAGGGTCCACTTTCCGTACTTCAAATTCAGCCCTTGTAATGATAATTCTTCACTCATTCCCTATTTGTAAAGCTGTAAAACAGAGTAGTACTCTGTTCCATCCATCTTTTCTTTAGCTCTTTCTAGTTTTGTTTTTGGGGACAAAAACTTTTGGGAAGGGATGGATTGTAAGAAGCTGGGAATACTTAGAATGCTAATGATATGCCATGTCACATTGACACTGGTATATAAGGAGAGAAGTTGTAATTTTTCATATCTTTTTGACATATCAATATATTTACAATCTTTCTCTCCCTTCTTGCTCCAAGTTTCCATGGCCTCTTCATATTTCCTGTCTTTCTCTCTCCAATTCTAGTCTTTCTCTCTCCTCGTCACTCTATTTCTCTCTCTTCCTGCAGTCTTTCTCTCTCCTCTGCAGTCTTTCTCTCTCCTATTCTTCTCTCCCTAGTTCTCTCTCTGACAGAAGGGCTGAATTGTCTATCATTTCATGATAGAGATTCAATCAACAATGAATATGCATTAAGTTTTAGCATAAGTGGACTACATTTATTAATCAAGCAAAGAGGACATATCCAATTCAACCCCTCCTTTAGCAATTGTCTAAGCGTCAAAAAGTGAAATTAGAGAGATTAGAAAATAGTAGATGATATCTTGTTTAATGCTTGAGGTTGATGTAACTTTTTGAAATAGATCAAATGCTTCAAAATAGTTGATGTGAGCTCCATATAATCCTTCCATTTATTAAGAGTCTACTTGAAGTCTTCAAAAAGCTTTAAGAATGCCAATCTTGAATCATGGTTGCTTGCATTAATTGAATAGTGATTAATTACCCATAAATCTGAACCAATGCCTTCAAGTAAAACTGAAGATCAATCCAAAGCTTCAAAAAATACTTCCATTCTTGATTAGAAATAAGAACCCAAGTGATTCCAATAATCCATAATTGCCCAAGAATTCAAGAAGAAGAAAAATGTGATGAACCATTTCATAAGTCCCCTCAAAGAGATGGAGGCAATTTGTGAATTTTTTTTCACTAAGAAGGGGTTGTCGGCAACCCCTGTCTGGCGATAAAAAATTTCACGTCCCCTTAGAGAGGAGATGGAGGGGAGTTGTGATTCAAAGCTCTCTCTCTCTCTCTCTCTCTCTCAGAAGGGGTTGTTGCCAACCCCTATTCGGCAAAAAAAATTCATGTCCCCTTAGAGAGATGATGATAAAGCCAAACACACACACACACACACACACACACACACACACACACACACACACACACACACACACACACACACACACACATACACACACACACACACACACACATTTTTAATGTGAAAACCATTACAATATTCAAGTGGACAAAGATTTATTCTTCTAGTTTACATAGGAGATAAAGAAAATTTCAAACCAAATGGTGATAGAGTCTCAGAAGTTATGCAAGTTAGCAGCATGGAGACTTCTCTACAGGCATAACTTGGTATCCTTCTATAGAAGTATATTTGCAATGGCATCTTGTCAATGTGTTCTCTATATGTAATAGAACTATGAATGGTAGGTTCATGTATGGGCAATTGGAGGGGGATGTTGCAAACTTTGCCAGGGAAATGCAAGGATTAGGTGCATTTGAAGGAGGAGTAGCTCATATATAAGGATCACTAGATTGAGTAGCAGTGGAATGAGGAGGTATACTAGAGATGTTATATCTTCCTTAACTATCTGAAGGTGAATTCCCCTCTAACAAGAAGGCATTATACCAAAAATACTCCAAGAAAAAAAGGTGCAAGAGACATAAGGATCAAGATTCTTGGTAAGTAATTTCACATGTATTCTTTAGAATATGTCACACTTTTATGTCTTCTCCTAAAGAGATTATGGCTAATCATAGAAAAGTGATACCTCCAATGCATTTGTTCTTGTAACTCATTCTTTGGTAAGGAGTTAGGGTGAAGCCACAATTTCTAAAATGTTTTGATGATATTGATTGGCCACTTTTTATCCCTATAATAATACTATTTGTGGATGATACCATAAAGAAGATGCAATGTAACCCACCTAACTCCTTTACATATCCATTTACATTTCAAGAAAATCCCATGGACACAATCCTCTTCAAACACATGCTTTCCTATTTGAGTGAGGAAAATCCCTTGAATACCATCCTCTTGGAATACATGCTTTCATGTTTGACTTAGCTAGTAAGTTTTCACAGGGGAGTCTAGGAGTTTGTTAGAGAACACCCATTTCACCCTCCCACAATGGAGCTAGATTGATATTTAATATTTGCAATAAATATGTTCATTTGCTTTGCGTATAGTAGTTCACTAACCTGCACATGCATTTGTGGATTTAGTATAATTTTTTGTAGTTTTTGTAGTAAGTTCATGCAATATAATGTGAAATATATTAGTATATTAAAATATTTGATTGTTAAAGTTTGGAGTTTAAAATGAAGAATTCTTGAAAGGAATCACAACTACAAGTAATGAAGCAATACGGAGCTATATTTTATGGAGATTATGAAGCACTTACTTGTAAAAAGCGTTTATTGTAAAAGAATACATAACTTCAATCTATATGTAAGCCTAACCAAATGAGGAAGAGAGAGAACAATGTGCAAGTATAAGTGGATGTGTCTATACTTTGCTCATGTGTGCATAACTAAAGTACTAACACATCAAGATGTAATTATAAAATACATGCAAAGAAGGAAGAGAGGGGGGATGTGGATGTATATGTAGTGTGATATCTCATATGCATGCGTAATTGAACTATTAACATTTATTACAAGATACACATCACATACCGAGTCCTATGGCCATCACTCTCTAGATGATGCACAACCCCTACCTGTAATCATGCCCTCGTTGCCTCCCACTATTGTCACCATCATCGCCACTACATAGTCCTTGCTCCCCTCTGGTATATTCTTCCAATGGTCTAGAACATTGTACCTAAATACTTGCTAGAACAACTCTCTCATGCAAGACATCACCCTCCTCTCCTCATCATTCATGATCACATCACCTGTTTTATCATCTATGAGGTATCCACACCCTATTGGGGTATGTCTAAGGTGCAGCCTCTCCCACTTGCAACCATGCTCCTGGGCACAACTAGGAGACCCCAGTACGCTTGGTGTCCCTGTGGAGGTAGTATCTCTTAGAGTAGCACCCATAGGGGTACGACTTGTGGACATCTAAGAAAAACCTGAAGTCATGGGAGTAGATGTTCCTACTAGTGTGACAAATCCTAGAGGTGACAAGTGTCCACCAGGCCGACAAGATGGAGACACTACATCGGTGTCTCCACAACACCCACCTGAACCACCCTCTCTGGAATCGTTATGAGAGCAAGGAGTAACAACTCTATCTGGAATCTACCATGGGCTCACAAAATCTACATCTCCATAGCATCTCCCATAACTACTCCCTCCATCCAAGGCCAATCTAGAGTGTTGACCTTGCCTACTGTGGAGATCGAAGCATCAGAGTGTGCTAAAGTAAACCTCACAGAATAGCCTAACGATGTCCACGACAACTCTTGGTCCATCATATCTCTAAAGTAGGCTAGCTAATCTAGAGACATACTTGTGAAGATCTCCTATAGCTCCTCATCGATCATCCCCTGACTCATCCTACTCTCTGGATATCGTCAAAGGTAACTACACAATTAGAAAATGATATTAGCATAATCAATATAAGGATTTAGGTAAAGCATGATAACATAACTCTACAAAAAAGAATGCTAATTACAACACATATACTAAAGTACCCTTAAAAATGAATTATCAACAAATTGAGTAAGCGGACACAAATACAACCTGGCCTATGGCTTCATGTCAAGCTCTTGGCGTAGCTTGGCCTACACCGGAAGGTTTATATATAGGCTACCACAGAAAAAGGAGTTCACTTCATTCTCGAAAAATTCATGGCTTCCTATCTCTTGATCTACGTTACCCGCGCATGTCTCCTCTACACACTCCAAGCCCTCTTTTCCCTCCACCCTTTGTAACATTGACCCCTCTACCTGCATACTCTCCTTGTCCACACTAGGGACATTGCTTTCATTATACACTCATACACTCCGAGGTGTTGATGACACAACGTACTACCATTGAGGTTTTTGGGGATTTGGATAGAAGATTACATTTTCAATATCACATATAAGAGTGAATCAACATTTTTGACTGTTTCATGTCATGAAAAATTAACAAAAACGGTCATGCACCTATTCACAATGACCTTGCAAGACAAATGTGTTGCGCAGATCTATCCATCTTTTCTTAAAATCTACCCAAATAGATCTCGCCAAACGGTTGTTCTAGTTCTTCCAATACCACTTTAAACCACTATACATCGAATATGATAATGGAGAAGCTAGGATAATCCACTAAGATAACACTTTGCAAGTTGCCAAAATATCCTATCTCATCTATTGTAGTATTCAAATCTGTGGCCCACCATCAGCTCTCTTACTCAAACTTTGCCATGACACCATAATCTGTTGTGGAGCACATTTTATCGATGAGCTGAACTCAAAAATGTCACCCACACGATCATGCTGCACTTTAGATTTTGTACTGTACACCGAAATGGTTAGATTAGTTGTTGCACACAAAATCTAGATATGACAGTAAAGAAAGCATGCGGTCACTCGGACTACATCCCCTCAAGAATTCCCACTTCGCAAAGCTGCAATCAAAACTTCATGCAACCACTGCATAAACATAAACCATGGCATCTCCTCCATACCCTTGGGATATTGTTGGGTTAAAATGACTTGATTTTTTGGTTGATTTTTGTTGTTTTTTAGGATGGAATGGTTGAGTTTTGATGGATTTTGTAGGTTGATTAGTTGATTTGGAAGTGTTTGAGAGTGTTTTGGATGAGGTTGATTAGGTTTGAGAAGCTCATGATATTTTTCAGTGGAGATATGATGTGCTAAAAGGTTCTGTTTAGTGTTAGATTGGCTTTATTTGGTTCTACTGAGCTTATGTTTTGCTCTATTTTCTTTTGTATGAGAGGTTAGAATAAGGATTGATAGAGTTTTAAAGTTTTGGAAAGCTTCTTGATTGATTCTTGATGGTTTTGAATGATTTAAATTGAGCTAAAGGCTTTCTGATGACCTTTTGTATGGAACTGTAGACCCTCTATTGAGCTTATGTAGAGCCTCTATCTTTGTTATATTTTTTTCTGTATGCTAAGTATTATATGGGATGAATGTGTAGCTTGGGGAAGTTTTACAACCTTGGAAAGAGATGAATACAAGTTCAAAATAGCTCAAAGAAGTGGAAGAAGTAGCTGCTCAAGACTCAAGTAAAGATTGAAGTGACCATGATACTGTTGAGCTACGAAAGGACATTGAAGTGGCTTTGGGGACCTTTCATATCAAACATACCTCTTGGGAGGGGTATCCATGACCAAAAAGGGGTTATGAATGCTTATTCTTGATTATCCCATTGTACTATTGAGAGAGAGCATGTGTGAGAGAAAGAGAGAGTGAGAGATAGCCAATTTTATACAAAACAATGTATTTATGAGCGAGAGATTGTGAGAGAAAGCTATGGAACCTTTGAAGAAGAATACTATGTGATGATTTCCATTCAAAGTAGTGTATTCTATTGTGTCTTTGTGGTCTCTTGATGAATTTTATGAAGAATATAATCAAAGTTTTTTAAGTTAAAGCTGTGGGAGAATTGTTTCTATAAAGCAGCGTGAAGATTTCTTGTTCCTGGTGTTCTTTTCCTTGTTGTGGCCACACTAAATATGAAAAAGATGTTTGTTGATGATATAATATAGATTTTCTTGCAATATATTCCTTTTTTTCTTGGTATTCCTCTTGGGGATCCATGTTTTTGTGCACATCCATGGAAATGTTCCATTTTCAGGTATCAAAAGGAACTAAAAATGAAGGAAATGCCATTGCTGAGAGAAGAAGAATTCGATGGATACTTGCAAAGTTCCTTCTACCACTGAAGAATTGGAATTTTTAATTGCCAAAGCCACTTTCAACAAGAAGTTCATCCTACAATGGTGGAAACATATTACCATCTTGATGTAGGCTCTATGTGGTGGACTATTTCCTCTCCTTGTTGAAGCAACAAAGATGTACATCTTAGTGGCAAATCGTCTAGGAGCATATTGAAGTGCAAAAATAGAGAGAATGAAGATTCAAGAGTCATGGTCAGTGAAAGTTCATGAGAACAAGAAGGAAAAGAGTTGGAATCTATTCGTGGATGCTCAATAGCAAGATACGTGGGACACTTGGTGCATTGACAACCTTTTGTTGTCCAATTAGCAACCCAACGAAAGCTAGTAGACAGAGTGTTATTCATAATATACACTATTGAAACCATCAGAAGCTAGCATTATTATGATGATGTCACCACAACGATGCTCAGAAGAATGAGTTTTGATACCTTCAGAACTCAATATCTTCCCCTCTATAGTGGATTGAAAGTTGAATTTAGAGATGTTGAAGACAAGGAAGTAAAAGAAATGTTAGCGAGAGATTCCTCCAGAGCCTGAAGCCCTCTGATTCTATTCTGTTGAGTACAGACAAACTGGGTGGAGCTAACTCCTTGATGAGTTATGCGATTAAGAGGCAAGCACTAGAACGAGTGTAGAGGTATGTGAGAAGAGAGAAGAAAAAAATCAAAGCTGAGAACGAGAGTAGAAGCCTCTTTTGACTCCCTATAGCAGCATTCTTTACAAAAGTCCCCATGGTGACTCAAGGTCCCCTTCCTAGTCAGATCTGTCTTGGAAATATTGATGACAGGCCAACGAACGCAATCCCATTGTCCATCTTTAAGGGCTATAATGAAGACCCTGACCTTCATGTAGCAAAGTTCATGGTAGCATGTATAGCTAACGATGCTAGAACCCGTGAGCATTAGTTAGGGATATTCCCTACCACTTTCAAATGTGCGATGTTTCAATGGTATGAGAGACAAGCAGCAGGAACTTTCAGCACATGGGATGATCTGAAGTTGACCTTTGTCACTAAATTCAGGAGTGAAGGTTTTAAAGAGCGGATGTGAGAGGAGTTCATGAACCTAAGTCAGTCCTCTAGTAAAGGAATGGAAGTATATGTCTCTAGAATGGAATCCATACTGAAGGGATAGACCAACCATCACTTGGATGAAGGCATCTAGAAGGGAGTTTTTCTTAGAGGCCTACAACCAAAAGTTTGTAAGTTTGTAGAATTGAGAAGACTAGTCAACCTCTTCCCTTATAAAACCCTCCCTTCTCTTTTCCCCTCTATGACTTAGGAAGAGGCTTAAACAGCCTAGGCACTGGATGGAGAGAGAGAGAGAGAGAGAGAGAGAGAGAGAGAGAGAGAGAGAGAGAGAGAGAGAGAGAGAGAGAGAGAGAGAGAGAGAGAGAGAGAGAGAGAGAGAGAGAGAGAGACTTTGTGAAGGATCTCCTTCTCTTCTCCTCCTTAGAGGGCGTCCTCATGAGTCCTTTCTTCCCCTATTGGGTGCAAACTTATATCCTGTCTCGTGAGATTATCCTCCATCTGCAAGCTCAATTATCTCCCCAATTGGCCCCCCTTAATTAAGGGAAAGGTGCGGAAGTCTTGTGTGATTTGCATCTAGGGGAGACGAAGATCGAGAATGGCCCCCAAGTGGAAAATATCACACGGGGATGGCAATCCCACAAAGAAAGCCTCAAGTGAGGACATCGCTGCCCATCCAATTGCGATACCGGTCGTAAGTAACATATTTCCAAACTAATGAATGCTTGCTTTGATTCCCGCATGAGATGCATTAGACCTGTATTATGCCGGACGAGAATAGGACTTTGAAAAGGATAAACTACATTGCAAGTATTCGAAGGATTGAATTTCCCAAATGCGTGTATCAAGAGAAGTTAATTGTATTTAGATGCTATGCGATGAATTCATGAATAATATATAAGGCTTTAAACATTGTCAACTTCCCATCCTCGCAATAGTAGGTGCATTCTCGTCACTTTGAAGGTATATATTGTAACTTGCATGTGTGAAGGATTGCATGGCAAGCAACTTAGTATAGAAGAGAATCATTTTTGAAGCTCTAGACCTTTTCCCAAGCTCTTGGTAATAGCTCATGTTTGATAGATTGGGAATCTTGATGTTGTACTTAGCTAGTACAAACAATGATCATAAGGATTAAAGACTAAGATGCCTTGGGATCCGTCCGATAATCACTATGTTTACCAATCCAAATTCATGGATTGGGCTAGATACAAACAACAACTCCGAGCCTCAAAGGCAAGTAGAGAGCTCAAGGGGTTAGGAAAACCCGAGGCAAAGGAAAGACCGATGCTTTTGTACTTGCTGAGAAGAAAGTTAGGTTATAGAACAATGTAAATGACCTATAGAACTTACGTCGTATACAGTGTTTAAACCCCTAACATATGCCTTAGCCAAAGGGAGTGTTAAGTAAATTTTACATAGAATTTCTCTTCGATCTCAAGGGAGAGAGTGAATGTGTGATGGAAATATTATCGCATCTACTCTTGCATTGTTTGGAAAAATACAATTGGTTTTGTTGGATTGATCAAACAATATCTTAAATGCTCTTACATTCAATTGATTGTTGGGTTGTTGTCTAGATGGTCATTCCAAGTGCTTGTGATTAGTGGTAAATTCATGGCAGGGGTCTGTGATGACAAGTTGCCATGGGGATAAAGGAACGTCTTCTTGGAAGAGGACATTAGGCTGATTGCCTTGATTGTGCTTGATTATTAATTGGATTAATTAAGGAAATGATATTTTATGTGGGTGGGTCATCTCCAAGATCGCATCGTGGATTAACTTGAAAAGGACATTGCTCGATTCACGGGCCGAAGGTTGAGTGGTGAAAAGGCCAACCACAAAAATGATGTTTCACTCTTAGGGCGCTTGCAGGTCAGGTGGAGCTCTGGACACCCCTTGCCATTAGGAACGGAGTTGCAGACAACAATGGTCCCAACATCTCTGATGCTGGAAGATCCTATTCTAGATAAAGGATGGAATTTGTGGTGTCATGTGATTTGGACTAGTTACTTCTGCAAGGTTAGAAGGAAAATATAAATTCTCTTGTATGGGTAGGAGACAAAGATTAACATGAAGATAAGTTAAGGAATATGCTTAAACTTGTTTGTCAAAGGTCTATGTAATGTGTCCACTTCACCACTTGTGGGATACGTCTTAGTAGCCCTGTGGGAGGGGAGTCTAGAAAGTGCCACCTGGCACTCGCAAGGAATGTCACAGGGTTTGCGATCTAGGTCTTCTCGAGTCTGCCTCGAAGCAGAAGTATCCGGCCATTCCCACTTAGGACCGACCTGAAGTCAGGGTTTCTTTCCTATCAGCCAAGTCTCTAGGAAGTAGCTAGTGTCGAGCTCCAGATGACCCACTTTGAGTAGGAACAACACAGTTGAAGCAGATTTATGCTGCACTTGGTTCATAGAGAATGGGAAACAAGAGGGATACACCGCTCAACCTCTCTGCCCATAGGGCATAGTCCCATTCCGGTCCCCTAAAATAGCATGAATTAGGTTCTAACTTAACAATACCTAAAGTCATCTGATGAAAAATCCTTGTGAGAAGCCTCTTAGTTCTCTAGGACCACCCAGCCGTAGGACAGACCCGTCGGGGGATTCCGTCCACCCGCTTCCCTTGATAGTTTTAGTTGTCTAATTAGGTCTTACCACATTTATGTGCGATATTTAAAATCAGCTTCATTAATTAAGCCTTTTAGGGCACAGAGTTCGTTCATGTAATTTACAACACATACATAAAAACAAAACAAGAAGTCCTTTTATCAAACAAGTTCCTTAACTTATCTTTAAGTTAATCTTTGTCTCCTGCCGATATAGGATAATTATGTATCCCTTCTGTCCAACAGAAGTACCCGGTCCAAATCTCATGGCACCAAAATTTCCATCCTTTATCTAGAATAGAATCTTCCAACGTCCCAGACGTTGGGCTCACGGGGATCTCCAACTCCATTCTGGACAGGCAAGGGGTGTCCAGAGCTCCACCTGACCCACAAGCGGTCTAGGAGTGAGATGCCATTTCCGTGGTTGGCCTTTTCACGACTCGACCATCGGCCTGTGAATCGAGTAGTGCCCTCTCGGGATAATCCACGATGTGATCTTGGAGATGATCCACGCGTGAAAAATATCCTTCCTTAATTAATCCAATTAAAAGTCAAGCACAATCAAAGCAATCAGCCCTAATATCATATACTAGAAAAAAATTCCTTTATTCCCATGGCAACTTATCATTACAGACCCCTGCCATGCATTTGCCATCAACAGAAGCCTTGGAATATTTATCCAAATCACAATGCAACAATCCCTTGATTGAAAGCAAAACATTTAGGGTGTTGTTCAATCAACCAACAAAACTAATTGTATTTTTCCCAAACAATACAATAATAGACGTGACAATAATTTCATCGCATACTCACTCTCCCCCTTGGGGCCAAAGAGTAGAATTTACTTAATATTCCCTCCTTTAGCCTAAGGCATATGCTAAAGGTTCCAATACTATACATGACGTAAGTCCTATCATTCCAATGCAAATTAATCAATCTAGCAAGAGCATTTATGCCTCTTCTCTAAGTGACAATTATCTTTTAGCATTTTCCTACTATGCAACATTTTTTTCTTGGCTTTATCTTCCTTTCTCCTAAGGCAAGGAGTCGCATGTCATCGATGTAAAGTTTACATAATCTCTCCCATGTATGTACCGTGTATATGCATTTGTGAACTTTAAACAATATTATCCTCGGTAAAGATTAATCAAAGACCCGTTGATGCTCAATACTTTAGTGTCCCATATGTTGCTTATGCTATGCATGGATTCATCACATAGCAACTAGGTGCAATTTAACTCCCTTTGATACAAGCACTTCACAAACTTCATCTTTGAATATTTGAGATGTGATTTATCCTTTTCAATGACCTATTCTAGCACCACAAGGTACGGAGTCTAATGTATCTCTTGTGAGCATTAAAACAAGCATCTATCAATTTGAAAATACATTACTTACGGGACCGATATTGCAATTGGATTGATAGTAATGCCTTCGCCCGAAGCTCTGTTACTGGTTGTAGAATTGTCATTTGCACGCGACATTCTTTGCTTGGAGGCCATCGTCCACAAGTAGACTCAAGAGATTAAGAAGGTGGAATAGATTCGAGATGGGAGAGCGTAAGAGAAGATGTTAAATCAAGGATGGAGATAGAGTGAAATTGTGCAACCTCTCGGGGTAACTCTTCTCTCTCTCTCTCTCTCTCTCTCTCTCTCTCTCTCTCTCTCTCTCTCTCTCTCTCTCTCAAGCTCTCTCTCACAATATCTTGGAGGGGTATACACTCTGTCTCCCTCTCTCTTGCAACTTTTCGAGGTCTCCTTATGCTCTCTTGTGCCTCCCCATGCCTCATATTTATAATGAATTAGAGAGGAGGGGATAAGTCTGAGAACAAGAGTAGAGGGGCTCTTAGAAGACTTAGTGATTTGATGCTCGGATCATAAATCTAATGGTTGCATTGGCTCCAAAAGGGGGGTAAAACCCCAAGACCCTTGTTTAGAAAGCTCTTAGTTCACTCCTTCTTCTTTTCTCTGTTCGAAGTGCTGTCTACTGCTTGTAGACTGCGATCACAGCGCAAGCGATTTTGCCAGTCAATTTTCTTTATTTCTCTTTTTATAAAATCTCCAAAACTAACTAGAACATCACTTGTCTTTTCTTTTAAATGACTTTTAGTTCTATATTTTTAGGATAATATCTAAAATATAATAGTTTCCTCCCCCCCCCCCCCCCAAGAATCTAATATTTTTGGACCATTCAAACTATACACATTAATACTAGTGATTAATATGGCTCATAAGTCCCGTTCACATTGTACTTTTCGTGAAGGTTGGCTACGGTCCTTATCATTTCGAGAAAAATGTTAGATTTATGACTCTCAATTTTTTAAAATATATTTTTAATTGAATGAAAATTGTTAGCTATTAATGCTAGTTAGTTTTTACCTTAGTTAGTCTTTAGTTAGTAATCTTACTAACTTATTAATTGACTAACTAACTTTCAAACTAACCAACTAACTTTTATTGTGTGGAAATATTACAGTCTACTTGCTCTATTTTCTTATTAGTGCTATAAGTTACGTGAATGAGCCATGTTCCTTAAAAAGATTAATTAAGGAAGCTGATTTTAAATGCCACACACAAATGTGATAGGACCTAATTAGATAACTAAAGAACGCCTACTGAGGGAAGCGAGTGGGTGGAACCCCCGATGGGTCTATCCTATGGTAGGGTGGTCCCAAAGAACCGGGAGGCTTCTCACAAGGTTTTACTGATGATCGGCCCTTAGTAATTGTCAGGCTAGAACCCTAATTCATGTAGTTTTAGGGGACCAGAATGGGACTATGTCCTACGGGTAGAGAGATTGAGCGGCGCATCCCTCTCGTTTCCCATTCTCTTTGAACCAAGTGCAGCATGGGTCTGCTTTGGCTTGGGTATCTCTATGTAAAGAAGGATGTCCAAGACTTGATGCTAGAATGCTGTCAGGAGACCTTGGCCACTAGGGACCCAAGTTTCAGGTTGATCTTAGTATGTGAACGTTCCATTGTGAGGTGGACTCAAGAAACCTTAGGCGACAAACCCCACAACATTCCATAGGAGTGCCAAGTGGCTTCACTTAGACTCGTCTCTCGATGGTCTACTGAAAACGTGCTTAGGTAGCTGATTGGTGGACACGTTACACATCCCTAGAGCCTTCTATTCGTATTGTTTAAGGAAGAACCATACAGAGGATATTTGCTCTCTAAAGGAGATGCATGAAAGAAGGAAGAAAAAGAAGCAAGATTCAACTTGTTGATGACAACTTAGAAAATTGGATCAAAGTCTAGAGAGTTTGGTTCTAATTTCAGCCCAAGGAGGTTTCCTTGTTACAAAGGATGATAGTCTAGCGTTGGCTAGAAATCAGAGAGTTGAAGTGTTACAGATGTGGAAAAAAGTAACATATCTCGCCAAACTGTCCAAACCCTAGAAGTTCTATGGACTACAAACCCTTATGCAGTTGGTGCAAAGGAGAAGGCCATATTGCAAAAGACTATCCTAGTCTAGCTCCCATGAAAGCTACCTCTAATACCCAATAGAAGACCCAATAACTCGCCTCCAATTTGGTGGAATTGAAAGTTGTTAGAATAACATGTGCTAAGAAAAGATAAACCACAATTCCAAAAGAGAACATTCCCTCTACTAAAATGGTGAAGTTCAATCTTCCCAAGGAGAAACAAAATAGTACAGAGCAGAACAATGTAGTGTAGAGCACTGCAGTGCCACATAGGGCTACAAAGACAGGACCATTGGTCCAAGAGGATGGAGGAGCAAAAAGTACCTCCTATAGTAGAAGAAGTGCACATGTTGCTACCTCTAGAGGAAAGAGGGAAGATAAAAGTGGACACTGCCCCATTCCCTAGTCGGTTGGAAAAGCCCGTGGATCCTATCAAAGAATATGGCTTGGTCAAAGACCTAAACATCTTCAAATCGAACCTAACATTCCAACAGTTGTTCTGATATTGTCTCCCAACTGTCAAAAGAAATTCAAAAGTATACTAACCAGAAGAAGAGGCCTAAGGATTTCTCCCTCGACAACAACTAAGCCTAACAAGGCCCTAGACCCTGTGAAAGAAGTGGATGTGGCAAATGCCTTCTTAGATCATGGTACCCTAGAGATTTTCATGTGGATTGAAGGATGCTTTATTGCATATGCATTGATTTGGAGGTTCATCAATGAATATCTTGATGGGTGTGACAATGAAGGATTTAGGCTTGCAAAGTATGCAGCCTACACATTGGATTATAAGACTAATAGAGCAAAGCAAAATTAAGCCTTTGGGAATTCTTCCATATGTGAAGACAACCCTTGCAAAAAGATACTTTTGGCTCCCCTATCTAGTGGTAAAACCAAAATCCTATGGGACCTCATACCCTCTACTACTAGGAAGACCAAGGCTTTTTGAAGCAAGAGCACAGATGGATTGGTTCAAAGGGATCCTAACCCTAGACAAAGGACCCAACAAAGTGGTGTTGAAGTTGTATGGATTGCAAAAAGATAATGTATCCACTTCCATTGAAGTCTTAACAAAATCTTCCAACAAAGTAATAGATAGTACATTAGGAGACAAAGAAGCTGTCAAATAGATCTTTCCCAAGAAAATAGAGGCATAGTTCCTGATAGTGGACACTATAAGCCAATTTTCGAAAGAAGAAAATTCTTTGTCAATGGGTGAATACCTCCTGCATGAACCTAAATTGACTTGTGAAATCACCTCTAACAATAAGATAGAAGCATGGATATATTGTTATCCCTGTTACATGATTGTAGCAAAGATAGAGATACAAGGCAAACATAAACAGAGACAGAGATAGAGACAGACATAGAAATAGAGGCAGAGGACATAACACAGAGTCTGTTCTTCTCTTACAAAGCCCCCACCCACAAAGGGAAAAATAGTGTTTGAAGAGGACAATGAAGAAGAAGACTATGAGAGAAAGCTAGAAGAAGCTATCTTATTTGTAAAGACATAGATGAGGAAGAAGTTCCAAAGGCTATAGAAGTAGAAGATTCCACGCTGTTAGATAGAATGACTATGGGTACCCTTTGGACTAGCTAATGCATCGCTTCATAGGCAAAGCCTTTATAAGAAATGGATTAGGAAAAATAAGCCTTCCTTCAGCAGTGGCTCTTGTCACCCTAATCCACCCTTCATAAGAGAGGATGATGACAATGCACCTTGATAACAATTACCAAATCCGATAGCCAAAACAAAACTTAGGAGATTCTTGTCATGTAATGTTCTTGGATGCATCCTCGAGAGATGAACAATCGAGTCAAGAGATAAATAACCCTCCTATAAGATTCGAAAAGAGCTCTAATACCCTTTCAGCTTCCCAAGGAGCAAGCTAAGTCTCCATTGAAAGAAGAAGTTGGTTCTAGTGGAGACTTCAAAGAGGATAGCACTCCCTTGAACAAGTTAGATCTATACCCAAAAGGAGTCCATGGGACCTTCATCCATGAAATGGAAGGTGAAAAGCAATTGACGTTTGTGGATGTTGATGGTACTGAATGTCACCTAAAGGTGGGAATCAGTCTTCTAAAAGAAGAACAGTCGGTCCTGCATGACTTACTGAAAGAAAACTTGGATGTGTTTGCATGGTTCTATAAAAATCTAAAAGGGATTGATCCTATGATGTGTCAACATCACATTGACCTAGAGCTTAATGCTAAGCATATGTGGCAAAAACAGAGGCATATGAATCCAAATTACTCTGTCCAAGTGAAAGCCAAATTGCTGAAGCTCCTTAAAGTCGATTTTATCTATCCAGTGGCCAATAGTAAATGGGTTTCACCCATTGTGATAGTACCCAATAAGAATGGAAAGCTGCAAATATGTGTGGACTTCCAAAAGTTGAATTCCAAGACTAAGAAGGATCATTTCCCTATCTCTTTCACAGACTAATTGTTGGACACAATGGCAGGCCATGAGCTTTATTCCCTCTTGGATGGATTCAATGGATACAATCAAGTCAAGATTGCAAAAGAAGATCAATCCAAAATAACTTTCATAATAGAATGGGGAACCTATGCTTACATAGTGATGTCATTCAGGCTTTGTAATGCTCCTGCTACCTTCCAACGAGTGATGGTGGCTGCATTCCAAAACCATCCACATGATTTCATTGAGGTCTACCTAGATGACTTTTATGTCTATAGCTTAATCCGTGAGAATTGGGGACACCTAGAGCAATGCTTTGATAGATATCAAGAGTATGGGATCTCTCTCAACCCTGACAAATGTGTCTTTAGAGTCTCGTCTCAGGAGTTTTTTTGGGCCACATTGTCTCTACACAGGAGATAGCAATAGATCCTACCAAGATTGAGAATATTGTGGGTTTAATAGTGCTAACTAACCTCAAACAGTTGAGGGGGTTCCTTGGCCATGTGGGCTACTATAGACCATTCATTGCACACTTTATAACAAAGGTAGCTACCTTGCATAAGCTCTTGAGAAAAGATGCATACTTTACATGAACGGCTAATTGTGATGAAGCGTTCAACACCCTAAAAGGAGTGCTGCCTGATTGAAGCACCCATCTTGCAACCTCCTGATTGGATGAAGGAGTTCCATATGCATATTGATGCATTAGTCAAAGGCCTAGGCATGGCCCTATGCCAAAAAGGTTCCTCAAAGTTAGATCAACCTATCTATTATGCAAGCCAAAAAGTAACTGACAGAGAATGAAACTATACAATGATGGAGCTTGAGTCCCTGGCAATGATGTTTGCCTTGGAGAAATTTCGATGCTATCTACTATTGACCACTTCAAATTCTATGTGGACCATGAGGCCTTGTCCTTCTTGATAAACTAGGTAGATGTGAAGGGAAGAATGATGAGATGGCTCCTTCTGTTTCATGAGTTTGACTTTGAAGCGGTTACCAAACCTGGTTATTTCCATGTCTCGACTCATCATCTGTCACAAATCCCTTAGAACAACGAAAAGGAGAAGGGTGATCCAAACCTTCCTGATGCTTCTCTCTTTCTAGTCAAAATTGTAACCCCATGGTACACGGACATAGCCAACCTCTTAGTAACGCAACAGTATCCCCCTGGTATCTCCAGCTGTGGAGAAGAATAAGCTTTTGTTAGAATTAGGCCCCTACACCTTGTTAGGTGGCACTCTGTACAAGAAAGGCAAGGATGAAGTTTTGAGAAGATGTATTACATGAGACAGATTGAAATAGTGATAAAAGCATGTCATGACGACGAGTCTTGTGGAGGACATTTTGCAGGAGAAGCGACAACTAGAAAGGCCTTACTCGCTAGATATTGGTAGCCAACCCTCCACAAGGATGCCTATGACTGCTGCAAACATTGTGATGCTTGTCAACAAATAGGAAAGCCTACCAAATCTAACACTATGCCACTACACCCCATCCTTCCCCTAAATAGGGAATCAATTTATTGGCCCCATTGATCCGCCAACTAGAAGGAAGAAAAACGGTCTGACGGACTATGTGACAAACTGGTGTGAAGCCAAAGCTCTCAAGTGGGATGATGACAACAGGGTGGCTCTGTTCTTGTATGAGAGTATCATCACTCGTTTTTTGGTAGTCCCCTAGAGCTAGTAAGTGATAGAGATACTCACTTCCTCAACAAAATTATGGATGAATGGATAGAGTTGTACAAGATCCGCTATCGTAAGTTCACACCCTATTACACAAGAGCCAACGGCCAAGTCGAAGTTACCAATCGCATCCTCTACTCGATTTTGACAAGAACAATTGTTGCATATCATGTGATTGGGACGATTGACTTAAAAGACCCTCTGGGCATATAGAACCTCCCAAAAGGTTGCTACAGGGAAAAATCCTTTCCAATTGGGTGTAAAGTATAGAGGCCATTTTTCTTGTTGAGTTAGAGCTACCCTCTCTGCACGTGGCTATCAAAGAGCGTTTGGGAGATGATGAGTCCCTACAATGCTGGCTCGTGCACTTGGAATGTCTAGACGAGGCTCGCGGGATGGCCCTACAGTGTATGGAAGCCACACAAGCTCAATGAAAGGCCTATCATGACAGTTCATCAAGTAGGAGTTTAAGGAAGGTGACTTTGTCCTTGTTTATGATTCGAGATTTAGTAAGTTTCTAGGCAAGCTACAACAACGATGGATGGGTCCCTATAAGGTGCTTGCCGTCAATCCTAATGCCTCAGTCAAGTACAGACAATCGATGCTTTTGATAATCCTTTCCTGATTAATGGCTATCACCTCAATATATATTACCCTCCTTCCCTGGGGATCCTAATAGTCACTGTTGATAGCCTCTTCATTCCTTGCTCGCCGATTAGTAGAGCTTTATCTATTGCTCCTGATAGCCCTCATGTGCATCTTGATGAGGTGGCCTCGTTTTATTAGCCCCTCATAGCCACCTTCCACCCCTCATAGCCATCTTGATGGTTCTAATACATGGTGTTCCTGCCATTTTTCTCTTTCAAATGAAGTATATATATGTATATATCATTTATGGGACAAAATGAAGAATTTACTTACAGATTGAATAGAAAAGGGTTGTGTTTTATTCAAGAAAAGTTCACATATTAGGATATTTATAAATAGGCCACAAACGCACGTTATATAGAGAATATATATATAATAAACCCCCCGAGCCTCCAACCAAACCTCTAATATCGCCACATGATTATTTGCATCATCTTGTAAGTCTTGATCAATTGCCACGATCTTTCAATTCACATAATGCCATCTCATGTAATATAAAGTCAAAATAAAATTTTGTGATGCAGTGCAAACAATAGATTTCCATTTCACTTTGGACATTATCCCACACACTTCTTTTATATCCAAACTCTGACATGGGAAGTCCATACATTTCTCCAATTTGCATATGAACATTGATGTTATTTTTTGAACATCCTTATTAGAAAAAAAATCCAAAAAAACATGTAATGGCATGAAGATTGTGATCTTCACTTGTCTGTTAGCTACATTAGGTCGTAAATATCTTTGAATATCTGCATAAATCTTTAATCTATAAGATTCACATGTTTTCACTTCCGGGATTAGCCACTCTCTGCACTATCCAAAGCTGGGAGTGGAAGAGAGCTGAGAGATCCAAATCGTGTTATGCTTAATGGTGCATTGTAAAATTTGTCATTAGGAAAAACCCCATCCTTGGCCAATGACGTGTTAAGAGGTTGCTTTGTACAATTGCTCGCCAATAGAGCCATGAATGCTATCAAAGATTCTAAGTATGCTTTCAATAGACTGCCAGTCTTCAACATTTGATGGATATATATCTACAACCTTAAACAAACTTCAGTAAATTCCTGAAACATAAAAACTTGGTTTCAAGCATATTGAAATTTTTTGAACTTATAGTTTGGTTTATGACATGGCACGTCAATATGCTAGTTTTGCAAACACAGTTTTGAGTGCACATATGCATGTTGTATAAGCACATCCTTGATTTTTTTCCTTGATCCTTCGACCTTGAAATCCTTGACTTGCCCCTTGTAGGTATCAATGAATTCATTTTCATGTTTTCTTCTCTTCTTTGTCTGCAACATAACCCAACTACCAATAGAGATGGTAGTAGGAATCTACCTATTGTTGTCAATATCAAAATTATTGTAGATCACGATTGCTCTGATAGAAGAGGAGGGATGCCAAGGATGCGAGGCTTCCATTGACATAGAAGATGGAGCAAAAGAAGATCACGTTGAGTGAAAAGAGAATAAAATAGAAAATATTGTGCAAAAATGAAGGGATAACACACACTTTACTGAAGTGTTTGAGTTTTTTAAGAAAAAGAGAGGAACACTACACTGGAGGGAAAATGTTTGGGTGTATTATTTAATAATTTCAAGAAAGTGAATGGGATACTGCAAGGTTGTGTGTGATTGACAAGAAATGTCTCTATCGATTGTCTTTAATTATGCCAATACCTCTTCTTTCTTGTGCCTCCACAAATTTATTCTCCAAAAATACTGAAAAATGTTTCTTTTAAAAAATATATAAAAACAAGATAAAACACTTCAAATTATAAAAGAAATCCTATTTTACTGTAATGGTAGCTTTCCTCCTATTGGTTAAGAGAGGCTTTCTCTCTCTAAAACTAAAAAGCCTAAACTTGAGTCCAAATCTCCCCTAATGTGACTAAAAAAATGTATTGAAAAAGAAGAGGTAAGCATCACTCTATATACTAGGTATTTGCATATCCAACTAACACTCTAATTATCTTAAAAGAATAGGAATTGAATACCAAAGAAATCATAAGCTTAATATTTCTCATCCAAAGTACAAAACCTATATGACCCTTTTGTGTCATGTGCATCATGTAGTCATTTACTATTTCTATCTCTTATCCATGGCAAAAACGTTTCCATCTCATCAGGTACATGCAGTCTGGTTAGGTTTTCAAACATAAAACTCACTGTATGCTTCTTCTTGAGCCATGCTAACTTGCTGTAATCAGAGTACGGATTTGTCTCTAACCCTTGCAACTCCACACTTTGACTCTTTTGTTAGCAGACTCCCCGCAGTATGTAGCCGCCTCGATCTTCACTCTTTACTCAGGACCCGGGCTTCTTGGAGATGCTTTGTACTGACCTGTCGGACGGGCGGCTTCTATTTTCAAGAAGTAGAAAGAAGAGGCTAAATCAATTCACGGTTATGGAGTTGGCGGCTCAATTGCTACAGATCCGATTTGTCAGCCAGTGGTATGTGTTGAGATATCGAGCTCCACTCGTGATATGCCAGGGTGACCGTTGTGCATTTATGTCACCGACTTGTCAGTTGGCAGATGCGATTGGTACACCGCCCATGAATAATAGCTACATGATAGCTATCCTTATCTACTCTAGTTCGTGGCTCAGTTAGTATGCCACCTTAGTTAGTTGAGTTTGGTTTGAGACCCACATATAGGGTTCTTCTATTTCCTTGTAAGTGAGTTCTTTTTGGCTTACACAACTAAGAAGAGGAAAACTGTTTTCAGCCTCCACCTTTGTGTGTATTCCCCCATTGTGCAAGCAAGAAAGCTACAAGTGAGACTCCTTCCTTCTCTCCCACAATCTTGACATAGTATCAGAGCCTTGTTCGTGGTAAGGAGCTCAAGAAAGCAAGCCAAGCTCGCGGTGTTCTGGTAAGAGGAGTAGTGTTGCTTTCATTTTCTGTTTTGGGAGCAGATCTCTGCAGGTAGCACAGCCGGAAATTGCAAGAGTGCATTGTCTCAAGTTGAGACGCTCTTCGCGGTGAAGCAAGAGGGCAGTATATGCTGCGGGACAGGGCTTTAGCCCTAGGCGACCCTGTTTTTTTGATTTGAGGCCATTTCAGGGCCTGTTTTGGAGGCGGAAGTTTTCTACACGCACTCAGGAAAAGGCCCAGTTTTATGCTGTGCGACCACTGTTCTACAGGTCGGTGAAAAGTTACTGTAGAAATTGCATCGTATGCTTGTGTGTAGAGACATTGGGAGTTACAGAATCATCCTTGTTGCCTGTTGATGCAAAATCATCACTAGAAAGTGATTGTGTGGTCAAATACCACTTTCATCAGTTTTGCAGATTAGCCCTTGTGAGGCTGAAGCTGTGTTCTTTGCAGTGACAGAACTTTTTGGAGTGTTCTGTAATGGCGTCTGATTCTCTCTCACAGATTGTCACTGAAAAGCTTGACAAGAACAACTTCCAAGCATGGAAGTTTAGAATGACGAATTTCCTTATGGGAAAAGGATATTGGGAATTTGTTGCAGGAAATGAAGAAGAACCAGTTCTTCCTGATGTTCCCAATCAACAGCAAATGCAGGCATTCAAAGCATGGCATGAGAGAGCCAGGAAAGTTACGTACTGGCTGTCTATCAGTATTTCAGACTCTATGATTGTGCATATTCAGGATGCAAGTACGCCAAAGGAGGCATGGGATACTTTGTCAAAAATGTATAGCACAAATACGCAAGCCAGGAAAATGTAGCTCAAGCAAGAGTTGCAAAATGTGCAAAGAGAAAATATGAGCATCAATGACTACCACATAAAGGTGAA
Source organism: Lygodium microphyllum (assembly GCF_053477565.2). Lineage (NCBI taxonomy): Eukaryota > Viridiplantae > Streptophyta > Polypodiopsida > Schizaeales > Lygodiaceae > Lygodium > Lygodium microphyllum. The sequence goes on along the minus strand of NC_141144.1, from coordinate 10,625,703 downwards.
GAAGATTGCAGATGCAGTTGCTTCCATTGGGTCGCCAGTGGAAGATGATGATTTAGTTTCTGTGACCTTGAATGGTCTAGGAAAGGATTATGCACAGTTTCGGACATCCATTTCAGTTCGTGAAAGATTTCCTGATTTTGAGGAGTTGATTGCTCTTCTAATTTCTGAGGAGCACAGAAATGGTGGTGCATCTTCTTCAGGAGGAATTTCAAAAGAAACTGTCTTCTACTCAAATGCTGGAAGAGGTAGAGGCAGAGGTAGAGGAGGCCGATTTGGAGGCCGTGGTAGAAATCAGAATATGCAGCAAACTCAAGAAAACCAGTCCTATGGAGGAGGACATGGTAACTTTAGAGGCAGGGGGAGCCAAAGAGGTTGTGGTGGATGGCAAAGAGGCCAAAATGCAAACAGTAATGTTGAATGCTACTACTATGGTAAAATGGGTCATATGGCTAAAGACTGCTATAAAAAGCAGAATGACATCATGAATGGAAAACTGCAACAAGGAAATTATGCATCTTCTAGTAAATAGGGTGATGACAGAAATGAACATTTGTTTATGGTGCAACACATGAACAATTCTGTGACAAGTGCAAAAGAAAGCAATGAAGTGTGGTATGTTGACTCAGGTGCATCAAACCACATGACAGGTCATGCAGAATGGATGGAGGATGCAAGGAAAATGGAAAAACCAGGATTTCTGGAGACTGGTGATGATACTGCACATCCTATTGTGTAGATTGGAAAAATTCCTTTGTCTATGCACGATGGGAAAAAGAAATACCTGTCCGATGTATTTCATGTCCCGAATATCACCAAGAATATGGTTTCTGTTGGTCAAATGGTTGAGCAGGGCTTGCAGGTCAGATTTAATCCTCACGGATGCTTTGTTGAGGATATGAAAAATAAAGGTTGCTTGATAGCAAAAGGAAAGAAGAAGGGCAGAATGTTTACATTGGATGCAGACATGCCTGAATTGAGTGCATCAATGTTTGCACATGGGACCGGTGTAGTTGCAGATATTGATATCTGGCATAAATGCATTGGTCATGTTAATGTACAGCGACTTAAATCAATGCAGGCCCAAAACATTGTTGTAGGATTGCCTAAATTCAAGGTTGCAGAAATGCATAAGGTATGTGAAGCCTGTCAGTTTAGAAAACAGGCAAGGAAACCATTTCCTAGACATGTTCAAGAGAGTAAGAAGCCATTGGAATTAATCCACTCTGATTTGTGGACTACTAAAGCTGCATCTCTTGGAGGCTGTCATTATTTTGTCACTTTTATTGATGACTATAGCAAAAAACTTTGGGTGTATTTATGAAAAAGAAAAGTGAAGTTTTTGGGCATTTCAAAACTCTTAAAGCTATGGTTGAAAAAGAAACAGGCCTGCAAATAAAATGCCTAAGGTCAGATGGAGGGGGAGAGTACCTCTCAAATGAGTTTGCAAGGTTCTTGCAGGAGCATGGCATAAAGTAGCAATATTCATGCAGTCATACCCCACAACAAAATGGAATTGCAGAAAGGAAAAATAGGCATATTGGAGAGGTATCTCGTGCCATGCTCAATGAAAAAGACTTGCCAGATTTTTACTGGGCTGAAGCAGTTTCTACAGCTGTCTATATAATGAACAGGACTCCCACTGTAGCAATACATGGGATGACTCCAGAGGAGAGGTATACTGGTAGGAAACCAGATATTTCTCATTTGAAAATTTTTGATTGCATTGCCTATGTACATGTGCCAGATGAGTTGAGATCCAAGTTGGATCCAAAAGCTGAGAAGTGCATCTTTATTGGTTACTCTCTGCAGCAAAAAGGGTATAGATGCTATAACCCTTCTACTCGTAAGTTTATAGTGAGCAGAGATGTTGTTTTTGATGAGATGAGTAGCTGGTATAAACCAGTAAATGTGATTGATAATGTAGATGCACAAAATGGTAATGTTGCATCAAATTCTCGGTAGCAGTCACAAGATATTAGTGGATCTGGAGAGTCCTCTAGTAGTGGTTCACATTCTTCTCCATGGACAGGCAAATTGAGATCAGGAGAATCTTCTCAAAGCAATGCAGATAGTGGTATGCAGGTATCACGAAAAGGAAAAGAGAAGGTAGATCAGCCCATGTTTGATGTGAATGCAGGTCACTCTTATGTGGATGGTGAATCCAGTGGCTCAGAACAGAGCATTGATGATGATGAGTTGGGTATTCCTTCTATTGTTACACCTGGAGTAAGGAAGACCAGGGATGTTTTGAGAGCACCTGGGAGTGAACCTATTTTGCGCAGGTCTACGAGAGCTAGGTATCCTGTGGATAGGCTGAAATATGATGGATTTACAGCCATTCACTATGCATATATGGTCAAAGTGATACAGGAACCAGAACCCACTTCTTTTGAACAAGCCATGGGAAAAGAAAAATGGGAGAAAGCCATGGATGAAGAAATGGATGCCTTGGAAGCAAATGCTACATGGGAATTGGTACCTTTGCCTAAAGGTAAGAATGCAATTGGCTGTAAGTGGGTTTATAAGGTGAAGCACAATGCAGATGGTTCTGTGAACAGATACAAGGCAAGATTAGTAGTCAAGGGGTATGCACAAACATATGGCATTGACTATGAAGAAACATTCAGTCCGGCTGCAAGGATGGCAACTATAAGAGCAGTCATTGCTATGCCTGCATCAAAGGGATGGTCTTTACATCAGATGGATATAAAGAATGCCTTCTTGCATGGTGATTTGCAAGAAGAGGTCTATATGGAGCAGCCACCAGGTTATGTGCATGCTGTTCATCCTGAGTTTGTTTGCAGGTTGAAGAAAGCCTTGTATGGCTTGAAGCAAGCACCTAGAGCATGGTCTGACAAGATAGGACAGTATCTTGTCACTATTGGCTTTCAGATTTCCAAGGCAGATTTCTCACTTTATGTGAGAAAAACAGAGAAAGGTATTATGCTACTTGTCATTTATGTTGATGATTTGATTATGACAGGTGACAGTGACGAAGATATCCTTCATGTGAAAATGCTATTGAAGCAGAAGTTTGAGATGAAGGATTTGGGAGAGCTGCGTTATTTCTTGGGCATTGAGGTGATTAGATCACCAAGTGGGATACAGCTCTTGCAGAGGCAGTATGGATTAGACATGCTGTCCAAATATGGGATGACAGGCTGTAAGCCTATTTCAGTTCCTTTGGAGCAGAATGTGAAGCTGAGCACAGATGCAGGTGAGCTTCTGGAAGACCCTACTATGTACAGACGCATAGTAGGAAGCTTGATTTATATGACTATTACCAGGCCAGATTTGAGCTATGCTGTTGGATTGGTAAGTCAGTTTATGCAGGCTCCAAGGAAACCGCATTTGGATGTGGCTAGACGCATACTCAGGTATGCGAAGTCCACATTGCAGTATGGACTATTTTATGAGACTGGGGTTCAGATACAGTTGCATGGATACACTGATGCTGATTGGGCTGGTAGCATTTCTGATAGACGTTCTACCAGTGGATATGTGTTCTCTTTTGGGAGTGCTGCAGTCACTTGGAGCAGCAAGAAACAGCCTACAGTTGCCTTATCCAGCACAGAGGCTGAGTACAGGGGCGCAACAATGACTGCATGTGAGGTAGCTTGGTTGCATAAGCTACTTTATGATATGCATCAGCCTACAGATGGGCCAGTTGTCATTTATTGTGACAACATGAGTAGTATACACTTGGCAAATAACCCAGTCTATCATGCTAGAACAAAGCACATTGAGGTGCATTATCACTATGTGCGGGAGAGGGTTTTACTAGGTCTTATTGATCTAGTTTATGTCAGCACAGAGGATCAGGTAGCTGACATATTCACAAAGGCATTGAGCGCAGAGAAGCTGCGCAAGTTCAGAGACCTGCTTGGTGTGCAGGAATTGGGATTGAGCTCGAGGGGGAGTGTTGAGATATTGAGCTCCACTCGTTATATGCCAAGGTGACCGTTGTGCATTTATGTCACCAACTTGTCAGTTGCAGATGCGGTTGGTACACCGCCCATGAATAATAGCTACATGATAGCTATCCTTATCTACTCTAGTTCGTGGCTCAGTTAGTATGCCACCTTAGTTAGTTGAGTTTGGTTTGAGACCCACATATATGGTTCTTCTATTTCCTTGTAAGTGAGTTCTTTTTGGCTTACACAACTAAGAAGAGGAATACTGTTTTCAGCCTCCACCTTTGTGTGTATTCCCCCATTGTGCAAGCAAGAAAGCTACAAGTGAGACTCCTTCCTTGTCTCCCACAATCTTGACAGTATGTTGAGCACTGCACCCTGCAAGACTGATCCTTTGTCTTGACGGCTCCTTCCTTTTTAAACATGCTACCTATTTCTTGCAGCAAGCGATTGCATGATATTGCAGAAGTCGATCTTGATTTATAATTGCAGTCCCATGAAGAGCTCCCAGCTGCGTGGATAGCCTGCCCTCCTCTCTGTTACAGTCGTGGTCACTAATCTAGCTGAATCATTGCAGTAGATCCTCTTGCTAGCCTCTCTAATCGCCCTCTTTATCATTGATCCCCCCAAGTCCCTATACACCCACTAGTTTGTTCTTCTTATTGGTCCCTTGATGATGAGGAAATGCTGACCATGAGCAGTTGGGTCTCCGATAAGGTCTCACCCTGCACTGAATTGATGCTTGTACCACTCACTGTGACTAATAACAGTAGCATGATCTTCCTTGAAGAGCCTACCGACTCAGCAGTTCTTAATTAAGTGATGTTGCTAACAATTTAGTGTTGTTCCAGAGCTCTTGCTGTACCGTAGTTGAGAAAGATCACATGCATAAATAGGAAGGAGATTCTTTGGTGTCGCTTCTGCTCCCAGATCTAATTGGTGCCCTGTTGGATGAAATAGCCCCTTCTGATCGACGACTCCATCTCCCTTCACCAGAGCAGCCTCCTCTCTCCCTTTTGTAGCTCGTCCAACTTCTTCTCCATTCCTCCTGAAGCCCCCACAAGTTGCTATTCTCGTCCCTTCTACCCTCCTTCTAGCCATTTTCTTTGTCATGGTGCCCTTATCTCCTCGTTCCATCTCTTTTCATCCCATCGTATAACAATTGGGTCTCTTACGCTTGACATTGACTTTTCATCTCATCCATAATGATTTTGAATAGGTATTGTATATTAGGCCTAGCCTCTCGCCTTCCAAAAACCTTAAACCCAAATCACAACCACAAGTACCCATTTTCTAAGCATCTATTGTAATGCATAGTATAATGTATAATAGGCCCAAAACAAGCAAAGTATTATTGATATAAATATTCCCTAAAGCTAGTGAGTGATGATCAATGCATTTTATGCACACAAATAGGTTCATTGAATATATTAAGTCCTTTATGCTATGGATCCCTAATTGGTCATAAGATTGTGCTTTGCCTCCCCTCTTGCATGTGCTCATGATGATAGACTTCAATATCCAAACCCCTCTCACATTCGATGGACGCCTACATGACCCTCAACTGGACCCTTCCTCCTTACACTCTATTCCTAGGGTTTCTAATTAATGTAAGAATTTACCCATGTGCAGTGTCCAAAAGTTCGTGCCCAATGATGATGCTCACTTTTGTGCACATGCATCTCATTTTTATTGGATATAGCTCTAGTGGGCCTCATGCCATGCTAGTGCATATTGATGGTGCTATTCAATGCATCTTCCCCCCATGACATGGTAGCATTTGAGAGAATGGGTGTATGAAGCCCTAGTGCAATGCAAAATATAACTCCAATGGGCCTCATGTTGTGTTAGTGCATATTGATGGTGCTATTCAATGCACCTTCTCCCATGGCATGGTAGTATGTGAGAGAATGGGGTATATGAAGCCCTACTGTAGTGCAAAGAAATAATGAAGTATAGTGCACAGTGTAATCCCCGAGTGAGTGCAAAGCTCTATGTTAATAAAACATACCTCTAGATAGGGTTTAGTGTCTTGCTTATTCTCTGATAAATCTCCAAGCTTATAAAACTTGACAAGTATTAATTTCTCACAATCTCTCCTCTCTACCATTATGCACTTCTAGGGCATCTTATCCAATCTTTAGTTGCATTCTACAATGGTTTACCCATCGTAAGCTTTGTCTCTAGGTCTAATTTGATCCTAAGCAAAAAATGCACTCATCTTTTGCCCTGGAATTTGGTTTTGGAAAACATTTATGTTCCAAAAGACATTTTACTTTGTCCCATTTTCCTTGAAAGTATTTGTCAGAACCTATACATGTACCATAACCTAATAAGCACAAAAAACATGACACAATTAATTAGTAATGCTCCAAAATCCAACTGTCACAACATTCCAACACAAACCAGAAATTTATTTACCATTTACATATTTACATTAAACAATGTGGCTAAACACATGGCCCTCCTTTACCACTCTCTTTTCTCTTGTGATCATTCAAAACTATTTGCATTGTTTCTGTATCAAACCTCCCTCTATTATATTCTTGGAGCTTACAAACACCCATATGATTATCATTTTTTAGTACATAACTATATTAGGTGAAACATACCTAGGCCATCTAAAGTTGTGATATTCTTTCTCATGCCTAATGAGGTCTCTATTAGATACTTCCTCTAAGTCTTGACTATGTCACATAATCTCTAGCTCACCATCTTCCCATGCATTTTCAAATGTACAGTTTGCTTTCTCTTTCACTTCTCCTTCTTTCTCTAATAATTTAAGTCTTGAAAGTTAGCTTAGCACTCTTTATTGTCACTCTCATCTTTTGACGTCTCTCTATCTTAGGTTCTTCAAAACCCCAATCCTCCTCTTCTTGTGTGTCTTCTTCTGGGCCATAAGATGCATGAAAAGAAAAATATAAATTAGTGTCACTTAAATCCACTTCACACTTATGAGACTACATACAAAGACTCTCACTATATGCATCCCTATGTAAACCCACCCTATCAACTATATCACCATCATCTCTAGTCTCCTTAGGGGAACACACCTCCTGCAAGGTAGGCTCCAGAGACTCACATCCAATAACATCATCATCATATATAGGTGGGCCATCTACATCATGAATATTTAAAGCCCCACTCTCCTCAGTCTCCATAAAAATCTCCTCATCCCAAGCATTGGATTGCAAGGGCGTCTCCATAAAGGCGTCTCTAACATATATATGATCCCTTCGTATAAAACAACTAATATCATAATGTCTTAAAGCTGTAGAAAAGATGTGGGTAATCCCTTCATCTATATCAAATAGCCACCAATCTTCTTCCTCAATATAACTATTGAGCCATGCTAAAAGGCTATTTTATAGTGAGCATGAAATTCTTGATCATCCAATAAACATTTTGTTTGCATAAGACTAAAATTTGAATTTTCTTTAGTACATTATTGATGGCTTTTATTTGTCAAAATTGAGATGTTCATCTAGGTCATCAACTTCAATAAGTTTCTCTAGGACTTGGTCTTTCTCTAGATTTTTTTCTTTACAAATAGGGTTTAAGGATGTCTTTACAATCATATAAATCATCAAAATCAAGAATAGCATTGCCATGTTCTAAAACCACATTATGAACACAACTTACAAACGTGGGTCAATGTAGTTTTCTATCTTAGTGTTTGACTAATTCAAGACCATCCCCTCAATAACACAACTAGAAGTTACTCCAAGGTACCTCACCTCCTGCAAAGCTAACTCTACACATGGGACATCCATTCGATCGACATTTACTAACTCTCTCTCAATCACATTGACTACCACCTTATCTTCCTTTCTTAACGGTTCCTCACAACCCTTTTCTATACCATTAGAATACTCAACAAACATGGCAACATATTCTTTGCACTCTAAAGACTTTGTCTATCCCCTAACACTTCATCCTCTTCCTTGCATAACTCTAGTACTCTAGTCGTAGCATAAGTGTTTCCTTTATTGGAACCTAAATGTTTCGGGAAACAATCTTGCATTTCATCTTTGTGTTGGTCCTCGTGACAACTATTACTATAGACCAATAGACTTTTAATAAACTGGTCTCTTTCTAGCATGGCTTGTTGAACCTCTATACATCTTTCCTCTTTAGGGATTGCTAACCCAAAACAAGCTATCTCTAGAATTTCCTTTAGGAAAACCCAACTATATTGAATATCCCTAGGCAATCCACAGTATAAATCCCATGTGTCTCCTCTTAATCCTTGGCAAGCATATTTACCTCATCATCAACTACCTCCAATTGGTCCCCCTTATCTTCTACCACAAGAATCCACTCAAATAGAGTCATCTTGAGCTTGGTTAAGAGTGATAATTCAACCCAAGAAGATCCAAATTAGGGGCACCAAAAAACTTAGGAAGACTTTCCTTTCAAGGCACTAGCACCCAGCAAGCCACCAAAAGACAAAGAAAGGCTAAGGAACTCGATGCTCAACGATTTCTAGGACTCAAAGAATAAGCTCATTTTGATAGGCTCTCAAGGCCCACAATCCCAACCTATAATGAATCCATTTTCCAATGTCTCTAGCTTGAACTTTAAACATGGAAACTACCATTATACTCTTCTCTCATTTTTAATTCTCATATTCTATATGTGTAAAACATCTCATAATGTGCCAGACTAAGGACACCTTAGTGATACAATTTAGTGGCCCATCAAGAGATTATACCAAGTAGTGTTTCTCTATACTCCTTAGAATAACATGTAGTTTGTCACCTAGTCTCTCTTGAGTCCACTCCATGCACTACAAGATGCAAGCCACATACTGATGTTTAAAGCGATGCAAATATTCATTAAAAAAATTTCTCCCATCATCATTAAAAGCATCAATATAGATGTCTCTATAGATCAGTCACTAATAGTGACGCTTTGTGAGACATCTGTAGTAAATTAGCGACACAAATATCGACAATTATAAAGAAAAAAAATTGGTGCTTGCTACCATTGACACCATGTACTGAATAATATTCTACAAAGTAATTACATATTGAATACTCAATCATCATTAAGACAGGTGCAAAAATTTCATAAAACCACAAGACCGATAACTCATAAAGTAAGTACAAGATTGATGATGACAACTCATAAAACTACAAGGGACCATGGAGAGGAGAGTGCAAAAAAAACATGAAAATCTATATAAAAATATTGCAAAATGTGATTTTATATAAAGGATAATAAATATATGCTACATGGAAGGGGCATGCATGACCAAAAAAGAAAATTAGGAGCACTCCACGAATCCAAGTACATGCTACAGCTCCTCACCATTTGAAAGCTTGTCCTGACGCAATAATGGATCGACGAACGGACTTTGTAAAATTAACAACTAGACATTAGTCCTATACATAATGCATCACAAAAAAAAAACTAATGACTACAAATAAGAAAGAGGATTGACTTACTAGGCCGTCGTATCATACAATCTATCGATAAGTATAGTGAGACCTTGTCTATCTGTACGAGTCTCCAAACATGTAGGATTGTAGTTTGTGATGGAGTGCTATAAAGAAAATAGAATAGCATTGCAAGAAATAAGGTTGTTAGTATAAGTGATATTCCAAATAAGAAAGCGAGAAGAACCAAAATAAAACTTACAAAGTCCTCCAAAAAAGTCCTATGGTCGCCACTCCCCAGATGATGCATGACCCATGCCTCCAATCATGCCCTCGCTACCTCCTCCTGCTATTGCCATAATCTTGGAGAGTCTATGGCCTCCTCCTTGAGTCTTCGTCAATCCTTTTTGTCCAACCACTCAAGCTTTGAGATGCCACTCTTGATTGTATTGCATACGTTTGATCATCTATGTGAGGTATGGACACATATACTCCATCATCCACCCAATGGAAAACCTCTTTGTTGCTCTGTAGTGGTACTAAAAACTCCTCATGCAAAGATGCCACTACATAGTCCTTGCTCCCCTTCGATATATTCTTCCAATGTTGTAGAACATTGTGCCTAAATACTTGTTGACACAACTCATGTGAGACATCAACATCCTCCCCTCATCATTCATGATCACAACACATCTTTTCTCATCTACAAGGTATCTATACCCTACTAGGGTATATCTAAGATCCTCTCCTATCTGCAAGACCATGCTCTTGGGTATAACCAGAAGACCATTGCACCTTAACATACTTGCAGAGATAGTATCTCTCGGAGTAGTATCCACAGCGATGCCGGCTAGCTATAGATGGCTGAGCGAAACTCGGAGTCACATGATTAAATGTCCCTACATGTGTGATAAATCTTGGAGATGACAAGTATCCACCAGACTAACGAGATGGAGACACTGCATGGGTGCCTCCACAACACCTACCTAACCCACTGATGCACAAATTGGATGATGTATGTGCGCGTAGTGAATGGCAGAAGGTCCCCAAGAACAAAGAACTCTACTAAAACTCATAAAGTAAGAAGAAGGTTTTGCACGACATGAGGCAAAAAGACAAATTGGGTACAATCTCCCCCCATGCCTTGTGTAAGCGCTCCACAATGCATATATTTATAAATTTATTAATCTCCAAGCTCACAAATAGCCCAATTCACAATTAGCATGCTTTAGCTTTTGTGTTTGCTTTTGCTCAAATAAAGAATAAAGTGGTTGGGCATCCCCAAAATTGGGATATGCCCAAATACAATGTCTAATAATGAAATATTTAAACTAAGTGCTTATCAAATAATAATAATTCATCTAGGTAATTTGAATACACGCCATCTCCCAGTGTTTTCCAACACCATTGCTGCTTGCTCTACACATCAACTAAAGCATTCACAAATGTTAGAAAATAATAAAATTAAACTGACAAAAGTGAATACCTAGTAGTCTTCAGCTACAAAATAAATATATACGTTGAAACTCTGTCCTAACCTTAATTTAATATGAGTGCACTCTAAACTCATAAATGTCCATTAATTTAAATATGTGTTTTGTAGAATCACCCGCTGTGGAATCACCCACATGCACATTAAATTAATTTGATGTCCAAAAAGGACAGGCATCCCCGTCAACTTCTTGCACAATGAATCCACTTGGTGTATGAGCCCCAACAAATAAATATAGTTTTAAGAAATCCACCATCGCAAAACCTCACGAAATCCACTGTGGTCTCACAGAATCTACCTTGGAATATGCCTCATGGCATCATACCCCCTAGGTAGGATAGTAATTATCCTCAATTGCTATTAACTGAATGTGGAGTGAGCAGTGAGAGGTAAGCACTTAAGTCGCAGGCGTGCATCCATTGGGCCTCTTCAACAGGATGATTTTTAAATTTAACCAAATATCTAGAATATCTACAGCCAGTTCTAGTGGTCATAAAGTTAGTATTTAGAATAGTTTCAAGTTCAAGTATTTCAGTTTCTTCTTCTAACAAAGGAGGGTTTTCATAGACGGGGTGGATAGGTAATTGGCCTCTAAAAGGTCATAATAAACTGATATGGAAAGTATTATGGATCTTCCAATGTGGGGGTAGTTCTAGTTTAAATGCATTGTCATTGATTTTGTGAATGATTTTGAAAGGTCCATAAAATCTAGGGGCTAACTTAAGAACATGGTGTTTCTCAACACTTTGCAATCTTCTCTTTTCAATGTGTAACCAAACATAATCATCAACTTTGAAACTCATGGCTTTTCTTTTCTTAGTAGCTTGTCTAGTGTATGATTGCTGGACTTTCGCAATCATATCTTTGACTTCAGCGAAAATAGTAGCATGCGTATTAGCAATATTATCAGCAACTTTAACTTTGTTTGTGACAATGATGTAAAAGGGGTAGACAATCTATGTCCATAAATGATTTCAAAAAGTGATTTTTGTGTAGCTTTGTATGGTGTAGTATTGTATGCAAATCGAGGTAAATGCAAGTGTGTATCCCATATTTGTGGTTTTGAAATGGTGTATGTACGCAAAAGATCTAGAATTGTACTATTAGTAGCTTCTCTTTCCCCATTGGTTTCAGGATGAAATGCATATGAGAAATCAATCTTAGTACCTAAATTAGCAAAGAAAGTAGTCCAAAATATATTACAGAATCTAGAATCATGATCACAAATAATAACTTGTGGCAAACCATGGTTAGTGAAAATAGTCTTCAAAAACAATTGTGCAGCTTGAGATGCGGTTAAATATTTCTTGTTTTCTAAATCGATATACGATAGTCCAAATCATATCATGATTAGCTTGGGTGTTAGGCAAACCAGTTATAAAATCCATTGAAATATGCTCCCATGGTCGTTTAAGAATTGGTAAAGGCATTAACAAACCATATTGCTTACCATGGTGTCCCTTGACTCTTTGACAAATTAAACACTCAGAAATAAAGTTAGAAACATCAGATTCTATTTGTGGCCAATAAAAATCTTCAACCAATGTTCTTAAAGTAGAAATAATACCTCTATGGACTTGATATGGGGGACAATGAATTTCATGCAACACAAATGCTCTAAATGAAACAGTGACACACAATCTTTTCTCATAAAACATAAATCCATCAGAATAAGACAAAGAATCAATTGAATTCCAATTATTAGCAACCAATTTATTCCAATCAGCTCACTAACTAGGGTCATGGTTATAAGTATCCTTCATAGGAATAAGGGAATCAAAATATATAATGGAAATATTATGTATACTTGGTCTTCTACTCAATGCATCGGCAACAACATTCTCTCTTCCAGGTTGATATTGGATAAGTGGATGAAAAATTTGAATGAAAGAAACCCATTTAATATGTCCGTCAGAAATTTATGGCTGACCAAGAAGATGTTTGATACTTTGTTGGTCAATTTTGATCATGAATTCAAATCCCATTATGGAGCCCCAAGAGAAACACCAAGGAAAAGGGGTTTCTACTGCAAGAAAATCTATCTTGTATCATCAACAAGCTTTTATTTCATTCTTTTGAGAACCACAATAAAACACCATATTGGGGAATATGGGAATTTCCCATAAGTTTGGGACATGTGGTCAAATCTTTGTATTTGTCATAACTTGAACACTATGACTCCAAATCGAGCGCTCTATAGCTCAATAGATTCCATTTTTCAAGAGCTTTCCAATGATAGGTCATATCATATGGTTTTGAGAAACTTATGAGCATGTTATCCGGGTGCCATCTTTTTAGTATTCAAAAAATGGAAATTGAGAGATTTCCAAACTCACTAATATTGTGTTATAAGGAAAATAACAAATCTTCACGAAACATCATAGTAGATATCTCCCACGGATTTGATAAAATCAACCATAAACTTCAACATCTTCATAGAGTCCATCAATAGAACAAAAGAAAGACACCACTTTTGAATGAAAATAATCACATAGTATTCATCTTCATTGTCTTCATAGTTCTCTCTCTCAATCTCTCATAGATAGATACATTGTTTTGATAGAATTGGATATCTCTGACTCTCTCTTTCTCTCTCAATAAATAGTATATCATCTCCTCACAATACTTAATAATCACTCCTAATAATTATTCTTAGGTTGTGAATGCACCTCCCAAGAGGTATGTCTGATATGACAGGGCACCAGAGCCATTACAGTGTCTCTTCATAGCTCACTATTGTCACTTCACTTCACTCTTCTCTTCAGTCTTCACCAGCTACTTCTTCCATTTGTTTTAGCTCTTTTGAACTTAGATTCATCCTTTCAAAAAGTTAGAAAACTTTCCCAAAGTCACATATACATTCCACAGAACACTTATAGAAGATCTACAAAACATAACAGAAACAAAACAGAGGCTCTACAGAGGGTTAACAAAAGATCAACAGAGGGTTACAGAAGGTCATCAGAGAACATCAGATCCTCATAACTCATACTAAAACCATTCCAAACTATAAAAAACTATTCAATAATCTTTCAATAGATTTCAAACTTCATCAATCATCAGTCCATGCTTCATACAGAAGAAAATCAGAACAAAACAGAAACTAAACAGAAGGTATTAGAACCTTAACAGAACCTATCAGAACATCACAGAGCCTAATATTTCTACTAAGAATCATCATGAGCTTCCAAAACATAATCAATATAATCCAAAACACTTTCAAACACTTCCAAAACATCCAATCATCACTTAAAATCCATCAAAAATCAACCATTCAGTCCTCAAAAACAACAAAAATCAACCAAAAAATCTAGTCATTTCAACATTCAATATATTCCTACACTTAGAAAAGAAGCATCATCGTGACTTAAGGAAAAAAAGAATATTAGTAAAGAGCTCAATTTGATCTTTTTTAGCATCTTCAATAATCCACCTAACCACCACGACCCCAACTTTGTCACATGTATCTAAGAAAGAATACAACTAAAGGAAAACACCATTATCCAGTAACACATCTTATAAACAATAGAAAGTCATGACAAATTTGTAAAGGATATAAGAGGTTCATCAGCTTTACATCGTAGGCTTTCCATCCACCATCACCATCAGTGTCAATAGTTGAAAAGAGAGCTCTCGAACAAATCCAATATCCAACAATCACAAACTCATCACATAAAAATTAATACAACACAAACACAAAACAACCATCTGAATGGCACCTCCAAAAGAGAGATATATCATTAATAAGCATAGAAGATATATCCAGGGGTATCAGTGAAGATGATCCCTCTTGAAAGCTTGATGATTATGAAAGCGATCCATGGATAAGGATTCATCTGCACAATTCTCATTTTTCCTCCACCTTGTTTTGCCCCGTGGATTTTTTGTTATTAATTTTTATTAGTGTTTTTGAGCTCTATTTTATTGTTTTTTCTATGAGCACACCTTTAACCCCATCCGAACTGAGTTCTCATGTGGCAAACCTGAAGATCATATGTGTCCTGACATTTTTCCTTTTTACTGCCCTCCCTTCCGGTGTGTAATATTTCCACGCAATAAAAGTTAGTTGGTTAGTTCGAAAGTTAGTTAGTCAATTAATAAGTTAGTAAGATTACTAATTAAAGACTAACTAAGGTAAAAACTGACTAACATTAATAGCTAATAATTTTCATTCAATTAAAAATATATTTAAAAAAATCGAGAGTCATAAATCTGACATTTTTCTTGGATTGATAAGGACTGTAGCCACCCTTCACGAAAAGTACAATGTGAATGGGACTTATGAGCCATATTAATCACTAGTATTAATGTGTATAGTTTGAATGGTCCAAAAATATTAGATTCTTGGAGGGGGGTGGGGGGGGGGGGGGAGGGGGGAACTATTATATTTTAGATATTATCCTAAAAAGAAAAGACAAGTAATGTTTTAGTTAGTTTTGGATAATTTATAAAAATAAAAATAAAGAAAAGTGATTTGTGAAATCGTGCACACCACGATCGTAGTCTGCAGGCAGTTATACCATTTCGAACAGAGAAAAGAAGAAGGAATGAACTAATAGCTTTCTAATCAAGTGTCTTAGGGTTTTACCCCTTTTGGAGCCAATGCAACCATCAGATTTATGATCTAAGCATCAGATCATTGAGTCTTCTAAGAGCCCCTCCATTATTGTTCTCAAACTTATCCCCTCCTCTCTAATTCATTATAAATATGAGGCATGGGGAGGCACAATGGAGCATAAGGAGACCCCAAAAGGCTGCAAGAGAGAGGGAGAGAGAGAGTATACCCCTCCAAGAGATTGTGAGAGAGATCTTGAGAGAGAGAGAGAGAGAGAGAGAGAGAGAGAGAGAGAAGAGTTACCCGGAGAGGTTGCACAATTTTCCTCTATTTCGATCCTCGATTTAACCATCTTCTCATTCGCTCTCCCATCTCGAATCTATTCCACCTTCTTAATCTCTTGAGTCTACTTGCGGACGATGGCCTCTAAGCGAAGAATGTCGCATGAGGATGACAATCCTACAACCAGCAACAGAGCTTCGGGCAAAGGCATCACTATCAATCCAATTGCGGTACCAGTCGTAAGTAATGTATTTTCAAATTGATAGATGCTTGTTTTAATGCTCACAAGAGATAAATTAGGCCCCGTAGCTTGTGATGCTAGAATAGGTCATTGAAAAGGATAAATCGCATCTCAAATATTCAAAGATGAAGTTTGTGAAGTGCTTATATCAAAGGGAGTTAAATTGCACCTAGTTGCTATGTGATGAATCCATGCATAGCATAAGCAACATATGGGACACTAAAGTATTGAGCATCGATGAGTCTTTGATTAATCTTTACCGAGGATAATATTGTTTAAAGTTCGCAAATGCATATACACGGTACATACGTGGGAGAGATTAAGTAAACTTTACATCGATGACATGCGACTCCTTGCCTTAGGAGAAAGGAAGAAAGAAAAAAATGTTGCATAGTAGGAAAATGCTAAAAGATAATTGTCAGTTAGAGAAGAGGCATAAATGCTCTTGCTAGATTGATTAATTTGCATTGGAATGATAGGACTTGCGTCATGTATAGTATTGGAACCTTTAGCATATGCCTTAGGCTAAAGGAGAGAATATTAAGTAAATTCTACTCTTTGGTCCCAAGGGGGAGAGTGAATATGCGATGGAATTATTGTCGCGTCTATTTTTGTATTGTTTGGGAAAAATACAATTAGTTTTGTTGGTTGATTGAACAACACCCTAAATGTTTTTCTTTCAATCAGGGGATTGTTGCATTGTGATTTGGATAAATATTCCAACACTTGTGTTGATGGCAAATGAATGGCAGGGGTCTATAATGACAAGTTGCCATGGGAATAAAGGAATGTTTTTCTAGAAGATGATATTAGGGCTGGTTGCTTTGATTGTGCTTGAATTTTAATTGGATTAATTAAGGAAGGATATTTTTCACACGTGGATCATCTCCAAGATCACATCGCGGATTATCCCAAGAGAGCACTGCTCGATTCAGAGGCCAATGGTCGAGTGGTGAAAAGGCCAACCACAGAAATGGCATCTCACTCCTAGATCGCTTGTGGGTCAGGTGGAGCTCTGGACAACCCTTGCATGTCCAGAATGGAGTTGGAGATCCCCGTGAGCCCAACGTCTGGGACGTTGGAAGATCCTATTCTAGATAAAGGATGGAAATTTTGGTGCCATGAGATTTGGACCGGGTACTTCTGTTGGATAGAAGGGATACATAATTCTCCTATATGGGCCGGAGACAAAGATTAACTTAAAGATAAGTTAAGGAACTTTTGATAAAAGGACTGCTTGTTTTGTTTTTGTGTGTGTTGTAAATTACGTGAACGAACTTTGTGCCCTAAAAGGCTTAATTAATGAAGCTAATTTTAAATGTAGCACATAAATATGGTAGGACCTAATTAGACAACTAAAGCTATCAAGGAAAGCGGGTGGACGGAATCCCCCGACGGGTCCGTTCTACGGCTGGGTGGTCCTAGAGAACTCGGAGGCTTCTCACAAGGATTTACCATTGGATGACTTTAGATATTGTTAAGTTAGAACCCGATTCATGCCGTTTTAGGGGATTGGGATGGGACTATGCCCTACAGGTAGAGAGGTTCAGCGGTGCATCCCTCTCGTTTCCCATTCTCTATGAACCAAGTGCAGCATAAATCTGCTTCAACTCTGTTGTTCTTACTCAAAGTGGGTCATCTAGAGCTCGACGCTAGCTACTTCCTAGAGACTTGACTGATAGGAAAGAAACCCTGACTTCATGTCGGTCCTAAGTGGGAACGGCCGGATACTTCCGCTTCGGGGCAGACTCGGGAGATCGCAAACCCTATGACATTCCTTGTGAGTGCCAGGTGGCGCTTTCTAGAATCCCCTCCCGATGGGCTGCTAAGACGTGTCTCACAAGTGGTCAAGCGGACACGTTACACGGTGCACAAATCATTCACTATTAATTTTTGAATCCCTTTTCGGATACGCTTTTTCGGTGTTTCCATGTGAACGGAGCTTATCTTAATCGGCCTTGTGTTCTGATGTGATAGGATTGTCAAGCATGTTCTTCTGCACATTTTTCCTTCTTCCCTCCCTTCGTTCTAGATAATGGATTTTTCAATATTAATTCCTGTATGTGTTTTTAGGCTCGTTTTTCACATTTTTCACGTGTAAACGCCCTCGTTTTAGCATGGATACCTTGTTGCATTTTCCTTCATCTTCCCCTCGTCGCCTGGCACATTTTTCCTTTTTATGGAATTTTGTTCCAATGCATGGTTTGCATGTTATTAAATTTTCTTTGTTTTGCCGTGTTCCCGCGCTCCTCGCCTCGCGCGTGAAGGTGTGTGTTTTTGCTTTTACACGCCTTTGAACTTCCCCGTGGCATCCGCGACTTCCCCATTGCCATCCCAGTCGTGTATGGGTCCTGCCCCTGCAAATTTTTTTACCCCGCCTCGCACTTATGTGCAGGACAAGGGGGTATCTTTTTCTTATTATTTATTTAAATTTATTTAAATTTTCTTTTTTAATTTAAAATTAAAAAAAACCCCCCTCCCCGACGGTTTTCCCCCTCCCCTTCTCCTCTCTCTCTCTCTCTCTTTCCCTCTCTCTTCTTCTTCTTCTCTCTCCCCGACCTCTCCCTCTCTCTTTCTTTCCCCTTCTTCTTATTCCTTCTCCTTCCATCACCTCTCTCTCTCTCTCTCTCTCTCTCTCTCTCTCTCTCTCTCTCTCTCTCTCTCTCTCTCTCTCTCTCTCTCTCTCTCTCTCTCTCTCTCTCTCTCCCCCCTAAGCTCCTATTCCCACCTCCTTGCCGAAACCCCCTTTTTGGCCCCCATTCCCTTGCCGACACCCGCCGAACCGCCCCTCGCAGGAACTCGCAACCACACCCCCGACCCCGACTTTCCTTTTCCTTGATTTCCTTGACCAACCACATCAATCACCACCACTAATCCCCACACCCCGCTTGCGGGTGTTTGTGTGGGTGTTCTCGTGTCGTGTCTAAGAGCCGTCCGTACGTGTTCACAAGCGAGGACGCGTGTCCAATCTTATCCATGCGGTGGTGCGTGCCTGCCCATTCACACGTTGTTGTTCACATGCAGCCCAGGTACCTTCTTTTATTTTTTCAAAAACCCATTAACACCCGGGAAAAACACCTAAAACCCTATAAAATCATAAAAATTCAATTAAAAATATAAAAACAGCACAAAGAATTAATTGTAGAAAATTAATAATCCTTAAAATCATTCAAAATTCATTGAAATATGGAAAAACTTCAGTAAAAATCAAAATTAAATTCAAAAAAATCATAGAAAATTCCATCAATGCAGTTGACTACTTTTGGAATATTTTATAAATTGAACAAGCCTTGACACATGATCACCCTATTATTTTCAGATCAAAATACTAAAACTTTTACCTAAATTCATTGAAATTTTATTTTAAATTCCAAAAATAGGCTAAAAAAAATATTGAAAAATATAGATCCATTGTTGAAGCTTGATGGGCAATTCTTACTCAGGGTTGATTGCAGATAACTAGTTATTAAATTTGTTTTTAAAAAAACCGTAATAAACCAAAAATAAAAATAAAAAACGAGAAAAATAACAGCATTATACCAACACTAATCAGAACTAACTAAACCCAATGTGACCCAACTAACCTCACCTTCATTTTTTTTAAAAAAAAATAAGGTGTTTCATTTTTTTTAGTAGTGGCTTTTGCTTTTTGTTGGACTCATTGCATCTTGGGATCCCCTCCCCCTCCGTCTCTTGCATACACACCCCTACCAAGTATTTATATTTTTTACTTTATTTATTTTTGGTCACCCCTCAACCACGATTAATTATTAAAATGAACTTTAATCACTCACTTTTCCACGTGCACTCGCACCGAACACACATTTTTCTAAACAAATAAAATGAACTAGCCGTTCACTTAGCATGCGCTTCGTCTGTGTGTGCTTATTATGGTTGATTTTTTTAAATGGATATTCTGTTGATTTGCAGGCATTCCTCGTGATTGTCTATGTGTGTGGTGTGTGTGTAACCTATTTGAATGGCGTCTCATGCTCCTCCTCCAGTTCAGTACGTCCCATTGGTCTCTCACGATTATTCTTTATTGCTGGAGTCCAAACTTATTGGCAAAGTAGGCTTAGCCAAGTTCATCGCACTCTCATTACCACTCATACCAGAGGATATTGATACTTGTGATCAGTTTCTAGCCTCTTACAGTAAGAGTTCTGGTCCTGTCAGAGGAACAATTGTCCAATTGATGCCTAAAATTTGGGCAAGGCTCTGTCTTTACCCTATCGGGGCGACTCTTTCCCTACTACTAGACAACTGTTCTCGAATGAGGATATCCTTAAATTGTTGTAGAAGTAGACACATGATGTGTTGGATCCCAAGAAGATTCTTACCACTTCTAGCATCAGTTTCTCCATGATCTCCAATCCTGTGTGGAAGCAACTTTGCCAGTTCCTTCATGACAGGTTTATGCCTACCAAGACACCCTCTAATTACCTTTCAAAGGAGTTGTTTACAACTTCTCGAATGGTGTTGAAAGGCATAATGATTGATTGGAGTTTCTACCTTCTGTCCAAAATGGATCAACACTTTGTCAGAGCCACAATTGGTAATGTAACTAATGTTACATTTGGTTCCTACCTTTCTGTCTTTTTGGCATATGTCGCCCCTTCGAAGGAAGTTTCTACCGTGATAGTTGATCCACTAGATGCTCCTCCCCATACTGAACACTCTGATGTCGATTGAGGATCTTGATCATATCCCTCCTGTGGTAGTTCAGAGGAAATGCTTAAAATAAGTGGTTGAATCAGCCCCAGCTCCTCCTCCAGTCTCCGCTTCTAATCAATCTAGCAATCATCTACTAGCTTTCCTCACAATGCCAAATCTTTTCAGAGCACATCGTGAGGGTACTCTGGAGATTTCCATCCCTTTAGTACAACATTTGGTAGCTCGAGATGCAATTCCTTTCCTATGTCAAGATGTTTAGCATTCTATTGAGCTCTCAGTGTGACTGCATGTATCCAGCAGCTCTATTCCTCTTGCTATGATGAAGTCCAACAAACCAAAGAAGAGCTAACAAAAACAAATGCCGAGCTAGCTTTTGCTCATGAACGCTTTTTTGATCTTTGTACCCAAATGGAGCAATAGACTAAGATCATTGATGCTTAGAAAATGGAAATTTCTAGTTTGCACACTCAATTGGCTGACACCAACACCCAAGTGGTTAATGTAACTAAGGAACGAGATAGATTATTGAAGGAATCTCAGGAGCTTTGGGCTTTGCTGGCCGCCCAGACAGAGGAGCTTAAGATAGCAAATACCACCATAGACCAGAGCAGAAACCAAATCCAACACCTTAACGAGAAACTGGTCTAGTCACGTTCTTATTCACAGAGCCCTATTATGCAACTAGTTCCTTCTTGCGGACTTGGCAATTCTCTAGAGACAAGCCACATTATGTCTGTTGTTTCAAGCTAAAGTGGAAAGATTACAGTCTAGGATGGATTTATTATGGTCTACATTTGAGCAATTTTAGGAGTATTTTCCTCCCGACCATTCCTTTTTTGTCCACTATTAGCTCTGCAGAAGTTGGCCTTCTATATTAAGCTCTCAACGATGGATCTACCTCTTCTAGAGGATGGTTGGAGTGGATCCAGGTCTTCTGATTTGCTGACAGAAGTTGTCCGTATGATCTTTGAAGATTTTGCGACTTTGGATACAATGCTGATGTCTTATATGTATCTACGAGGTGATTTGTTAATTCCAAATGATGTAGATCTGGCTTGCTATATAGGGGATGTGGTCTTACAAGCTGCCTTATATGTCAACCATTTGGAGTTGAGGATAGATGAAATGTTCCAGTGCTATTCTTCTAAAGTGGCTTCTTGCCCTGACACTTTGTGGCATTCAATGATTGATTCTGTAGTCCTAAACCAACGACAGAATAAAGCCTCTACTTATGTGCAGAACACTAACCAATTGAGGGTGGATCTTTTAGCTTATCATTCCAAGAACCATCCATTTGATTCATTCTTCTTTGATGCCTACAATCGATGATCTATTTTAGGTCCCTCCGTTTCTAGCTTATTTTATTATCAACAAATGGCCTATCGCTATGATGCTTATTTTTCCCTTTATCAATCCAAAGTAGCCATCTTACCTCTCCTTTTCCAACCTCAAGGTCCTCCTCAAATTCCAATTTTTACCTATTTTTCTTTCATTGAAGATTTAGTATTTTCCCCTTCTCTGCCTTGTCCTTCCCCATCTATCCATATACCTTCCACTTTTCTTGCTTATCAATTAATACCTTTTTTAACTGATTTGCCTAAATTTTTAGCTAATCCTTCTTTAGCTTATTTCTCATTTGATGATTTTGCCTATCCATCTCTTCATCCCCTTTTACTCATTCCTCTTCCATCTCCTACCACTTCTATTTCTCGACCCCCTCAATTGGTTAGTGGGTATGAAGGATTTGATCAGTAGATTCCCAGAAGAAGAGGATGGAGCTCAATTGATTCTCTTACGAGACCATAGATTAATTGGCCATTAAATCCAGGGGACTGGACAACCTTGTTTTGCTAGAAAGGATGTGCTGCCTTCAATTCATTTTGCTAGTCAGAATGGAATTCCGAAGAGAATAGGGCAGGTTTACATGGAAAAAGGTAAAAAACCTATGTGAAAAAGGCACCAAACCACGCAAAAATGAATAACAGACAAACCGTACGTCGGAATTACAGGCGGGTAAAAGGAAAAATGTCCAAGGGAAGGTATAGGACAAGGCTGGCATATCAGATCAGCAGTCTGAAACAATAAAGGAGCATTCACATGGAAAAACATCCAATTGGCAAGAATTGCTTCAAAAATTAATAACACAAAAACAATAAGTCGGAATAGGGGGATGTAAAAAGGAAAAGTGTGTTATTCAAAGGGACAAACATGACTATAAGTTTGGATCGGGAGTTTGGTGAACGTAGGGTGCATTCGCAGAGAAAAGAGAAAAAATTACGCAATAAAAGCATCTGCAAGGGGAACGGCCTCGACGATAGGGGGTACGAGGGTGGGGGGTGGGAAAAGGGACCCCATCAAGGTAGAACTAGTACGGGGTAGACACGCAGGATTGGGTAATGACATATGCAGGGGGTATGCACATCATACGCATAGCAACATGTCCCCACACTTAAGACCTTACCGATTATGGTAGATTGATCGACACGGCCGAGGACTTGTCAACTGATTGGACGTTGACGTCCCCACACTTAAGACATAACATGCACTTGTAAATAGAAAGGTAGGGTTAGGAACACTTGGCCCATTTTGTAGATGGTTGAAGGGAACCGTCGTTGTTGATGCAGGAAGATCGGAGCCGTCGTCAGGTGGTACGAGGGACCTGGGCTCACCCCAGAATACGTCCAGCATGGCAGGGACCATGCAACAACACCCAGGGATGTAGCTTTGGTGGTAAAGTATATCAATTCAAGTGTCAATGACGAAGAACAGATTTCTCAGCGAACGGACACTCAGGAGGATGATAGAACAGTCGCTCGCCCCATGACTCACATCATGTAATGAAAGAGACCTAACTAGCCTAACTAAGGAAGAGAAGAGAGAGAAGGACTGCAAGAGAAGAAGAAGAGGAGAGATAAAGACATGGAGAAGAGAGAGAAAGGGAGGAAAGGGAGGAAGAAGAAGAAGAAGCCATGAAAGCTTGTGAAGGTGAAAAAGAGAGATTCTTGATAATTCTCTGATGCCTCAGAATACCCTTTTACACCTTATATACCATCAATGTGACTGGTATGTTCCCATGCCTTGTTCTCATATTCCCCCTCTTGTTACAAACCATCCCGTCTCATAGAGTTTTTGTCCTAAAAAACAAGGGATGTTGTCTTGTAGGGGTATGCTGTAGGAAATCAGACATAACTTTGTGTAAGAAACTCCAAACGGAACAAGTGAGGTGTCGTTACGAAGCCCACAAGGTGTACTTTCATCCCATGCGGGTGAAGGGGGGCTGCAAATACGTCAGGACCAAATCTGTTGCAAAATAGATGGCTATCCAGAAGTAACTAGTGTGCTGTCCAAGATAGTATGGCTGGAGAAAAATAGCCATAACTTCCTCTAGGAAACCTTGATCGGGGCAAATGAGGTGTCGACGCAGAGCCCTTGAGGTGTACTTTCAGCTCATGTATGGGAAATGGGGCTTAAAATGGGTCAAGACCAAAACTGGTGCAAAATATTTGGCTGTGCAGACGCAGACTGCAGCCCAAAACAGGGGTCAAGTGTGGTTAAGTTCCAGCCAATACGGCCTCCTTGAGGTGTGGAAACTCATCCAAGATAGATGCTGGGCACCAAGAAGCTTCCTCTATTTGTAGGCCTTGCCATTTGATCAAGTATTCATGAATAGAATGGGTACGGAGTTGCTTTTCACGCTGCCTAATGACCGCTTCAGGAATATACTGAATAAGGCCCTCCTCATCTATGGGGCGTAGCTCCTCTACATGATATTTGGGAGTGCCCATGAAAGGTTTCAATTGGCTCACATGGAAGACATTATGGATCTTAGTAGTGGGAGGGAGTTGGAGATGGTAGGCCAATTCCCCAACCTTCTTAATGATTGTGTAGAGCCCATAGTAATGGTGTGCCAACTTGTTGCAAGAATTATCCTTTAGTGTAGCATAACGGGACTTGGGGACCTTGAGGAGTACCAATTTACCCTCTTGAAAGTCAAGGGGTCTCCTTTTTGCATCAACATGGAGCTTCATGTGCTCTTGAGCCCTTTTGAAATTTGCCTTGCATTGTTGAAGTAAAACTTGCATGCGGTCCAACTCTTCTTTTCCAAGTAGGTTGAGCTTTTCATTGAAGATTACGGTGGGGAGGGGCACTCGATAACCATACAATGCTTCGAAGGGGGAGACTCCAATGCTCGAATGAGTGGAGTTGTTGTGAGAAAATTCAGCCAAATGCAGCCATACATACAAAATTGCACATTAGGACCTTGCTGTCCAAAATGAGCATGTTGCCCATGCATTAAATGTAAACCAAGTTGAGCATTAGAGCCTTGCTACCCAAAACTGCCATGTGCATGCTATCCATTGCCATGTGCATGCTGCCCATGTACACCTTGCATTCCATGCTGCCCAAAATTTGCATTAGGCCGTTGCTGGCCATTCCCATGAGTGTGCATATAGCTTCCATTACAGGGGAGTTGTGGTCCCAAGGATGGGCTTGAAGGGTTCGTAATGGGGGAGGGAAGGATGGGTTCATCATGTCGAGTGGAGGGCTCACCCATCTCATAAGTGCTATGGGGAACACCATGGGTGCCACCAAAACCTTGTGGGCTACGCCCGGTCTTCAAGGTGGGAGGGCGGTTGGCCTCACGAGGAGGGAGATGCTCCTTGGGCTGATCCGAGGGGGGTGCAATGGCGGGGATGAGGGCGCCCATGTGCTCGATGAGTAAGTCCATCATGGCCTTCATCTCGGAATGACGATGATATTGGCGAGTTTCCATCTCCCTATGGCATTGTTCCAACTCTCGATGTCGTTCGACATGACGGGTCTCATGTTGGCATAGAGTATGGTTAAGCATAGAGAAGCAATCCATCTCTGGGGCACCCTCTTTAAACATGACTTCATGATCCTCTTAGGCTAAGCTAGGATCATTCATTGAGGCACGGGAGTCCCTTACTTCACACTGGAATTCCTCTTGGGCCTTTGCTTTACCCTTGTGGCCTCCCATCCCAAATACAGTCCACCAGACCCCTTGTTACAGAAATGGTAATATCTTGAGCTAGGAAGCTCCGATTGCCAAATTTTTTGGTTCAAATTAAAGATCTTGATCCCCTCTATGAGGCTATGTAAAAATATATATGATAGTAAATGATCAGAGCTTTGCTGTAATTGACTTTTGTGGGCTGACTGTGTAGGACTGCTGCCTATCCCACAGTACCTCTGAGCACAAAATTGGGCATATCTCCCAAACCGTAGGGCGGAATGGGGAGATTTTTGGTTCAGAAAGAGGTGGTGCCCTCTTTGAATCAAGCTATGGGGCCTGCACTCAGTCACACAAAAAGACTTTGCTATAATTGACTTTTGCAGGCTGACTGTGTGGGACTGGTTGTCTGCAATACCCTACAAGGACTCCTTCAATGAGCATACATTATCCCGGTGATGACGTGCTTATTTCAAGACATCCAAGGCCTCAATGGTGGTTCTCAATGCCACATAGAGCCATACATCATTTGCATCCATAGTTCTCTTGCTAAGACCATTTTCATGACTGCATACCCTGCCTTTCCTGCATGCATCCATCATACATTCCCAAGTGATACATGTCATTACCAATACATGTACAGGGTTGTGGATATAAATGATCAGGGCTCGGGCTATTCATTCAAGTGTACCTGCACCTGCAAGAACCTTTGGGCTCCGGATCACCAGGAGGTGGGCAAAGTTCCCCCCGGGTCGAGTTGTGCACCCCTTCAGGGTCTTTGATGGCAAGGGGAGGTCACCCCTCTTTTGTCTTGCCACCTTGCCTGGCATCGGACTTTTCCTCACCTGGAATATACATGGCAGACATTTATTATTAAGCAACCAGCATGATATGCATTTACAAATTGAGGATTGGGCCTTTCATGATATGCATGATCAATAAGGAAAATGGGATGGGGAA
Source organism: Lygodium microphyllum (assembly GCF_053477565.2). Classification (NCBI taxonomy): domain Eukaryota; kingdom Viridiplantae; phylum Streptophyta; class Polypodiopsida; order Schizaeales; family Lygodiaceae; genus Lygodium; species Lygodium microphyllum. The sequence goes on along the minus strand of NC_141144.1, from coordinate 10,599,229 downwards.
AGGGGTTACCTCTGCAAATCAGTGACTCACTGATTGCATGACTTACCCTTCTTATAAATTCTTTCTTATCAATCGGAATCAAAATAAGAGTACGGTTAAGGATTAGAGTAAAATCTTGATCAATGGGGAAATAAATTTAAAGAGCATCCAGCCATGCATGCATTTCAAAGGTGTGGAATGGGGATGGGAATCCAATTGGCACTCTCAAACTCCAAGAAGGCATGCAATTCTTCCATCTCTCTCATCAAGTGGCTGAGCTCAACAATTGGATGTAAAAGAGGGAGCAAGAACCAATTGACATACCTTATTCAAGCTTGGGGAAGAGTTAATGGCTGCCCTTCTCCAAGAAATGTGTGGTTACCCTTCCTCTTGTAGCCCGTGGTTGTATGGGGGCCTTCAATGTCTTATATCTTCATTTGTTGAAGCTTGTGGCTGCTCTCCCAAGGCTCCCGAGGTAAGAAAATTGAAGGGGTTTCAGTGTGCCATGAGCTTGGTTGAAGGTTTCATGGCTACCATGGCTGCTGCCCACTGTAGGGTTTGAGATATTGTCAAGAACTAGTGGGGGACCTCAATACCCGTGCTCAAGCTTGCCCAGAAGTGTGCCAAAGGCTGGAGAATGAAGCAAGGAAGGCTGGAGCTGAGCTGGAGCAGGAGGAGTGAGCAGGCCACTCAGCGCAAAATGCGCCATGATTTTCGGGCTGTCCTTAGGAGGCTCTAGGCAAGTCAGATGGGGCTCATGGGTGCTCTAGATGCTGAGCATGATGGGAGCAAGGCTCTGGGGCAAGCCATTCTGGCTGAGGAAGAGGGGGAAGCAAGATTTCTGCACTTCTTGGGACTGAAGGTTCCATGGCAGTTTGAAGGAAGAAGGAGAGAGAAGGTTCTCTTGAAAAAGCAACTGTGCTTTTGGATTTCTCTAACTCTGCTACACTCCTTTTGCCCGAAACCCTCAAGAAACTTACATGGAAATTAGTGACAACCTGCCAAATTTATCTTCTTGCCTCCAGATGTGTCCATGGTTCTTGGGAAGGCTCTAAGAAAGGTTGCCATAGTCTTCAAGAGGGCTAACAGCTTGCCTGAGTACTCCTTGTGTACCTGTGAGAGAGATGTAACTGAGGTTTTCTAACTGTAAGAAACTATGAGAACCCTAAATCTATGGGAAAAGAAAAAGATCAAAGACAAAGCTGTGATACCATTTGTAATGAAAGAGACCTAACTAGCCTAACTAAGGAAGAGGAGAGAGAAGGACTGCACGAGAAGAAGAAGAGGAGAGAGAAAGACAAGAAGGAGAGAGAGAAAGGGAGGAAAGGGATGAAGAAGAAGAAGAAGCCATGAAAGCTTGTGAAGGTGAAAAAGAGAGATTCTTGATAATTCTCTGATGCCTCAGAATACCCTCTTACACCTTATATACAGTTAGTGTGACTAGTATGTTCCCATTCCATGTTCTCGTGTTCCCCACTCGTTACACATCACTCAATGCAAGCATGAAATCCCATAACTCACGTCCAGTATAGAATGGAACAAGGAGAAAATTATTGGGAGGGAGTATGCCAATGTGCAAAATTGATGTTGCATTCGTGCGTTCCACCCATCTGGCATAGGTGCAAGCAGGAAGGTTAGGAAGCCTTATCATGCAGTGTACAGAACAAGGTGGTGTGGCTTGTGATGGTGGCAGAGACCCATCTCGGGGGTGCATAAGGAAATAGAAAGTGTATTTGACTTTAATGTTGTAATGTCCCTCAATTCGCACCTCTCAATGATTGTTTTGAGGACACACTAGTCACACTCAACCCCCCCTCTGACTAACACTCTGTTGGAGAATACAGGAGGGCAGCCACCCATTGAGGTAAGCCTCACAGTCACTTGTGCAAAGATTGTATGCCTTGTGCGCATTTGATGGTGCAATTGTGCATCCCGCCCTGTGCCGGCATACAGTGCAAGAAGGAAGGCCATGGAGCCTTATAGTGCAGTGCACAGGAATAGATTGTGCTTTGTGCATTGAGAGGCCCAATCCGTGCGTGTAACACTCCATTCACACATCGCACCTCTCATTTGAATTGAAGGGAGAGGACTGGTTACTCACCCCACCCTCTACCTCACGCTCACTGATAGATACAGAGGGCAGACCATACTCACATCCCCATCTGGTTAGGATGAAAGCTCGTAGCACTCAAGGGGTTGTCGATGAGGATTGCTGGTTGGTTGTCAACAAGGTGCCGATGAAGAGGCATACCCAAGGAGGTAGCCAGCATATTTGGTACTTGATTTTATCTGTAGAGCATGTTGTCATTGGAAAAGGTAGTTTGTTGTAGGGAATCAGTCCTTCGAATGAGACTATTGATCTAGCGCACCAAGGGAGGTGGCTCTGGAAAGTTGCGTCTGAAAAGGTTCCGACTAGTGATTCAACTGTTCTGGACTATGGGATGTTGTCCACAACCAACTTCCCGTCCAAGGATGTTTACCACCTTGTCTTGGAACGAGGTCTGCTATAACAGGGAATTGCTTCCTTTTCTCCCATAGTAGTTTGTTTGTGTTTTTTTTTTCTTTTTTCTTTTGTTCCTTTTCTTATTTCCTACTCTTGAGGGTGTTTCCACCTTTTCTCAAAGAATAGGTCGGCATGACAGGGACCTAAGTCATTTTCTTCCATTACCAATATATCTTTTTATTTTCTTATTTTTTTGTTTGTTATTTTGGTTGTAAAGAGAATGGTAGAAATACCATGTGTCGGGACCATCCACATCACCACCATTGGATTAGATGAGAGGAGAACATAGTAAGGATGGGAGGTGTCTAGGAGGGGCTAGCAGAATGAGACCACCTCATGAGGAAGATCATAAGGGCTATCAGAAGCACAAAGAGAAGGACAGTGCGAGGCCCAAAAGGAAAAGGGTGAGTCGACAGTGATTGTCAAGATCCCTAGGGAGGGAATTACTTCTTCAGGGTGATAGCCATTGATCAGAAAGGGATCCTCAAAAGTGCCCACGGCTTGTACTTGGACAGAACCATTAGGATTGACAGTAAGTACCTTATAGGGACCCATCCAGTGTTGTTGAAGCTTGCTAGGAAACTTGCCAAATCGAGAATCATAGACCAGGACAAGATCACCTTCTTTGAACTCATTGTGCTTGATGAAGTTGTTATGATAGGCCTTGCGTCGCACTTGAGTGGTTTCCATGCATTGTGGGGTCATCCGTCGAATCTCATCCAAACATTCCAAATGCAACAAGCGGCACTGGAGAGACTCAACATCTCCGAGGCGTTCTTTAACTGCCACTCGCAAAGAGGGCAACTCCAGCTCAACAGGGAAGATGGCTTCTGTGCCATACACCAACTGGAAGGGATTGCTCTCCAACTCAGTCGGGCCAGTATTAAGAAAGAGTGTATTCTATAATCACATCCATAAGATCTTTCTTAATACTGGCGACTGAGTTGGAGAGGTAGTCCTTCAGATTTTCACCTCCTAATATACTTGTAGTAGGGTTTTGGGAAGCTTTTGTAATTACTGCATATACAAGTTGGATTGATCTAGGAGGTCCTTTGTCCTGGTTTTGATTCAGAGCTCTTGTTGAGACTTGGGGTTGTTGATTCCAGTGGGTAGGATTTCATTGTTGTTGAGTCACCATTGGAAGAATTGTTTGAGGCCACTGTTGTTGTGGTTGAACCATCATTTGAGGCATTGTCGTTTGCGGCCACTGTGGATTAGGTGCATTGTACTACAACATTGTTTGCATATGGGGGTAGGGGTAGGGAACTGTCCCTGGAATTGCATTTGGTGGATATACCATTCATGGCATGGGAGGAGATAAGACTCCTCTTCCTGGGGTCATTGATAGCCTTGCTTCAACTTCATCATACAGTCTTGCACCTTCCATTACAGCTTGCAGATTGACTGGTCTTCTCAATTCCATGAACTTGTGAACTTCTAGTTGTAGGCCTTTGAGGAATACTCCTTTCTGGATGCCTTCATCCAAATATGATTGGTCCATCTCTTCAGGATGGATTCCATTCGCGAGACATAAGCTTCTACTCTTTCTCTAGAGGATTGACTTAGGTTCATGAACTCCTCTTGCATCCGCTCTTCGAAACCTTCACACCTGAATTTAGTAAAGAAGGCTAACTTTAGGTCATCCCATGTGCCAAAAGTTCTTACTGCTTGTCTCTCATACCATTGAAACGCCGCACCCTTGAAAGTGGCAAGGAAGATTGCTAACCAATGCTCAGGGGTCCTGGCATTGTTAGCCACATATGCTACCATAAACTTTGCTACATGAGGATCAGGGTCTTCATTGTACTCTCCCTTAAAAATTGGCAATGGGACTACATTTGCTAGCCTGTCATCAATATTTTCAGGATGAATCTGACTAGGAAGGGGACCTTGAGTCACCATGGGGACTTCTGTAAAGAGTACTTTTAAGGCATCAAAGGAGGCTTCTGCTGCAAGCTCGTTCTCAGCCTTGATTCTTGCCTTCTCTCTTCTCACGTACCTCTAGACTCGTTCTAGTGCTTGCCTCTTGATTGCATCATCCATCAGGGGGTTGGCTTCACAGTCAGTTAGTTTGTACTCAATAGAATAGAATCAGAGGGGCTTCAGTCTTTAGAGGACTCTCTGGCCAATATTTCTTCTACTTCGTTCTTTTCAACGTCTCTGAATTCAGCTTTCAAACCACTACAAGAGGGGGAGATATTTCGTTTTGAAAGTATCAAAACTCATTCTTCTTAGGATCATTGTTGTGTCATCATCATAATAATGCCAGCTTCTAATGGTTTCAACAGTGTATGTTGTAAAGAACACTTTGTCTACCAACTTCCAGTGGGTTGCTAATTGGACAAACAGAAGATTGTCAGAACACCAAGCATCCCACGTGTCTTGCTGTTGAGCATCCACGAATAAATTCTAACTCTTTTCTTTCTTGTTTTCGTGAACCTCCACTGATCACAACTCCTGAAACTTCTTGACTATCTCCCACTTAATGATGTCTAGAAACTTCTCAATGAATGCCAAATCTTTCATGGATGGTGATTCTCTCTGTTTTTGCACTTCAGTTTGTTCCCAAACAATTTGCCACCAAGATGTACGTCTCTATTGCTTCAACAGGAAGAGAAAATAGTCCACCACATAAAGCTTGCATCATGATAGTAATATGTTTCTGTCATTGTGGGATGAACTTCTTGTAGAAAGTGGCTTTGGCAAATAATAATCTCCAACTCTTTAGTGGAAGAAGGAACTTTGCAAACATCCATTGAATTATCCTCTTCTTGGCAATGCCATTTCCTTCATTTTCAGCCTCTTCTGATGCTTGTTGATGGTAGCTTTCCCCGGTTGCGTACCAAAAACATGGAGCCCCAAGAGGAAAACCAATGAAAAGGGGTTTCTATTGAAAAGGGGTTCTCAAAAGAATGAAATAACAAATCTTCACACAACATCATAGTAGATATCTCCCACAAATTTGATAAAATCAACCATAAACTTCAACATCTTCATAGAATCCATCAATAGAACAAAAGAAAGACACCACTTTTAAATGGAAATAATCACATATTATTCATCTTCATTGTCTTTATAGTTCTCTCTCTCAATCTCTCATAGATAGATACATTGTTTTGATAGAATTGGCTATCTCTGACTCTCTCTTTCTCTCTCAATCAATAGTACATCATCTCCTCACTAAAATACTCAATAATCACTCTTAATAATAATTCTTAGGTCATGGATGCACCTCCCAAGAGGTATGTCTGATATGAAAGGGCACCAGAGCCATTATAGTGTCTCTTCATAGCTCGCTACTGTTACTTCACTTCAGTCTTCTCTTTAGTCTTCAGCAGCTACTTCTTCCATTTGTTTTAGCTCTTTTGAACTTAGATTCATCCTTTCCAAAAGTTAGAAAAATTTTCCAAAGTCACATATACATTCCACAGAACACTTACAGAAGATCTACAGAACAGAATAGAAACAGAATAGAGGCTCTACAGAGGGTTAACAGAAGATCAACAGAGGATTACAGAAGGTCATCAGAGAACATCAGATCCTTATAACTCATACTAAAACCATTCCAAACTATCAAAAACTATTCAATAAGCTTTCAATAGATTTCAACCTTCATCAATCATCAATCCATGCTTCATATAGAAGAAAATTAGAACAAAACATAAGTTAAACAGAAGGTATGAGAACCAATCAGAACGTATCAGAACATCACAAAGCCTCATATTTCTACTAAGAATCATCATGAGCTTCCAAAACATAATCAATATCATCCAAAACACTTTCAAACACTTCTAAAATAACCAATCATCACTCAAAATCCATAAAAAATCAACCATTCAGATCTTAAAAACAACAAAAATCAACCAAAAAATCTAGTCATTTCAGCATTCAACACATTAGATAGTGTTTCCATTGACATAAGGCTTGTACTACAACTAACAATTCCTTATCATAGTTAGAATACTTCAACTCAGAAGGTTTAAGTTTGCAACTAGAATAGGCTATGAGATGTGAATCTTGCATAAGGACAGCTCCTATTCCTACCACTGGTATTAATAGTTCGTTGCTTGTAGAGCCCATTCGTTCTAGGAGCTTCGCCTTCGCGCAAGATGATAAGCGATTGGAAGCCCTTGATTTCAGTTTCGTCTGATACCACTGGTGTGCAAATCGGATGTTGTATGTCCGCGTAGTGAACGCCGAAAGGTCCCCAAGAACAAAACACTCTACTAAAAACTCATAAAGTAAGAAAAAGATTTTGCACGACATGAGGCAAAAAGATAAATTGGGTACAATCTCCCCTCATGCCTTGTGTGAGTGTTCCACAAGGCTTGTGTGAGTGTTTCACAAGGCATGTATTTATATATTTATTAATCTCAAAGGTAAAAAATAGCCCAATTTACAATTAGCATACTTTGACTTTTGTATTTGCTTTTGCCCAAATAAAACCATATTTGGGGAATATGGAAATTTTCCATAAGTTTGGGACATGTGGTCAAATCTTTGGATTTTTCGTAACTTGAATATTATAACTCCAAATTGAGCACTCTATAGCTCAATAGATTTTATTTTCCAAGCACTTTCCAATGATAGGTCACATCATATGGTTTTGAGAAACTTATGGGCATGTTATCCGGGTGCCATCTTTTTAGTATTAAAAAAATAAAAATTGAAATATTCCCAAACTCACTAATATTGTGTTAAATATAAAAAAAAGTGGTTGGGCATCCCCAAAATCGAGCTGTGTAGCCCAAATACAATGTCCAATAATGAAATATTTAAAGCCTATGCGTATACAAAATAATAAATATTTATCAAGTGTATCAATAAATAAGTGTGCCTAAATAAATATTAGTGTCGCGCCTTTGATGATAAGGCGCACACCCATTTTTTTTAAAAAAACTCTATGTAATTTGAATACATGCCATTGCCTAGTGCTTCCCAACGCCACCGTTGCTTGCCCTACACATCAACTAAAGCATTCACAATCGTTAGAAAATAATAAAATTAAATCGATAAAAGTAAATACCTAGCAGTCTTCAGTTACAAAATAAATAAATAGATTGGAACTCTATCCTAACCTTAATTTAATATGAGTGCACTCTAAACTCGTAAACATCCATTAATTTAAATATGTATTTTGTGGAATCCCCGCTGTGGAATCACCCATGTGTACATTAAATTAATTTAACGCCCAAAAAGGATAGGCGTCCCCATCAACTTCTCACACAAGGAATCCACCTTATGTATGAGCCCTGGCAAATAAATATAGTTTTACAGAATCCACTGCCACAAAACCTCACGAAATCCACCGTGATCTCACTAAATCTACCGTGGAATATGCCTCGTGGCATCATATCCCCGGGGTGGGATAGCAATTATCCTCAATTGCTATTAGCTGAATGTGGAGCGAGCAGTGAGGGATAAGCACTTAGGTCGCGGGCATGCATCCATTGGGCCTCTTCAACAACATGATTTTTAAATTTAACTAAATATCTAGAATATCTACATCCAATTTTGGTGGTCATAAAGTCAGTATCTAGAATAGTTTCAAGTTCAAGTATTTCAGTTTCTTCTTCTAACAAAGGAGGGTTTTCATAGATAGGGTGGACAGGTAATTGACCTCTAAAAGGTTGTAATAAACTAATATGAAAAGTATTATGGATTTTTCAATGTGGGGGTAGTTCTAGTTTAAATGAGTTGTCATTGATTTTGTGAATGATTTTGAAAGGTCCATAAAATCTAGGGGCTAACTTAACGACATGGTGTTTCTCAACACTTTGCAATCTTCTCTTTTCAATGTGTAACTAAACATAATCATCAACTTTGAAACTCATGGATTTTCTTTTCTTATTAGCTTGTCTAGTGTATGATTGCTGGCCTTTCGCAATCATATCTTCGACTTCAGCGAAAATAGTAGCATGCGTATTAGTAATATCATCAGCAGCTTTAATTTGTTTGATAATGATGTAATAGAGGGAGGCAATCTATGTCCATAAATGATTTCAAAAGGTGCTTTTTGTATAGCTATGTGGTATATTATTGTATGAAAATTGAAGTAAATACAAGTGTGTATCTCATGTTTGTGGTTTTGAAATTGTGTATGCACGCAAAAGATCTAGAATTGTACTATTAGTAGCTTCTATTTGTCCATTGGTTTCAGGATGAAATGCAAATGAGAAATCAATCTTAGTACCTACATTAGCAAACAAAGTAGTCCAAAATATATTACAAAATCTAGAATCACGATCAGAAATAATAAATTGTGGCAAACCATGGTTAGTGAAAACAGTCTTAAAAAACAATTGTGCAGCTTGAGATGCAGTTAAATATTTCTTGCATGGTAGAAAATATACTTGTTTACTAAATCAATCTATGATAGTCTAAATCATATCACGATTAGCTTGGGTGTTAGGCAAACCAGTTATAAAATCCATTGAAATATGTTCCCATGGTCGTTCTAGAATTGGTAAAGGCATTAACAAACCATATTGCTTACCATGGTGTCACTTGACTCTTTAACAAATTAAACACTCAGAAAAAAAAGTTAGAAATATAAGATTCCATTTGTGGCCAATAAAAATCTTCAATCAATGTTCTTAAAGTAGAAATAATACCTTTATGGCCTTGATATGGGGGGCAATGAATTTCGTGCAACACAAATGATCTAAGTGGAACACTAATACACAATATTTTCTCATAAAACATAAATCCATCAAAATAAGACAAAGAATCAATTGGAATCCAGTTATTAGCAACTTATTTATTCCAATCAGCTTGAAAACTTAGGTCATGGTCATAAGTATCCTTCATAGGAATAAGGGACTCAAAAGATATAACGGAAATATTATGGATACTTGGTCTTCTACTCAATGCATCAGCAACAACATTCTCTCTTCTGTGTTGATATTGGATAAAAAGTGGATGAAAACTTTGAATGAAAGCAACCCATTTAATATGTCGATCAGAAATTTGTAGCTGACTAAGAAGATGTTTGATACTTTATTGGTCAGTTTTGATCATGAATTCAAATCCCATTAGATAGTGTTTCCATTGACGTAAGGCTTGTACTACAACTAATGATTCCTTATCATAGGTAGAATAATTTAGCTTAAAAGGTTTAAGTTTCCAACTAGAATAGGCTATAGGATGTGAATCTTGCATAAGGACAGCTCCTATTCCTACCACTAGTATTGACGGTTCGTTGCGAGACTTCCTGTAGACCCCATTCGTTCTAGGAGCTTTGCCTTCACGTGAGATGGTAAGCCATTGGAAGCCCTTGATCTTAGCTTCACTCTGATATCACTGTTGTACAAATCAAATGTTGTATGCGCATGTAGTGAATGCCAGAAAGTTCCCAAGAATAAAAAACTCTTCTAAAACTCATAAGGTAATAAGAAGGTTCTGCACGACATGAGACAAAAAGACAAATTGGATACAATCTCCCCCCATGCCTTGTGTAAGCGCCCCACAAGGCATGTATTTATAAATTTATCAATCTCCAAGCTGAGAAATAGCCCAATTTACAATTAGCATGCTCTGGCTGTTGTGTTTACTTTTGCCCAAATAAAGAATAAAGCGGTTGGGGATTCCCAAAATCGGGTTGTGTCCAAATACAATGTCCAATAATGAAATATTTAAACCGAGCACCTATGCGCATACAAAATAATAAATATTTATCAAGTTCTTCAATAAATAAGCGTGCTTAAATAAATATTAGTGCCACATCTTTGATGATAAGGTGTGCACCCATCAAAAAATAATAATTCCTCTAGGTAATTTGAATACACGCCATCGCCCAGTGCTTCCCAACGCCATCATTGTCTGCTCTACACATAAACTAAAGCATTCACAATTGTTAGAAAATAATAAAACTAAACCGACAAAAGCCAATATCTAGTAGTCTTCAGCTAGAAAATAAATAAATAGGTTGAAACTCTATCCTAACCTTAATTTAATACGAGTGCACTCTAAAATTATAAACATCCATTAATTTAAATATGTATTTTGTGGAATCACCCACATTCATATTAAATTAATGATGCACGAAAAGGACAGGCACCCTCGTCAACTTCTCGCATAAGGAGTCCACCTTATGTATGAGCCCTGGCAAATAAATATATTTTTGCAAAATACACCGCAAAACCTCATGGAATCCACCCTTGAATAAAAAACCTCGTAGAATCCACCGTGGTCTCACAGAATCCACAGTGGAATATGCCTCCTGGCATTAGTCACCCTCTCTAGAACCGATGTATGAGAGCGAGGAGTAGCAACTTTCTTTAGAATCGATCATGGGCTCATAGCATCTACATCTCCACAGCACCTCCCAAAACTACTCCCTCCATTCGGCGCCAGTCTAGAGCATCAATCCTGCCTATTGGAGATTAAAGCATTGGAGTATGTTGAAGTAGACCTTGCAAAATGACCTGGCAATGTCCACGACAACTCTTGGTCTACCATATCTATAAAGTGGGCCATTTGATTCGGAGACATACATGTAAAGATTTCTTGCAGCTTCTCATTAGTCATCCATTGACTCATCCTACTCTCTGGGTATTGTTAAAGGTAACCTACACAGACACAAAACAATATTAGCATAATCAATATAAGGATTTAAGCAAAGCACGACAACATAAATCTGCAAAGAAGGATGCTAATTAAAATGCATATACTAAAGTACCCTTAAAAGCAAGTTATCAATGAATTGAGTAAGCGGATGCAAATATGACTTAGCCTACGGCTCTATGTCAAGCTCTTGGCATAGCTCAACTTACACTAGAAGGTCTATACATAAGTTGCCACAGAAAGGGGAGTCCACTTCATTCTCAAAAAATTTATGGCCTCCTATCTCTTCATCTGCGTTACCAGTGCCTATCTTCTCCACACACTCCAAGCCCTCCAAGCCCTCCTTGCCCTCCACCCCCCACAAAATCAATCCCTCTACCTGCATACTCTCCTCGTCCACATTGGGGACATTGATTTCATCATACACTTGCATGCTTCGAGGTGTTGATGGCATAACATACCACCGTCAAGGTTGTTGGGGATTTGGATAGAAGATTACTTGTTCAACATCACATATAAGAGTGAATCAACATTTGTGGTGTTTCGTGTCATGGAAAAATTAACAAAAAAGGTCATGCACCTGTTCACAATGACTTGACACTTGTTCGCAATGACCCAATAAGACAAACATGTCACGCAAATTATTTCATCTTTTCTCAGAATCTACCTTCAGAAATCTAGATGGACCTTGCCAAACGGTTGCCCAAGCTCCTTTCAATACCACTTTAAACCACTGTACATCGAACATGATCATGGAGAAGCTACGGTAATCCATTAAGATAACACTTTGCAAGTTGCCAAAATACTCCATCTCAACTATTATATTATTTAAATCCGTAGCCCACTGTCAGCTCTCTTACTCAAACTTTGCCATGACACCACAATCTATTGTGGAGCACATTTTCTCGATGCGCTTAACTCAAAAATGTCGCCCGTGCAACCATGCCGCGATGTAGATTTTGTACTATATGAAATAGTAGATTAATTATTGCATATAAAATCTAGATATAATAGCAAAGAAAGCATGCGGTCACCTTTGGACTACATCCCCTCAAGAATTTTCACTTCTTAGTAGAGACCTCTACCCCTTTACGCGAAGTTGTGATCAAAGCTTCATGCAACCACTGCATAGACATAAACTTTAGCATTTTCTCCACGCCCTTGGGATATCGAACCTGTCAATGACATGTACTACGTTGATATTTTGATCGTACATCCTCCCACTCTCTTCTAGCCTACTTGTACCTAGCTAGCCACTTCTCTATGGATGCATAATGGAATATATAAAAATGATTCACTTTCTTCTCCATGGCACCATCCATAACTTTTTCTATCCTGTTTTTGACCACCACATCTCTTATCACAGTCTATCATCGTCCTTTAGCATCTGTAGCATACTATTGTCTAAAAACACTATCAGTAGCCACTCTAAAATATGCATTAATGCATTCGACACTAGTCAACCTTCGGTCATGCTACCTTCTGGCCGAGCACCTTGTCACACAAATCCCTTCAGGGGTTTCATGAAGCACACTAAGAAGAACATCTATTGCATATGGATGGGTCCCGCAATCTCCACTTCATCCACAATATGTACTAGGAGGCGAGTTTATATCGTGAGCATGCTCATGGGTAGCTACTTCTCAAAGAGACATACCATCTCCAATTCTCCTTACCTTATGGATTTAATAGAGGATGTCTTGATCTCCTTCTTTGAGATCCATTACACTAAATTTGATAACTTATAAATTTTCGAGCGTATTTCTAGAGTGAAACACCCCGCAACATCATGATTGATAGTATGAATTGCCAAAAATTTAAATCATTACAAACATCAAAAGACAATAAATAATGAAATATTAAGGTTACTTGCTATTAAGGACATGATAAACCTAGCATGTCTTGTGCCAATCATGTGATTTTAGTCTTGATACTTGGTCATCTTTAGAAAAAGCGCACCCGAGGGAATGCATCATACCTATTGGGGTACAGATAGACCTAATAATTTGCTTCACCATGTACTCTTCTTTAGTGGATAAGACCTAAGGAGTGCAGGTAGTTGCAAGCAACCATTAGAGATAAAGCACCTCCATCTTGCCTACATTCTTCAAATCCATTGGTGCCCCTACAATGTCTTTATTTCCAGTGATATGGTCCCACGATAAGTTCCCCACATTCTTGAAAATATGCATGGGATCAAGCAAGTGGTTGATTTGTAAGTGAGTCCAATATGACAACTCATAGAAAAATAAGAACCGCTGCATTCCACTTCGCAAGATGGTGTTTAACAATGAAGCTAAGCAAGAATTTATCAATGTTGTGCATTGCTTCTACGAAAACATAGTGGAAGCATGGGGCAAAATCTCTATCACACATTACATGGTGCGTACTAAGTTAATATTTTAAAATTATATGAATTGTATAAACTATTGAATATAGTTTTACTGATGTGTGATATGTGTCTTTGTAGCATATCCTTGAGGCACATGGGCCATACTTTGCAAAAATGGGAAGCATCGGAATTCAATCCACATAAGGGATGGAAAATTCACATTGGATAGTGGGTGGTGCATACCAAAGAAAAACTAATCATGGTGGAGGGGTGAATGGTAGCAATCCAATGATATAATTGCTATCTTGGTGGTATTAGGTGTTGAGATATCGAGCTCCACTCGTGATATGCCAGGGTGACCGTTGTGCATTCATGTCACTGACGTGTCAGTTGCAGATGCGGTTGGTACACTGTCCATGAATAATAGCTACATGATAGCTATCCTTATCTACTCTAGTTCGTGGCTCAGTTAGTATGCCACCTTAGTTAGTTGAGTTTGGTTCGAGACCCATATATAGGGTTCTTCTATTTCTTTGTATGAGTGTTCTTTTTTGGCTTACACAACTAAGAAGAGGAAAACTGTTTTCAGCCTCCACCCTTGTGTGTATTCCCCCATTGTGCAAGCAAGAAAGCTCAAGTAAGACTCCTTCATTCTCTCCCACAATCTTGACATTAGGATTATAGTAGCGGATGAAGCTAAACTCTCGCAAAAGAGAGCAAATGAAAGTGTTGATGAATCGGCTGCAAACATGATCGAATCACGTCGTGTCACTAAAAGAGTGTGCTATGAAGCCTCAAGTGCCAAAGAAAACCATGCCAAGTGGCTAGAAACAAGGCTTCGACAAGGCAACAAATGGGTTCAGAGAGCTAAGATAGTAAGAAGAACAACGTGTTCAGTGTAAATGTAATTCATAGTTTAAGAGAGAAAGAGAGAGTGTGCATCGAATGAGTCTTACAGTTTAGGGTTATATAAAAGAGGGTTTCACTTTCTATCTTATTCATTGAGTTCTCACATCTCTTGTGTAGGAAAGATGGCTAGGCCTAAGGTAGTTGCAAATAAGCTTTTGCTCAGAGCCCCATATCGTGTTCAGTCCCTTGGAGCATCTACTACCTCAGATGCACCCCCTTCTCAACCTAACCCACCTTCCTCAAGCCGCCCTCACAAGGGTCCTCCTCAGTATCCCCACAAGAAATGCAAGTGGAAGCCAGGTACATTAGCCTTGAGAGAAATTAGGAGGTATTAACACTCTTTTGATCTCATCGTTTCGAAGGCGAGTTTCTTGAGACTTGTTCATGAGATTGTGCAAGACCTCTACCACACAAAAAGCAAGAGGTGGTTTTTGGCACAAGGTTAGGATAGACCTGATCACTTCACAAAAGAATGTCTTCATGCTCTACAATGTGTTGCAAAGGCCTTTTTAGTTGACTTGATGACTGATGCTCAACGTTGTGTAATATATGCGAAGCACACCAATGTAACTCCCAAGTACTTCCAACTTGTAAGCTTCAAGCAGTGAAGGATGCATTCATTCCAATGAAATGAACACAGTTTGTAATGTTATCTTTTTTGGCATAGTGTTATCCTCGTGCATTGGACATATGACTATGTCCCAGTGCAAAACTATTGTATATGCCCTTAAAATATGAATTAAAATTTTACACTTGTCCTTCGCTCTCAACTTTGACTATGCATCTTCGCTGTATTTTGAATTCTTACTTACAGTTTTTGTTAGCACTGTCAATTTCAATAGAAAAAACTTGCAAAAATTTGTCATTTCTTGTTGCAGACTTTACTTCTGATGCCTTTGTATAGTCTATGTGGTGCGAAGTTTTTAAGGGCCAGTAGTCGCGATGTTGATTTCTCAATTATTAATCCATCCATAATTTTGGTATGGGATAGTTTTTAAAATACTAAACTATATCATAATGCAACAAAACTTCACACGTGCACTCCTTAGGTGGCCAAGAGCCCTTTTTTTTAAAAAACAAAATTGCATGCAGACCCCTAGTCCGAAGTCTGGCGTCTGGTGCCACTTTCCTACCAAGAACCATTGCGAAGAAACTTCACATGCGCACTCGTTAGTTGGCCAAGAGTCCTTTTTTTTTTGGAGAAAAAAAACCTGCAAACCCTTGGTGGTCCGAAGTCTGGCGTTCGGAGCCACTTTCCTACGAAGAACCACTTTCTTGGCAGGAAAGTGGCTCCAGACGCTAGACTTCGGATGACCAGGGGTCTGCAAGATTTTTTTTTTTAAAAAAAATTGGTCTCTTGGCCACCTAATGAGTGTGTGCGTGAAGTTTTGTCGCATTCTGATAAAAGGTTATGGATTTACGATCACACAATGGACATTGCATTAACCCGATTTTGGGGTTTAAATGGGTGAAAATTTCATTCTTCTTCTCATTTTCACATCTTGCTTTCTTTGCTTCCTCCATTGTCACATCTCCAACCTCTGTCTCTTCTCCATCTTGCCCTCCTTGAGCTTACAAGGCACGCACCAAGCAAGCTTGTCGTTGTTTCGGCCCTAGGAAGACCTCACGCCAACTAGGCACTGTCGCCCTTCGAGAGATAAGGAGAATCCAACGAGGATACGAGCTTCTCATCCTGAAAAGTTCTTTTCATAAGGTTGCTCGGGAAGCCATGCAAGACTTGGAGCTGAAAGGGATGGGAAGATTTTGGGTGCGAGTACAGGATGACCGAATAGTAGGAAGGTGGACTGTTGCAACTATAAAGGCCCTACAAACAGCTGCAGAGGGGTTTCTCATCGACTTGTTCGATGATACACAACTTGCAGCCATCCATGCAAAGCGTGTCACAATCACAGATAAAGACATGAACTTTATCATTCAGCTTTGACACGGCAAGGAAACTCCTCCATAGGTTACTAGATTAATGATGCAAGTTTTGTAATGAGTGTTATAGCACCATAGCATCTTGGAAGGCAAATTTTTTTAATATAATCTGCCACATTGGAATATTTATTTATATATACATAATATCTCATGCAATGTGTATTGAATTCAAATAATTGAGTAAAGTTGTTTTGTTTTGTTTCTTGAAACGCACGACTCTTAATTTTTATTTAATGTACGAATGTATCAAAAGTAGTAATACGTAGGATACAAGTTACGTTATTGCTTATGCACAATCGCAAGTGCAGTACTACATGTTAAATTATGTTAATATATATGAATGCATCATTCACGTACAACACATTATCGTCACACTTACACAATTGCAAGTGTAGTACTAAGCATTGAATTATGTTAACGTATGCAAACACATCATTCATGTACCACACATTATCGTCACACTTATACGAACCACACATTTATTCAATAAATATTTAATTAAAGGGACAAAGTAAAATATCTTATATTCATCAAGAAAAATACATGCAATGGTTGCTAGTGATGGTAGATACAAAAAGCCAATAGCCAACAAGAAGTCTCAATTGTTCCTTGGCTTTTTCATCGGTGGAGAGGAGGGGCCAGCTTTCGATGAAAATATAAGTTTCTTCTTTGCTTCAAAAAATGATACACTCCCCCTTTAGCTCTTTCTCCAGGAGAAGCAGATCTGACACTTTAGCAAGGTCACCTAATGTAGCAAGCACATACATTGCTCCACCATGCATTTGGTCAAACAAGTAAAGAAGCTTTGACTGCTTGATTAGCACCACCTTCTCCAAGCTAGATGTCACAGGTATCACTCGAAAACGTCCGGTAGGTTGCAACAATTTATTGTTGATGCTTATTGTAGTATAGCGCAATGCAAGTTAACTTGGTGTCACCAGAATCAATCAGTGTTGCGATTGAAGGCCTACAAAGGCTTGGCAGACATGGTGGGGGCAAACGATAATGGGTCAATGCAGATTGTTGGTGCCTCTGTTGGCAAGAGGATAGTTTTACCCTTGTCATTCACAGGTGGGCCAAGGCACATGTATCAATTATATCAGGATGCCATGGCTACAGTGCGATGTAAGGGAAAACTTGACCTTTTTATAACAATGACATGCAATCCAGTGGTTGGAGATAACTAATGCTTTATTGCTTGGGCAAAGTGCTTATGATCGTTTGGATTTGACTACTCGCGTGTTTCATAAAAAGCATGCTAATTTAATATATACGTTGTTGTGGAAGGATCTCTTTGGAAAGGTTGCAGGCCATGTTACTGTGATTGAACTTCAAAAGAGGGGGCTACCACATTCTCATACTTTGCTAATTTTAGAGCCATCTTTCAAATCTTCTGAAGCATGTCACTACGATAGACAGGTTTTTGCTGAGTTGCCCAATAGAGTTAAGTTTCCAGCCTTACTTGAGACAATTTCAAAGTGCAACATTCATGGCCCTTGCGGAGGATTGATCCCCAAGAGTCCATGTATGGACAAGGGTAGATGTACTAAAGATTACCTGCGAAAATTAGTGGGCATGAAAACGGTTGATAGTTCTGGCTATCCCATTGATCGAAGACGAGATATGGAAACTCTATGATCACAAATGGTAATGTTATTGATAATCAATGGATTGTTCCATATAATCCATTCTTGAGTAAGAAATACAATGCACACATAAATGTGGAGGTGTGCTCGATAATTGCGACTGTTAAGTATTTGTATAAGTATGCGTACAAGGGGCATGACTGTGCAACCGTCAAATTTTCTGTTGGGGTTGATTTAGTCCGGAATGGTGGCGATGTTCACGAGGTGGATGAGATACAAAGTTATTTGGATGCACGATATGTTTCTGCCTTTGAGGC
This sequence comes from Lygodium microphyllum, assembly GCF_053477565.2. Classification (NCBI taxonomy): domain Eukaryota; kingdom Viridiplantae; phylum Streptophyta; class Polypodiopsida; order Schizaeales; family Lygodiaceae; genus Lygodium; species Lygodium microphyllum. The sequence continues at coordinate 10,581,097 of NC_141144.1, read as the reverse complement.
GTGTTGGCAGATCTATGATTATGCATTGCACGATGAAAAGCCTAATATACAATGTTTGCAGGTACACTTACCTGGTGAGAACTATGTGGTGTTTCGGGATACAAATAGTATACCAGATGTTGTGCGAAATAAAGACCTCCAGAAAACTACTCTTACTGAATGGTTTAGTTTAGTTAGTTTATTTAGTTATTTCAGTTTTTTATTTGATTTGATTAGTAAGTTAGTTAGTTAAATAGTAAGTTAGTTTAGTTGGTTTAATTTAGCAAGTTAGTAGATAAATTGATGATTGATTAGTAAGTTAGTAGGTTTTGCCTTAGATTAGTTGCTTACCTTACTTTAGTTTGTTGGTTAGTAAGTTTTTTACTGTTAGTTAGTTTGGTTAGATACGTTAGCTTATTAGATTAGTTAGTTTAAATTATTTTTGTTTATTATCTATTGAATAGTTTAGTTAGATTGATTGGTTAGTTTAATTTGGTTAGTTAGTAAACTTTAGTTTAGTTGGTTAGTTTTGTTTACGGTCGTGTTTATTTTTTACATTGGTAAGTTTTTTATATTAGTTAGTTTAGTTGGCTACATTAGATTAGTTAGTTTAGTTTATTTAGCTAGTTGATTAGTTTAGTTTATTTAGTTAGTTGATTAGATAAGTTAAATACTAAGTTAGTTCAGATAAGTTAAATAGTAAGTTACTTGGTTACTTTAGATTGTGTGTGTTTATTTGTTTTAGTTTTTTTTTTGTTTTAGTTTATATATGTGTTATGGGTTAGTTAGTTAGTAGGTTTTACCTTAGATTAGTTGCTTAGTTACTTTAGATTGTGTGTTAGTTACATTAGATTGCGTGTTATATATGGATATAGTTTAGGGTTAGTTTGTTTTTTTGTTTTAGTTTATATATGTGTTATGGGTTAGTTAGTTAGTAGGTTTTACTTTAGATTAGTTGCTTAGTTACTTTAGATTGTGTGTTAGTTACATTAGATTGCGTGTTATATATGGATATAGTTTAGGGTTAGTTTGTTTTTTTGTTTTAGTTTATATATGTGTTATGGAAGAGAGAGAGAGAGAGAGAGAGAGAGAGAGAGAGAGAGAGGTTAGTTTGCTTGGTATGGTTTAATTTATTGGTATTTTAGTTTATTTGGTGCAATTTGTTTGTGAGGATTGGTTGTCTAGCCAATATTCAAGTCGGTGATCTCTCTCTCTCTCTCTCTCTCTCTCTCTCTCTCTCTCTCTCTCTCTCTCTCTCTCTCTCTCTCTCTCTCTCTCTCATGTTGTAAATTTGTTTCGATGTATTTATTGGTTTAAATAGTCAATTGGTTAGTTAAATAGGTTGATAGTTTCGTTGGTTTACTTTAGTAAGTTTTTGACTGTTAGTCAGTTTGGTTAGATACGTTAAGTTATTAGATTGGTTAGTTTAAATTAGTTCAAATTATTTTTGTTTATTATCTATCGAATAGTTTAGTTAGTTTAGTTTGGTTAGTTAGTTAACTTTAGTTTAGTTAGTTGGTTTTTTTACGATCGTGTTTATTTATTTAGATTGGTAAGTTTTTTATGTTAGTTAGTTTAGTTGGTTACATTAGATTAGTTAGTTTAGTTTAGTTTAATTTACGGTTGGTTTAATTTTGTTGTTTTGGTTTAGTAAGTTAGTAGGTTTTAGTTGTTTGGGGTTAGTTGATTAGATTAGTAAGTTAGTACATATAGCTCTTTTGGGTTAGTTTTTTTTTTTGTTTTAGTTTACTTTAAATTATAAGTTAGTTTAGTTGGTTAGTAGATAAAGTTTAGGGTTAGTTTAATCCTTTGTTTTAGTTTAGTTTACTTTAAAGTTTAGGATTAGAGAATGATTAGTTTAGTTTATTTAGTTTATTTATTTATTCCAATTTTTTATTTGATTTGATTAGTAAGTTAGTTAGTTAAATAGTAAGTTGGTTTAGTTGGTTTAGTTTAGTAAGTTAGTAGATAAATTGATGATAGATTAGTAAGTTAGTAGGTTTTGCCTTAGGTTAGTTGCTTACCTTACTTTAGTTTGTTGGTTAGTAAGTTTTTTACTGTTAGTTAGTTTGGTTAGATATGGTACCTTATTAGATTAGTTAGTTTAAATTAGTCTTTTTTTTTGGTTTATTATCTATTGAATAGTTTAGTTAGATTGATTTGTTAGTTTAGTTTGCTTAGTTAGTTAACTTTAGTTTAGTTGGTCAGTTTTGTTTACGGTCGTGTTTATTTATTTCAATTGGTAAGTTTTTTATGTTAGTTAGTTTAGTTGGTTACATTAGATTAGTTAGTTTAGTTTAGTTTGATTTACGATTGGTTTAATTTAATTGTTTTGGTTTAGTAAGTTAGTACATATAGTTGTTTAGGGTTAGCTTTTTTTTTTTGTTTTAGTTTAATGTAAATTATAAGTTAGTTTAGTTGGTTAGTAGATAAAACTTAGGGTTAGTTTAATCCTTTGTTTTAGTTTAGTTTACTTTAAAGTTTAGGGTTAGAGAATGATAAGTTAGTTTAGTTTATTTAGTTATTCTAATTTTTTATTTGATTTGATTAGTAAGTTGGTTAGTTAAATAGTAAATTAGTTTAGTTGGTTTAGTTTTGTAAGTTAGTAGATAAATTGATGATTGATTAGTAAGTTAGTAGGTTATACCTTAGATTAGTTGCTTACCTTACTTGGTTTAGTTAGTTTAGTCGGTAGGTTACTTTAGTTTAGAGGTTAGTTAGATAGTGCATTGGTTGGTTGGTTAGGTGTAGAGAGAGGGAGAGGGAGAAGCAGAGAGAGAGGGTTAGTTGAACTTTGGTGGTATTAGACATGGGAGTTTTTGCTGTTTCTAAATTTTGAGAATATTTTATATACCCCTCAAGGCTAATGCGTGCTTTTTGTCCAGTATGGAGGCTTCTACAGCAAACAAGATATGTCTGTAGAAGATTTTATACAGTGCACTCCTAATGTGCAAATGAATGTATGCAAAATAAGGGAGGTCACAAGGAAGAAGGCTATTCGTCGTGCACTTAAGCATGTTGCAGGGCATGATAGTTCCGTTGGTTCCTTGAGGTTTATTCGTCGCTTGGATGGGATTGAAAAGTAAGTGAAGACACTATTTCAGCATCAAAAAGCTTCGATTTCAATTTCTGAGAACATTGGTGACCGTCTACATAGGATTGAGAGAATGTTGGAAGAGAAATATGAAGGGCACCTTGTTGATGGAGTAACGATACAGGGCGAGTTAGAAGAGATCAAGGGTTATATAGGTGACATTTATGAACATATCCAGAAAAATTGGTGGCCACGTGCTGGATCTTCGAACAATCAAGAACAAGACCGTCTACATAGGATTGAGAGAATGTTGGAAGAGAAACAAGACCGTCTACATAGGATTGAGAGAATGTTGGAAGAGAAATATGAAGGGCACCTTGCTAATGGAGTAACGATACATGGCGAGTTAGAAGAGATCAAGGGTTATATAGGTGACATTTATGAACATATCCAGAAAAATTGGTGGCCGCATGCTGGATCTTCGAACAATCAAGAACAAGACCGTCTACATAGGATTGAGAGAATGTTGGAAGAGAAACAAGACCGTCTACATAGGATTGAGAGAATGTTGGAAGAGAAACAAGACCGTCTACATAGGATTGAGAGAATGTTGGAAGAGAAATATGAAGGGCACCTTGCTGATGGAGTAACGATACAGGGCGAGTTAGAAGAGATCAAGGGTTATATAGGTGACATTTATGAACATATCCAGAAAAAATGGTGGCCGCATGTGCTGGATCTTCGAACAATCAAGAACAGAAGTTGAAAGATATTCTTAATAGTGCAGGTCGTATAGAGGATGGAGCATGTGAGTTGATTGCACACAAGAACGAGAGCTTAGTTGCACCGGAGAACATTGTTCTTGATGTGCAACTTACTTCTTTGAAAGTTTATCTTAATAGATTTTCAGCAATGTTAACATAGATGAATCGCCGTGCAGGCTCATCTTCTGGCGCACTGGAGATCATTGCCCTTGATATGCACTAGAAAACGTTGCATCTTTGAAGAGTGGTTCACAATAGGTTTTTGGCAATGTTAACCAGTGCTTCTTTGCCATGGTTTGCTTGGTATATATAATTCCTGCAAGACTTCTTAAATGAATTGTTTGATGAAAATCTTCATTTTGAAACACATCGTATGTGTCTTGAGAATTATAAAACTACTTTTAAACCATTTTAATAGTCTATCTTTCTCTCTGTTGTCTATGTTTCTCTCTTTATTACTAATCGATTTTGCTAATGTACTTTTGTAACTTAGATTGGATTAGATACATAGAATGATTGCAGCTTTGATATGTTGGGACGTTTTGTATAGTTTGGTTTTGCAATTAAGGTACATATGCCTCTCTCTCTCTCTCTCTCTCTCTCTCTCTCTCTCTCTCTCTCTCTCTCTCTCTCTCTCTCTCTCTCTCTCTCTCTCTCTCTCTCTCTCTCTCATACTTAGGTGGCTTATGTGTTCTTTCATGCATTTAGAGTTGGTGGTTGTGAATGTGAATTGGTAAGTTATTGTGTGTCCTATGGGATTGACACCAATAAGTATTTCAAGACTAGGGACACCTTTCTGTATAGGACATGTTTTTTTTCTCTCAAGATTGTGCAGATGTACGTGAATGAAGATCCATTGGCAGGGCCTTTAGGCAATGCGTGGTTGGTACTTGGTGAGTGCCATGTGTGTATGATAGCACTTATGTGTAACGTACATATATTCTTTCATGCATTTAGGGTTTGTGGTTGCGAATGTGAGTTGGTAAGTTATTGTGTGTCCTATGGGATTGACACTAGTAAGTATTTCGAGATTGGGGACACCTTCCTGAATAGGACATGTCCTTTTCTCTCAAGATTGTGTAGATGTACGTGAATGAAGATCCATTGGCAGGGCCTTTAGGCAATGCGTGGTTGGTACCTGGTGAGTGTCATATGTGCATGAGAGCGCTCATGTGTAGCATACATATATTCCTTCATGCATTTAGGGTTTGTGGTTACGAATGTGAGTTGGTAAGTTATTGTGTGTCCTATGGGATTGGCATCAATAAGTATTTCGAGACTGGGGACATCTTCCTGTATAGGACATGTTCTTTTCTCTCAAGAAGATTGTGTGGATGTACATGAATGAAGATCCATTTGCAGGGCCTTTAGGCAATGCATGGATGGTACTTGGTGAGTGCCATGTGTGTATCATAGCACTCATGCGTAGCATACATATATTCTTTCATGCATTTAGGGTTTTTGGTTGCGAATGTGTCTATCACTTATGTCTTGACGTTTGGTGTATAAATAGCTTTGAGATTTATTTGTTGTGCGACTCTTATGTTCTCTTTAAAGTTTGGTGTAGCCATGGAACAAAGTGAAGCCAGGTGTTGTACATGAGTTTATAACAAAGAAAAATGATGTTGAATGAAGAAAAACGAGCTCTTATTTATAGGAGAGGGAAGAGCTAGTACAAAAGGGGAAAGTGGAGTAGCACAAGACAAGTGTCCAGCCACATGTCATGAGATGTGACAAGTGGTGGGACACTTGGAAACTTGTGTGACAAGTGTCATCTGAAGAGGATGAGAAAAAGGAGGACGTCTAGAGCTGCAAGGATGCATTCTCCTCTTCCAACTTAGCAACCTTAGATTCTAACTCTTGGATAGTTACCTTCTGGAAATCCATTAAGGATGTGGCAGCAGTCATTTGAGTATTAATATCACCGAGTGTAGCCCTTTTGCAGACAAGTCCTCCAGTGCCTTAGTTAGCTGACTTGATGTAGTGCTTTCGACTCCATTGAATATAGTGGATCCAGTTGAATTAAACAAAATGGCAACGACATCATCTCTTCGATGCTTGACAGCTTGGAGCTATTCGCATGGGTATGGAAGATAGTTTCTTTAATTGTGATTGCATCAAAGTGCTACTATATATATTTTTGGAGATGATTGTTTATATGTTTCATTGCTGGGCTCTAATAGAATGAATGTGCAAAATATGAAAGAGGTGGCAAGGGGACAAGAGATGCATGTTGCTAAATGTACAAGAGCTACAAAGGTTCAAAGAAACACGAGGGCTACTTCACGTGCTTCGGACTTTAAAAAAGTTGAGGCCAAGATGAATAAGTTGATGGAAATGCAGACGAGTTTATGTGCAAGTGTTGATAGTGCGATTGCCATGTACCCAATGGAGTTACATGAACAAGCTAAAGGTTTGTATGGTGTTGTGTGCGAGACAAAGCACACACACGATGTTCTCCAACAAGTGTCGACTGATCTAGGTGGTGAAGTAAGGGCACTTTCAGCAATTATTTCCGAGACAAGCAGATTAATGAATCTACTAGTGAATGATATGTGGGCTTCAGTTTGGGGGCTTGGAGATGACCACAAACCTATGATCTGCCACCCAGAGGGGTTGTCGGTTGCCGTTCTTGCAGTTTCAAATGAATGTTAGTAGGTTTAATGCTTTGTTGCAATAATTGAGCCATTAGATGAACGGTCGCATCTAAGGAGACTATGTGTATACGGATGTGTTGCGGAAGGATCTCTTTGTATAACACAAGAATTGCTTAGGTTGGAACTTATAGGTTCGGATTGTCTTGCATATTTTAAAGTGCGTGGGCTAGCACTTTTTATGATAATATATGCTTCCTTTTTGTAAAGCCTATGTGGAATGTGCTAAGATGTGTAACACTTTTGATATAACAAATCGTATTTTAGTAAAATGTATTGAGTGTGTATGACGTGATGTCTCTTTCTTGATATTTACATGGAGCAAATTTGATAGTCCAATGATGGTTGGTATATTTAGATTTGATATATTGCGTACATCGAATGTAGGCAATACATTGAGTTTTGAAATCAAAGCATGCCTTTGATAAAGTGTATTGATACTTGTTTCTGCGGTTGCATGTTTACTTTCTTTTGTTAGTTAATTGAAATGGATTAATTGTGCATGTGTTTATTACCAAGGTTACTTGTATCTTAGCAACCAGGCTCTCTCTCTCTCTCTCTCTCTCTCTCTCTCTCTCTCTCTCTCTCTCTCTCTCTCTCTCTTTAATGGGCGGGTGCAGCATCTTTGTAGACAGATACATTGACTGGGTTGTAGGCACTGACTCAAATATGGTGGCAGTGGTTTTGTGTCTTGATATTTAATATTAATATTTACATATTTAAATATTAAATGTATCTATAAGTTGATAACAGGTTTTGTGGCCAAGTAGTCAACATGGGGTGTTCGCATCGAGCAACTGGCAGAGATTGTGTGTTGCATGTTCGTAGGGACATGCTTACATCCACAAGGTATGAGCGACGGCAGGTTGCAACAATTTATTGTTGATGCTTATTGTAGTATAGAGCAGTGCAGGTTAACTTGGTGTCGCCAGAATCAATAAGTGTTGCGATCGGAGGCCTACAAAGGCTTGGCAGACATGGTGGGGGCAAATGATAATGGGCCAATGCAGATTGTTGGTGCCTCTGTTGGCAAGAGGATAGTTTTACCGTCGTCATTCACAGGTGGACCAAGGCACATGTATCAATTATATCATGATGCCATGGCTATAGTGCAATGTAAGGGAAAACCTGACCTTTTTATAACAATGACATGCAATCCAAAGTGGTTGGAGATAACTAATGCTTTATTGCCTGGGCAAAGTGCTTATGATCGTCTAGATTTGACTACTCGCGTGTTTCATAAAAAGCACGTTGATTTAATATATACGTTGTTGTAGAAGGATCTCTTTGGAAAGATTGCAGGCTATGTTATTGTGATTGAATTCCAAAAGAGGGGGCTACCACATTCTCATACTTTTCTAATTTTAGAGCCATCTTTCAAACCTTCTGAAGCATGTCAGTACGATAGACTGGTTTTTGCTGAGTTGCCCAATAGAGTTAAGTTTCTAGCCTTACTTGAGACAATTTCAAAGTGCAACATTCATGGCCCTTGCAGAGGATTGAACCCCAAGAGCCCCTGTATGAACAAGGGTAGATGTACTAAAGATTACCTACGAAAATTAGTGGGCATGACAACGGTTGATAGTTTTGGCTATTCCATTGATCGAAGACAAGATGATGGAAACTCTGTGATCATAAATGGTAATGTTATTGATAATCAATGGATTGTTCCATATAATCCATTCTTGAGTAAGAAATACAATGCACACATAAATGTGGAGGTGTGCTCGACAATTGCGACTGTTAAGTATCTGTATAAGTATGTGTACAAGGGGCATGACCGTGCAACCATCAAATTTTCTGTTGGGGTTGATTCAGTCCGGAATGGTGGCGATGTTCACGAGGTGGACGAGATACAAAGTTATTTGGATGCATAATATGTTTTTGCCTCTAAGGCGTGTTGGCGGATCTATGATTATGTATTGCACGATCAAAAGCTTGATATACAACATTTGTAGGTACACTTACCTGGTGAGAACTATGTGGTGTTTCAGGATACATATAGTATACCAGATGTTGTGCAGAATGAAGACCTCCTAAAAACTACTCTCACTGAATGGTTTGTGTGCAACGGCATTCATCGAGAGGCTAGGACTATTCGCTATCAGGACTGTCCAGTGTATTGGGTGTTGAATGCACGACATAAGATGTGGACTAGAAGGAAGCTTGGGAATAGATGTGGTTGGATGTATTTTGTGGGGCGCCTACCTGTGGTGAGCTTTACTATTTGCGGATGCTTTTAACATAGTGTTGGGGATGGACTTCTTTTGAAGATTTGCATATTGTTGATAGTGTGATCTATGATACTTTTAGGGATGATTGCATTGCATGGGGCATGTTGAAGAGCGAGGATGAATATGTTGTGTGCTTAGAAGAAGTTGCCTCTGTGCAAACTGGTGCTCAACTCCAAACTTTGTTTGTTGCAATTTTGGTCTTTTGTGAGCCAGCTCGGCCTGGCCATCTATGGGAAAGATTTTTGGTACCAATGGTAGAGGATATCATGTATAGATTGCAGCTACAACACGTGCACACCTCTCTTGGTGTTCTGCAACATGAGGCATCTAGCATGGCTTTGTTGCATCTGCAAGACCTTTTACGTCATGTAGGACGAAGATTCTGTGATTTTGATGGGTTGCCTGAACCTCATCAACCAAACTCACAACTGCATGATAACCCTCTTTTGCAAGATGAATATGCATATAACATATCAGAATAACATAAGGTTTTTAAATCCATGGAGGGAATGTTATTAAAAGGGCAGTCTATCGAAACACTGATTGATAGTGTCTACAGTGACGTGTCCAATGTGGGTGACTACACGTTGTATTTTAGTGAGCGGGCTATACTTGCCTCGTGGAATATAGAGGTGGCTACTTTGAATGATCGTGCATTGTAACTAATACCAGGGGAGATCAGGCAGTATTACAGTGTAGATTCAATTGCAGAGACCGACGACTCATTTTTGTACTCTGTTGAGTATTTAAATACATTAGACCTTGGAGGTGGATTTCCTCCTCATTTATTGCTGCTGGTGATAAATGCACCTATTATTCTTCTTAGAAACCTAAATCCAAGAAGGTGTATGTGTAATGGTATGCGATTGATATGTAGAGCTTTCAATAGGAAAGTGATAGATGCTCAGATAATAACAGGGGCAAATGTGGGCGAATGAGTTTTTATTCCCCGGATTACTTTTGTTTCGAATGCTACACAATTGCCATTTACTATGAAGCGGAGATAGTTTCCCATCCGGTTGGCATTTGCTATGACAATCAACAAGTCACAGGGGTAGACTTTGTTCATTGTTGGGGGCTTTATCTAAAGGCACCAGTATTTACACATGGTCAACTGTATGTTGCATTTTCAAGGGTAAAATCTTCGCATGGTGTGAAAGTGCTATTGGGTGAAGAGGATGAGGATATGACCACAAACATTGTATACAAGGATGTTCTTCGAAAGGTGCAGTAATGTGCATTGCTTTCTTTGCAGAGATGTAGTTATTGATGACCATGTAGGGACACTGGTTTTGCATATATATGAATTGCTCTTTGTTGCTTTCTTTGTGGAGATGTAGTTATTGACAATCATGCAGGGATGTTGGTTTTGCATATATGTGAATTGCTCTCTGTGCCTTGTTTGGTTGGCGTATACTCTCTTGGAAGTATATTTTTTTCATATTTTACTATTTATTTAACTTTTGTAGATGTCTACCCTAGAGTGGCACTATTACCCAGCTTCTGACTATCAAAAGAAGCTACAGTGCACGTTACTCACTGTAGCTCCTAATGATATCATAAGAAGGACACTTGCAAGGGTCATTGAGCGTTTATATGATGATGTTAATGTCGACATCAAGCTCCTAGTTTTTATTGAAGTTGTACATTGTGGGTACACACAATGTTTTCGGGTGCATATGTACGAGGTTGACCATAAGAAGAGATTTCAACACTCTCATACTGATAAGATACCAAGGCATTGGTTCACGTATGGGTTCAAGGATTTGGGTTGTTTTGTGATGCTGCATCAATGTTTGTCAGTACCTACGAAGTGGTTCACAAATGTTCGACCATGTATTATTATTGTTGGGATGGAATGATCTTTGTTAGTTGTTCCATGTACTTATATCGTAATTTTTGTTCCAATGCAGGTGGTAAAGAGACAGGTAGGACCGTTGCATTGCCCATGCGATTACCAATGGAAATTGTGAGATTGTTCCCTACTTCGCCTTCACATATTTTGCTCAAGGAGGAGGATTTTGTTAATGATTCCTCAAAGAAAAGGAAGCTTTCTTTCCATTAGGTGTCTTGGAGACATTGTCTTTTTTTGTTGGCATCGGCCATTTGCCTATGGTACTTGGAAACACGTCGATGCCTTATGCTTGGCCTTTGTGGATTTATTTTGACTAGGTCTCTTATAGAAATTCTTTTTGTGGTGCTTGGTCTTTGTCTCAATTATGACCCATTTTAGTGTAACATTGTTGTTCCATGTACTTATATTGTGATTTTTGTTCCAATGCAGGTGGTAAAGAGAGAGGTAGGACTACTGCATCGCCCATGCGATTACCAATGGAAACTATGGGATCATTCCCGGCTTCACCTTCGCATGTTTTGCTCAACGATGAAGATTTTGTTAATGATTACTCAAAGAAGAGGAAGCTTTGTTTCTATTAGGCATCTTCGAGACATTGTCTTTTTTTGTTGGCATCGGCCATTTGCCTATGGTGCTTAGAAACACTTGCGTGCCTTATACTTGGCCTTTGTGGCTTCTTTTTCACTAGATCTCTTATAGAAATTCTTTTTGTGGTACTTGGTCTTTCTCTCAATTATGACCCGTTTCAATATTACGTTGTTATTTCTAAGTATCGCATGTGCAAGCATATGATTGCTTACATTGATGTCGAGAGGAAAGTTTGTAAGTATGGTGCATGGAAGAGATTGTTTCTATGTCTAGCATTCTGTGTTACAAATTTTTTAAACTACTTCTAGTTTTAAGTTTGGTATGTGTGTGTGAGACAAAGGGAGAGGGTGCTTAGAGAGAATTGGGAGAGAGAGAGAGAGAGAGAGAGAGTGTGTGTGTGTGTGTGTGAGTGAGTCAGAGAGAGAAATAAATCATATTAGAAATGGAGAGGGAAAATAGGAGGGAGAAAGAGGCGAAATGGATTATTGAGCAAAGTTACCGTGCGATAGCATGGCAACTTCGCATGTCGTTTCGCGTGCGAAGCTACCGCGAAGTGGCCTAGCATTTCGCACGCGCGAAGCGTGCACAGAATGCTAGTTTGTGTGTGAGTGTGTGAGTGAGTGTGTGTGTGTATAGAGAGAGAGAGAGAGAGAGAGGGAGAGAGTCGAGAGAGAGAGAGGGGGGAATCAAAGGCGAAGAGAAGGAGAGGGAATATTAAAGGCGAGGAGAGAGAGAATGGCAGGCCTACATAGAAGTGATGTGGTGGCTTCCGAGTCCCGCTTCCTGAATGGCAGGCTTGCGTAGAAGTGATGTGGTGGCTCCCAAGTCCCGCTTCCTGAATCCCCGGCCGCCCAGCATGGCAATCCCTTCCCCAATCCAGCAGATGTCAGTTAGTCCGAGATGATGGCAACAGAAGTTGATTTAGACACTTCAAACAAGTGCTCCATGAGTATCTACTCTTCAAACAAGCATCCATGATTTAGACACTTCACTTAAATAGTTCCTCCCATTTTACCCTTCATATTTAAAACTCTCTTATAGTTATAGTAAAACCTATATATCCAATCCCGGTGGTATGAGGACTGCACCCTGCACAATACTGATCCTTTGTCTTGAAGGCTCCTTGCATTTTAAACGTATCTATTTTTTGTAGCAAGTGATTGCATGACATTGTAGAAGCCAATCTTGATTTATTGCAGTCCCATGAAGAGCTCCCAGCTACGTGGATAGGCCGTCCTCCTCTCTGCTGCAGTTGTGGCCCCACTGATCCAGATGTATCATTACCAAAGATCCTCCGGCTAGTCTATGTACACGCTCTCTTTATCTTTGAACCCCCAAGTCCCTCTAGACCCACTAGTTTGTTTTTCTTGCTGATCCCCTAATGATAAGAAAGCATCGGCCATGAGCAACTGGCTCCCGGATAAGGACTCCACCACTACAGATTGTTTGTGCTTCTTCTAGGCTAATGCTAGTACTACTCACTATGACTTATCACACCAGTGAAATCCACAAGGAACTTTAACACTTTTCCATATAGTAAAAAGGGAGATCTTCTAGATACTTATCAAAGTATCTAGAAAAAGTATTGATTAGTAAAAGTGGAACACTTTACAAGTTAGTGATCTAGTATAATATTTCTATATAGAAAATTTTTAAATTTCCTAGTTGATGATCTAGTAAAATATTCCTAGATAAGAAAACTAGTTGAAACCATACATTTAGTAATATTTTCCTATACAAGAAAACTAGTCAAAATCATTAATACAAGCCATTATCAAACTAATATATCATGTTGAGAAAACTAATCACGATTTGTTCACAATAGAATTGTGATTGAATCCACTAAAAAAGTTTTGTATTGAACACTACATTCTCTCTACTTCACCATGTTCTACAACACCTAAGGTAGGTCTAGAGTTGTCATCCTCTTCAGATGTGCTCCATCATTAAAAAAATTAAGTCTTTTTGTTCTTCCTAAGCCTCCCTTCCTTTTTTTTGAAATGCAGATCCTTGCTACTTCACCAATAATGTTGCCCCTAGATGGATTTTGTACTTACAATCAACAAGGATATCAAAAGGCTCAAACATGTACATAGTGAAAAAATCTCAAAGCAACAAGAGAAGACCTACCATTTTTAGCAAACTTCCTTCCCTTTGATCCTAAAAGCATTGTCATCTCCTATAGCTCCACAACATAGATCTACACTACTAATTGTATGATTCAAACCCTATAGTCCTATCCACAACAAGACAAATAATGAAATGATATTTAAATTATTTGCTCATGGAACCATATTGTATCATACTTACTAATGGGGATAAATGTAATGCCTATCCAAATCAATGCATATTCTTGTGGGAATGTGCAATGCTATCCAGACTCTCAAACAATAAGATTTACCAAACACATATGCTAGTGTTGAGTTTGCCCACAAGATAGGAATCCAATAGATTGAAGTATCATAGCAAGTCGAATTGATTTAGCTTACCACTACATGCAAATAGGATATCAAAACCCTCAACTTACATTCTTCATTTTCAATGTTTTAGCAAGTTGTTTAGATAGGTGGATGAAACATAGAGATCCATCAAGCTCAAACTTCAACCAATCTAACCTTTTATTGGGCTTGCTACAACCAAAGTAGCAAGAGGTGCATCTAATGTAAGAGCACCACATCTAATGTAAGAGCACCAAAGTAGTAATAGCTGTACCTTCTATGGATTTCCTTCATAAGGATACATACCTTGTGGTGGTAGTCTAGGGTTTGATATGCTTCCCCTCCTCCAAGCACCTTGTTGGCATTGCCCGTGTCTAGAAGAGCTGCTACCATGACCACTCTGACTCCATAGGCAAAAGCTACTAGATAAAACAAGCCTCTCGGTAGTGAGGTTTCAAGTGCGCATAGGCTTCATCTAAAAGATTAGACAAAGATTCACAAGAAATGAGCCTTGATTTGCTAAATGCTAGCTAAACATTGATACTCTTATTAGAAATGATGATGTCGATGAAAAATGTCCCACAAGCAAGCTGTATTCCACAAGAAGTTAGATTGTTCTTAGCTATTGAATATTCAAGGTGAACTAAAGTACCAATCCATAGATGGTCTCAAGAGAACTCAAGAAGCCACTCCTTCAAATCCAATATGCCCAATGATTCTTATTAATTCATTAAGCTCCAAGAAGTCGATACAAAAGGGATCATTTTTTAGTTTACTTCTACAGATTCTGTTCATCATGGAATTCAGTGTGATCTCTACTGAATACGTCTCCTATTTCTTCCACATGTCACTGTGAGCCTACAGCCCTTTGCTGCTATTGATGTTTGCACCGATGACTGTACTCCCAAACATGTCTATCCACATGCTTTTTGATAGGACCTATGATAGGGGGTGCTTCAAAAGAGAAAGGTATGCACTATGTTGTTAATTGCTATCCTAGAAAAAGTTTTGATAGTGATTGTACATCAAAATTAAGATTTTTGTTGGTGAAAATTGGTACCTAAGCAATGTAGGGATCAATAATTTCAAATGATGTGTTGCTGCTCCCTCAGCCATAATCTGTTTGAAGAGTTAAAATTAGGACCATGTAAAGTTGCAACTTGCGATCCTTCACATGATGGCTGCAAATTTTGGATTTAGTATACTGATAGCATTATAAAGAAACCAAATTCATTGTTTATACACTCATACATACAATGCTTTTAGTTGGTTACACCTTAACACCACCTAATACTACAAAATCACAGAAAAACCTATCAATAGTGTTTTACAAAATCATAAGGTAGTCCCTCCCAGCTTGGTATGCCCATCCTTACTTATCCTCGGCCTGACCCACCCCTCTCCTTTCTAGTGTATAACTTTCTGTACATGATACATCAGCTCCCTGCCCTATTATTCCTTCCTCGAGCTCTATCTTCGACTTTCCTGCCCACCACTTAATGCCTCTTGACTCACCAATTCAGCCTTTTCTAGCAAAATAAAGTGTGGCTAATTGTACTATTCAGAACCATTAAAGAACTACCAAGGGCTCAACACATAGCTGGAGCTAAAAGCTGACATCACACATCATGAATACAAGGCCTCCCAAGGCCATTTTGGGGGATTGGGAAAGAGAAGCCAAGGAGCTAGGCAAACCCAGTATGAAGGAACAACTGCCCAAGCTATGTTGATGTCAAGTGTCTCCCTGAAGCTGCTCCCAATCCATAAGCTCTTCTCAAGCTCATATGCACAAGCTCCAAAATAGTGGGAAAAGACCCTACCAACATGTAGCCAAAAAACCATACTCTACACAACATAAAAGCTTTCTCAAACCACTTCATAAACTATATGAAGTTTACTACCTAGTGATGAGAGAGGAAAGATATGCTCTAGATTTTAAAATACAATTCAATGCATGATTGGAGCAAACGTACCAACTAAAAATTTTATTAGACCGCCCCTCAGTAGGAAAGTACCTGGCAATCCCCACCTAGTTACAAGTTCTCTTCATTTGCAACTGCAAGAATGTCTTATCTCTTCCTTCAAGTAGTTGTTGTGATTTGCCTTCATAAATGGAGCCAATGATCTCTTTCTTTACCTCTTTCAAGTAGACCACCAAAACCACCACTTTTGATGCATGTAGACATTTGACTACAAAACTTATCCTCGTAAGAATCAAGTCAATTTTGCATCTCTTCAAATTTGATCCACTACTAAAAAAACTGTGTTGAAGAAAAGGACAAGAAGAATTATTAAAACTCTCACCTGATCATTTGTGATTACTTTCTTTGTGTCATGATCCTTTGGCATTTCATATTTGATCATCTTAAGGTAGCATCCCAAAGACATCTTGCAAGTTGGAAACCAAAATTGACCGGTAATTAGTACACGTGCTTAAACATTACTGATGGCACCTCTAATGAAAGCCATGCCATGGTGCTTGATGTTGCTAGTCCTTGAAATATTAGCACACATTTTGAACATTGAGAGTGAGAAAACTTGAACACCAACGTACTCTCGGCTATAGTGTTGTCCCTTTTAAGAGATGATGATGTAATATAGATGTACCTTCGGATCACAACTACTAGCTGTTGTTGCTGCTGCTGCTAAGCTGATCTCACATTGTGATGTTGATGCTAATGATGGTAGGACAATGATGTAGGGTTATTCATGATACCTGGATTCTGCATGTGTTTCCCTGCTATTGATGCAGTTGGCAAAGCTCCCTAATGTAAATGATTAGCAGATAAACTATTTGTCACAACTTGCATAGAGCTCTGGTTTGAATTGATCTGGGTTTGATAGGCCAGTCTATGATTACTAGGAGCATTGATATTCATCAATGGGTTCAGAGGATTATGCATCTTGATTTGATGTTGATCCAGCACTAGATGCCAGTTTAATGGTACTTGCATATCTTGATATTCTTGTTTGACTGCAGGGTTGATCATACTTAAAACATGCATGACAGCCACCAATCTCAGGTCTTGTAATATTGAGCTTGCAAGAAAACGCAAGATGATGATGTAATATAGATGTACCTTCAGATCACAACTACTAGCCATTGTAGCAGCTAGTCTAGCTCCAGTTGATCTCACATTGTGATGTTGATGCTGATGATGGTAGGACAATGATGCAGGGTTATTCATGATGCAGGGTTGAGAAGACAGGTTGGCCCTAGAGGCCACTCGAACCAACGGCTCCAATCAAACTTGCATTCAAGCTATTATTTGCTAACTCCGAATCCATCACTTTTGCTGAGTTATCCACTTGAACATGTCTAGTAGCAGAAGATACCCAATTGAAGTTATCCTGCAAATTATGTAGATCATCATCACCAATCATGCCTCTTGATCCACCCATGTTGTTGAGCTGCAACACATGCTCGACTAGTGTTGCCTAGGCTTGATCCACTAAGTAGCATGTATATCCATGGCCAATTTAAGGACATGCTAATCATACCACCTGACCCTGCAATATCAGCTTGATTCACTTGATTCATGATATGGACGGACTGATCAAATGGATCAGAATCCTTTGCAACCATGTTGGCCTTGATCTCAAGGAGGTTGCTGTTGTTCAGGATATCTTGACCAAATTCTCCATGATTATCGCCTAAAGTGACCGAATTCTTCATGATCTTTCTATTCTTGCAGCCCATAGTCCCTTCTTCTAGCAGCTCTCAAAAATCTTGGCTGTTACAACAAGCTCTCTCCTCCATAGGTAGCTACTAGTAATCAGATTGCTAGCTACAACTCCAAACCTTTTCCAAGCATGCAAACATAGCTCACATGGCAAGTAACATGGGCCAAATGATTTTTAGAATCAAGGGCCTTGCTGAAAAAAAGTGACAATTGTCAACAGAGCAACTATGATGGATATAGGTAAGTTAGCTAGTTGAGATGCTTCCACCACATTTGGCATTATGATTCCAAGGAACAACACACTACCATACTTGATAATAGTAGCACCCATACCTTTATTTCTTTTTTAAGTTTTAGTAGTAGTAGCCTTTTTCAGTCTTGTGCTATTTATAGACCCGGAAGTGGCCAACCAAGGAGACTACCAAGATGAACATTTCTCCAATCTAGGACCAGACTTGAGCCTATTCCAAATCATTGTCATCCTACATTTGACCTGATTGTCCAGTGTTTCAAGTGATTAGCATCTACTCTAACAAAAAAACTTCGATTTGAAGCAACATGGATCCCACTTATTGGCATGGATGCAGTTTTTACTCTAACTTTGGCTATCAATTTTTGGCTATCAATGCTGCAGACTTGAAATCCTAGAGGCAAACTAAACCATTGTGCGGAAATCCAACTAAAACAATATGTTTTCATGGGCACAAAAGGCAGCATAAAAATTCAGCTGGAGTTTCCATATTCATTCCTATTATTGACGCATATGCTTATGCCAATATTTCAAAAACACATTGCACTACAAACTTTCACCTCCCAAAAAATGAATGCCTACTACTACTATTGATATGGAGGTCTACCAACCAAGCCAAAGCTCCAACTCAGTGTTAAGTGAGAACTGTACACATGAAACTCCATATTTGTGCAATTTCAGCTCAGTTAGGCAAGACCCATTTGTCACATCCCAAATAACAGTTGCTGGTTGATGCCCAAACTAAAACAACAAAAAACCACCTAGCTTAGTGCCAGGAAACCTCCAGCCCTATAGCTCTCTACATAAGAACTTTTCAACTGACTATTGGTGGAGGACTAAAATTGCAGTCATTTTGTAGATGATATATACCTCTCTAGCAGCAATAAGTTTGCCTCCATGAGGCAAATAAGCAACACATGCCAATGCTTTTGTAGTCATTGTAACATCACCCATTGCAAAGTTGCAAGCCCACCCATTTGCATTACCAGTTGTGAGCCCAATAAACTTTTCCAGTTGAAGCTGAAAATCAAGAAGGCATCATTGATATAAAAGACTTAGTAAAATCATTTTAGTGAAGAAAACACAAGCTTGTGCCACTTCTTTGTGTCTTCTAATTGAGTTATCAAATTACACGTTTGTGATTTGGCAACCTCAATATACAGCAAGTCAGCATTGATAAATATAACATCACCATTGAAATATGCAAGTTTGTCTACACATTAATGCATTTCAAGTGTTTCTTGTTCATTTAGCTTCATTCCCTCGCTGCATACATGCATTCTTATGTGCCAAGAATTCCTTAATTGTCTAGATTCTGTGTATGCACAGTTTTCCAAAACCTTTTTTGCCAAAGTAACCAAAGATCCTAACTTGTTTTTAAACAGTATTTAAACTTAAATGGAAAGGAAAACAGAAAGGCCCAATGAAATAGCATACCTCTCCAAAGCTTTTGGACTAAAACAAGAAGTCCCATTAGGTTGGGAGCCCAGAGAGCTCTACGGTGCATGATGATCCTTGACCGATGTCCCACCAGGCTCACACACTGAACTTGAATGTAGCTTACAAGCCGAGGTCTAGTAGTAACAACTTCTATTATATTTCCAAGTCAGTTTTGGTATACTCAAGGTACAACTTCCATCCTATTTCCAAGTTAGTTTGTGGTATATTGCATATATTCATTCAAGAAATGAGAATAATGGCAACATGCTAGTTCATAGTTCAAATGCAAAAATAGTATCAGTGAAATGCATTTGCAAGTAGCGATTTCACATCAGTTCCTTGATCTGAACATGCATACCCATCATGACAAATGTGAGGAGATTGAATGGAAAGCATTTCAAACTTGAAATTTAAAAGCACCAGTGTAAACCAGTTTGATTCTTCTCTGCATTATGAGTCACCCTAGAATTATTGTAGTTCATGCAGAAGTTTCAAATCAAGTTCTTTTCTGTAAAAATAAATTGCATGCCTAGGTGTACTCCTTGATGTAGCCCCTCTTCTATAAAGCATTGTCACTACTACTGCTATTATGATATGAGCATGCCTGTGCATATAGACTTGCAATTTTACTATTATTGTTGCACTGAACTTTTGAAGTTTGGCTTTAAATGATATAAGAGTCATTTCAATTGTTAATGAGAGCTTGAGCGATGCAAAACTTTGAGAAAAGGGTTTTGGAAATGCAAATACATATTTGGTTATTGGTGACACCATTACCATGAAGGTAAATAGTAAAAAGTTACCAAAACAGCAAACAAGCATAGTACCTTCGGGGCATGTGCCTGTGCTGAATTCCCAGAGGTACCCCTTGTTGCACAAATAGACCTTGGTGAGGCCAGTTGTAGAGGTGGGCACACATGTGGAGTTCCCACCGCACTAGCTGCGAGCAGGGGGGCTCATGGGGCTCGTTCCACTAGAGTTAGAGGCCAAAGTGCCAAGAGTTGGGCTGGGAGCCACTGACCCAATTGACCAGGCTCGTGTATCCAGTGTCCTAG
Source organism: Lygodium microphyllum (assembly GCF_053477565.2). Taxonomy (NCBI): domain Eukaryota; kingdom Viridiplantae; phylum Streptophyta; class Polypodiopsida; order Schizaeales; family Lygodiaceae; genus Lygodium; species Lygodium microphyllum. The sequence goes on along the minus strand of NC_141144.1, from coordinate 10,561,123 downwards.
CTCGTGACAGGGAACGAGTTCTGAAAAACGGCAGCGGCAGCAGTGGCGAAGGAGCAGCAGAGGAGGTTGTGGCAGTTCTTCTGGGGGAAGACTGTGTGGATCTAGATGCAGGGGCTCTTATCCTTGCAGGAGAGGATGGGGGAGGATAGCATATGAGAGCCTAGAATCTGCCTTCAATCATCACCAGTGCACATCGAGTTTCCAAGGCTCCATTTCCAATAGCACATAAAACTTTTTGGCATCCATTTTCTCCTCAACCTAACGTTATAAGATTGAAATGATCCGGATTGGCACTCATCGTCCAAGAGTTGATGCAACATAACCAGAATAAAATTTGTTCGTGCTTCTCTGTTCTCTATGTTTTTGTTCGCATGTGTTTCTCTCTTTGACGTATTCTCATCAATTTAATTAAAATTTTGCACTTGATAATGATAATGATAATTCTAAGTTGGAGCATGTTTAAGCTCCTAACAAGCCAACAATGGTATGAATGGACTTGGAACAGTGCTACAATGTCACTTGGACGTACTAGGTTAAGGACATAAAGAGCCAAAGGTACCTTGTGAACCCATGTCAAGGAGCCCTAGCTTAGTTGGCTAAGGTGGGTGTATGTGTTTCAACTGGTCAAAGGATTGATTCCTCCCAATTGTTGTGTGGTTCTACGGCACTTACTAACCCTAGGTAGAACATATTAGGAATGTCTTCTAGATACAATGGTTGAATCATTTATCCCAACTTATGAAGATTTCTTGTTTAAATTAGTGTGTTCATTTTCGCATCATATCTATGTAATGGATGGGTGTTTTTAAAGCTATGTTGATATGGTTGTAGTAATTAAGGCAGGCTTTTATAATGTGGGTTACAACAAGGCTAAAGATCTATGGTGAGAATCTACTCCTAATTGCAAACTTGGACATGCCAATATAAACATAGTCTTGGTTCTACACCTTATATGCTTTGGATGAGAAACCATCAATTGTTGTAATGTTTTAATTGCTTAGTCAAATGGTTGAAATTTTTGGGGCATCCTATTGATCTTAGTAGAAGAAAATATACTCTTTAATTAAGGATGATGTTGCTCACCTTTGACTACCATAGTGATCATAAGCTTCCAATGAGCTCTAATTTTATTGTACAAGTTCTTAAAATGCCGGGATAGTATGTTATATACTCTAGCTACCTAAAAAAACCTTAGGATCTTCTAGTAAGCATACAAATGAAGCCAAAAGTGTTTGCCATTTGGATTCATGCTCTAGAATGGTTAAGCCAACAACTTTTTCTCAAAGTGATGGGTTCACAAGTATTTTTAGTAATCTATTGTCATATGGCTTTTTATTGTGGAAACATTGCCTAAAGACCCTTGAGGGCAGCAAGCGCACACGCGCGTGCGCGCGCACGCGCACACACACACACATACACACACACACACACACACACACACACACAGAGTTTCTTATGTCTGAAAGAATTTTCAACTAAAAGCAATGAACCTGAAGCTGGAAATCAAGGGAAGTCATGTGCAGCTGCACCAATTGCCTTTGATATCAGTAGTCTCGCAAGCAGCTCTGTAGTAAGCAGCACTATTGCAAGATAAGAGCCCAAATTGATTTCAAGCTACCTACTCTTTGAAAACACTAGGCAAGCTACATGCTTTGAACTGTTATGACACCTAGGCAGGCATCCAGTATGTTATAGCTAGGTTGATCAATGTCATTAAGTATTTCTCTTGTTTTAGTACATTTTAGTAGTTTGTTTTTTCACCTTCAAGCCTATTGAAAGCTATGTTTAGACCCTAGAATTTGTGCAAAACATCTAGGTGCTTTGGAACATTGCCAATCGGAGTGTTGCTCAAATTGGTAAGATAGAATATATGCATTGGAACGACTTCAAATAATTGGTTGGTATTTGGGTACATGACCACCACCACAATATACTTCCAAGTTGAGTCTAATATGCTTCTTGACATGAGATTCTAGGGCATAGCTTCTACTTAAGATGGATGCCTATTGAAACCCAAAAAAACTTACTTGCACCAAGCTACTCAAGAGGATTACCACACAACCTACTTGTACCAAGCTTCTAAAGAGGATAGGCTGAGGAGTGTACTAGATAGTCTGCATGAACCAAGCTCAGAGGACTATGTCAGGGGACTATCTTCAAAGGAATATGTGGTGAACAATGCATTACATGAATTCATGCAATGGGGGTAAGTCTCCTCCTAGTGATCTAGAATTGTACACATGCTTTAATCATTTACTAGAATTTCTTCAAACTACTTTAATAGAAAAAGATATAGATAATTTCATGTTAGGCTTTAGACTTGCAAGAATAGTCACTATGTAAAGGACATCGTTAAAGTTTTTGGTTGTTATCTATAAGATAACACACAAATTCAAGTGTGTCTGCTAGTGGTCTTGATCAACTCCAGTTGGCATTGACCATCCCTCTCTCATTGTTGGCCATTACCCTGGTTACCATGCGGGAAACAAGAGGTCCTACTTCACTTCTAGTGTCTTATATGATAGTCTAGGCTATGGATCTTCAGACTTCATTAATGTCATGTGCATTTTTCCTAAGGTTCTGATGTTATTTTTTCATGGTTCTCCTCGGATGTGACTGGTATAGATTTGTCACCTTGTCGTGATAGTGTTGTATCCACTCTTGATTGGTCATTATGAGTTCTATTGTCGGTGGATTGAGTGTTGCAAGCAACCGTTGATGGTAATGGCTGCTTCGATTTTTCAGAACACACGGATGTGTCTGAGGTTTCACCGCTATTAGGAGAGATATCAATGGGTTCATTGGTGGATGGACTCGATGCTTTATTCCTCAGCTCTTCGACACTCTTGGTTTCAATCTTCTTAGGGTCTACAGCCACTTGCAACTTTCCTATGTATGCAATTGGTCACTGTTGCATGTTACTTGACCCACATCATACATAATGTACAAGATAATCAAATAAATAAGTTCTTATGCTAGAAATCTTGAAATTACCCAAATTCTTTAGAATCAAGCAGCTATAAAGATGGATAATAGGGAAAGGCAAAAGAGATAACTTTGACATAGAAATCTAAAGCATGGAATCAAACATTACTTACAATCTTTGATCAAATACACTTGATCTTTTAGGAGTGCCACAAAAACTTGAAACCAATGTTCCAGAATTTCCCTTGTGTTGTAGCTTTCAGAGAAACAAATGTTTCAGAATTGCTCTCATGTTGTGCTTTACAATTCTTTGATGCAATACGAATGATTGATTACAACTTGTTGATAATTTGAGTATTGCCACGAAAAGTGTCCTTCAATGCTTGATAATTATATTTGCATAATGATTTGTATGTTCCTTTGTTTTGCCTATTATTAGTTTAATAGAGTGATTTTTTTCATTCTGCTTTTCTTTTACAACATGCATTGGGATAATAGTGGGTGCGATAAATTTTCATCGACATCGATGACACGGTCAGACAATTAGTTATGTCTATATGAAACCGGTTGTGTAATGACTACCCAACTGTCTCCGACATGGACTCAGTGAAATTGAATTCTCCGTGAAGATGCAGAGTACCAACGACTAGAGGTAAGACCCAGTGCACCTTTACTATACTTTTATAGTGGCATCCCTGATTGAATATGTAGGATAGATGGAAAAAACTTGTACTGAGCAACTAATGACTACAACACATGCATGCATCCTAGGAAATCAGGCGGTGTGGTGAAGAAAGATAAGATTGTGTGCATGCGAGAAGATGGACCTGGTTGTGCGCAAGAGAATGAATGATGAGACTGTGTGAAAATGAGAAGCTGTGGGACTTGGTCGTGCATGGGAGAATGGACCTTTCTTGAATCAAATAATTTTTTTCTATTTCCTTGAGTCTTGGAGGAATGTTTAGCTCCCATTTAAGAAAATGGCTAATTTTATTTGCATCTTTTTTTTCTTCTCTTACATTTCCCAAGGTTTAATGACCTTTTACATGTGTCTTACTACCTATGCCCAATGGGCATCCTAAGTACCTAATCCCTTGCTCCAATTCTGCTACTTGGAAGCCTAGCTCCCTTAGCAACTTTGTTGATTCATTCAATCCTAGGTAAATATGCTTTCTTTTGCTCACATTAGTCACAACCCTAGATAGCTCTAGAAAAATTTCATACACTTTCATCAAATACATCTACTAGTTGCTTCTCTACTTGCAAAATATTGGTAATTATTGTTGGCAAAGAATTGGAAGACCAAGTGTTTTCTTAATGGTATAGAAAGCCCCTTGCTTACTCCATGTTGCACCTTCAAATCCAAATCCCTAAGCAAAGGGTTGGTGATTATGGTGGCAAAGAGTAATGGGGCAATGGGACACCCTTATGCATCGACCTCTTTACCTCAAATGGACCTAAGCATAGACCATTTATAAACACATTCTAAAGAGATTGAAACATCCCTACAGAAATTCCATGATTCCTCCTCCATCGTCTATCATAGTGATGAACTCTTGTTGTTTCTTTTGCTTCATCAATTTATAAAATTAATTGGTCGAAGCACCAACCCCATAAGATACCATTTTCCTTAGACTAAATTTTGGCAACTTCACCTTTATGTTTTTGCAAATCCTCCATGTAATGCTCCACTTCTTTGAGAAGTTGATAAAACATCCCATTACTAGAACATTTAGCAAGAGTCGTAATAATATACTCCCTGCATTGCTAACTACTAACATGCAACCCTCTTTGAAGTCTATCCTGATATTTGCCATACATCTTGGTAATCTCAATGATGGCATGGATCTCATCTAATTCTACGTTGGATTAGCCATTGGATTGTTGGTTTGTTTCCAAGCATCCTTCAACTATAGGTTGAATCCTTCCCTTTCCAGAAAAGGAGCTATTGAAAGAGAGGGGCTTCCATTTCTTTCTCCTACTAAACACATCCTTCTTGGATAGGCTTCCTAGATACCTCACATTCCAAGAGATCATAGTGAGCCAGCTAATTAACATTATGTCTTTGTTTGAACCTCCATAATCCAAAATAGCAAAATAGTCTTATCAACAAAACATTTGCAAGAAGATTTTATTAAAGGGAAAGTTTTTATTTCTTACCTCCATTAGACTTCAAAGAATTTGGTAGTTGAATTTATTTGTTTCCATCCTGCTTTAACTTCAATATCTCTAGGATCGCGACTGATAATTAGGTTCCTCCTTCTGAGGCTTGTTTGTTTCCTTGAATTTACCCTTCTCAACCTATGCTTTTTTCTTTTTACTTGTTTTGAAGTTCTTCCTTATCTCCACTATTTTCTCATTGGGTTCTTCTTAGCTCAGTTCCTTTTTGGGCATTCCTTTGCAAAGCACTCATCTTCTTGACATCGACCAATAACTCAATCCCATTAGGATCAAAAAGCTAGAGCATCTCAAGGATCTTCTTCCTCTTATCCCAAAGTACGAGAGGCCACTTGCTCCACTAGTCGATATTATTGTAAGAACATAGAGCGCTCTACCTAGCACTTCTACTAGCACATTAACTTCTCCATCTAGCAAAGTAGGAAGTCCATGAAAACTAGCCCATATTGGGCATTCAATTTGTAAGACCTCCTCAAGAATAACATCAACAAACCATGGAAGCATGTAAACAAGGCTCACTTTAAGCCAAACAACTAAACTTAAAACCCAATCTCTTTTTGCTTTAGAAGAAAATAGGACCCAAAAGAAACCTCATGGCAAGAAAACAATGTGAGCACCACTTTGATCATGAGGTGAGCCAAAAAAATCTAGCAAACTCATCCTCAAGGGGGACCTTCCCTTAAAATACATGTACATGTTGCATAGAGAATATTTAGCATTGCTTTGCCGAATGCATGGCAACAAGGATACCACTCATGCACATTGCACTTGCTCCCCAAATTCAATTGTGACCCTCTTTTAATTCTCATTGAAATCATTTTGGTCACCCCACATCTTCTTCTCTAGCTCTTCCATGTTCGTGCTAGCAATGACAATGTTAGCATAATCCATCTCCATCCCATTACCTTGCTTCTATTGCTTTATGTTTGTGCTATGTGTTCCATCATCTCTTACTCCTTGTTCGCCCCCTTGAATATGCTACATGCATGAAAGGGGGAGTATATGCCACATGTTGGTAGGAAATGCTTCTTTTTTAATGAACTTAATACAGCTACCCTAGTCAATAGACCATGTGCCATGATTGTCTATTGACAGCTCCCCTCTTCAAGTTTCCACATATTCAAGAGATTCTATGTCTTTCATTTAAGGAAAAGGCTATTACAATTTGAATTGTTTCTATTTTGCTAATGCATGGATAGGCTCTTAGTTTGTAAGGGGCTCAAATAACTTTTGATAACTATTTATGCTTATATGGATGCTAGGTATATCCCGCACTTCTGGGGGAATTTGAGGGGAATTTCAAGATTTAGAGCCATGGCATTGAATTGAATTGAATGAGATTCTTCTTTGTTTTAATGTGACAAGGAAATATTTATATTGTTAAAAATGATATTTTATTTGTGGATGTGTAAACTATTTGTGCTATGTGAGTAAGAATTAAAAGTTATCAAAATGCACAGATGTATCTTACATCACATGTACATTTTGGATGCATACAAACATATCCATTACAAGTGTGTATCAACATTATCTTATTTGAGATTGACTACATGGCTGATGGTTAGGCCTATCAATTGTAATGTATAACATGACTATGTTAGATGTTATATACAAATTTGTTTTGATTTACTATGCATGTACATTATCCTATGATCAATAGCTTCATAATTTAACCAATAAACATGGCTATATTAGGTGATATAGAGAAATTCACCTTGCTTTACCATATAGACACTTATTTTACTAGTTGTAGCTTCACATCTATCTAGTAAAACTAAAAACCTAGTTCCAAATTAAAAAACCCTAGTTACTAACAAAAAAAATTGTGCATTTACTAGATATAAGCCTATTTACCATCTATTTGGCATCGCTTTTTCTCCTCAATCTAATTGGTTCCCTGCTTGATGAAATAGCCCCTTCTGATCGACGAGAAGAACTCCTCCATCTCCCTTCACCAGAGCAGCTTCCTCTCTCCTTTTTGTACCTCGTCAACTTCTTCCCTTCTTACTTCTTCTCCAATCCACGTATTGTTTCATCTCATCCATAATGATGTTGTATACCTAGGTATTATATATTAGGCCTAACATCTCACCTTCCAAACCCCTTAAACCCAAATCACAACCACAAGTACTCCTTTTCTAAGCATCTATTGTAATACATAGTATAATATATAATAGGCCCAAAAAATACTTCTAAAAAAAGCACAATACTATTTGTATAAATATTCCATAAATCTCTAGTTCATATATACATAGATATAATCCAACCTTCTCTTCTTTCATCCTCGCCTCTAATTAAACAATGGATCTACACTCAACCCCACCACTCTCACAAGTCTCAGTGGAGGAAAATGCGACTTGCTTCCTTGCACTAAGCCTATTGGATGGGCTCCTTCCTAACCCTCCGTGCACCTAATCAAGAACATGATCATATGCCATTGATGTACTGATGCTCAAAATTTAATCATGCTGCATTGAAAAGATGCAATTTTTGGATCATGTTGCACAATCCAACCATATAATGTACAAAAAGGAAAGATGGATGCAAGGAAAATTCAATGCCTAGCTTGACTAGTGAGTGGTGATGATCAATGCATTTCTACACACAAATAGGTTCATTGAATATATTATGTCCTTTATGCTATGGACCCCTCATTAGTCGTAGGATTCTGCTTTGCCTCCCTCTTGCATGTGTTCATGATGATAGGACTTGAATATCTAAAGCCCTCTCACATCCTATGTAGGTCTACACAACCCTCAACTCACCCTTCCTCCTTACACTCTATCCTGAGGATTTCTAATTAGTGTAATAATTTTTCCGTTTGTAGTGTCCAAAAGTGCGTGCTCAATGATGGTGCTTGCTCTTGTGTACATGCATCTAATTTTAAATGGATATAGCTCCAGTGGGCCTCATGCCATGCTTGTACATGTTGATGGTGCTATTCCATATATTTTTTCCCCATGGCATGGTAGTATTTGAGAGAATGGGTTATACTACGAAGCCCTAGTGTGGTGCAATGAAAAAGTGAAGTGAAGTGATGTGATGTGCCTACTTGAGACATTCTTAGTGGCACGATTTAGTGGTCTATCAAGATGATTTTCTAGGCAGCACCACTCAATACTCTTTTGAATAACATGAGGCTTGCTGCCTAGACTCTCTCACGCCAACTTCGCAACAGAAGATCTTGGCCATTCCCACCAAAATCGAATTGAATTTTCAATTTCTAGGTAAATCAAGGTCTTGTATTTGGGTTAACTAGTGTCGATCTTCAAGCAGTTTCTTGTGTAGATTGTACGAATTGAAGCCGACTCATGTCGCAGAAGTTTCAAGGAGAGTGAGAAACGAGGGGGAGTATGAGTACATCGACCCCTCTGCCCATAAGGCAAAGTCTCACTCTATTCCATGTACTCTAATGCATCGAATTTGTAAAAAAGCTCTCAACTTACTGAGACCACCCTGCCTTAGGATAGATTTGTCAAGAATCACTCCCTTCTGCTTACCTCGATTGGGCAGTTTTAGTTGTCTACTTATCTAACACATTTAATCCTTTGACTTACAGTGTTCGTTCATGTAATTTAAATCATAACACACAAACAATGAAAAAAATCCTTTGAAAAAAAATAAATTCTTTATTTAATAGAGATTCTTGTATAAGTATTCACCTTCCGTCCATATCAAAGAACGGCAAAAAATGCCTCTATTTTTCCAGGATTTTTGCCTCTAACTAGTATGGGGTCTCAAGAAATCTATCAGAGTCACATAAGAGTTTAGAAGATTCCTAGGAGTTTAAGAGTCTATTGGCTAGAGCCCCTTGGCACCCTTAACTCCTCCTGCCCAAGGACCTTCCTATGGAGTAGCCTCTTGCCATGAAGATTGGTCTAAAACTCTCTGAGGCAGCAGCTAACCGTCCTTGGAAAAGGGACCCACAACTAGCCGTGGGGGAGGTCTAGTATGCTTTTGTTTTTATCATGTCGCAAAATTAGTACATTTGGATTTTGATTGAATTCAATCGACTTCCTAAGTGCATCAAGTTAAACTTGTATGCACTGTTATAAGCACAAGCAATTCTTTTTCAAGCAATATTCATACACAAATAGAGTGGCAAATTGAGCAAGATCTTAACTTAGTGGCAATCCTTTCCAACTTGTTCTTCTTCCTAACTTCTTAGATTTCTCTTAATTTCTATTCGGATCTTTCTTTTTCTAAGTCCCATTTTCAAGATCTAAATTCCAATTAGTCCTCCTTTATTGGATCTTTCTTGATTATCATTAATCTTTGTTCGCAATCTTACTTGTAACTCTTGTTAAAGGTTGGTCGCTTGACCTTATCATGAGGCTTGAATATTTTTCTAGACTTCTATAGATTGGAAAATAATTAATTTTTTTTCTAATTTGTGGAACCAAGTTGGAACTTAGAATCACAGTTTTTTCTTGAAAATTACGTGAGTTGATAATACGAGTATTTTTTTTAAATATTTTTTTCTAAGAATTTTTGGACTATTATTTTTTCTCAAAAGAGAATGATATCGTCCTTTTGGTTATTGGTTCGAATATCCTAGATTTAAAAATAGTTATGTATTCAATTTAATAATGTCTAATGAGCTATATATGCCATAATTTTGACTGAATTAATAATTGTAAATTTTCTTTTCTAAAAAGAGTACTCCTAATCAAAAAGATTTAATCACCTATTTTAATTATCCTAACTCACTTTAAATGAATTATAAATACCAAGAAAAACTATTTTTAAATTTATATAATTTATAAGTACTAAAGATTTAATTTTGATACTTACATAATTCATAAATATAAAAAATTTCTTGATATAATTTTTACATTTCTCTACATTTACATAAATTTTAAATATTAAAAAAACTATTCTTAATATAATTTTTATCTTTTTTTACATTTACATAATTTGTAAATACTAAGAAAAATATTCTTTATATAAATTTTACCTTTTTTACATTTATATAATTTGCAAATAAATATAATTTCAATTTTTTTATATTTACATAATTTGTAAATGCTAAACCAAATATTCTTAATCCAAATTTTCACTTTTCTATAGCTAAAGAAATATTTGTGATGTAAATTCTTTATATGCAGTTGGAGGGAATTTATTCAATGCTTTTCAAAGTTATGTGATTTATCCTACTTTTTAAAAGTCTAAATTAATCATCTTTACTTATTCTAACATTTCTTTTCTATTGAATTTCTATTAAGCTATAATTTCTTTACCAAATAATAAAACTCTTCTAATAAGGTTCCTACTCATGTATTCATAATTGCCAATTAATCTATGGAAGAACTTGGTCTTGTGTTGCATGTGATGACGTGTTGACCACATTCACAATGTATTCGTAGCTACCGCGCTCCCTGCTCTTGAATGCGATCTCTTTAGGGCCATCGCGAATAGGGATGTTCGCATATGCTAGCTTCGAACTTGGTCTTGATTAGAAGTCCAAATGGTTAGATGGGCTCCTTGCAAGGTGACGGAGACTTCATAGAAAGGAGAAGTGGCTTGTTCCACAGTTACGAGAGGCATGAAAGGTAGATGAGTCTTCCCAATCTGAAATAGTGCTTTCCTTTGCGATTAATGATGACATCTTGCTCTTCTTCGTCCCTCTCTCTCTCTCTCTCTCTCCTTCACTCTCTTCCTCTCTATTCTCCTCTTCTCTTCACCTGCCTCTTCCTTTCTTCTTTTCTTCTCCTCCCCTAGTATCCTCTTATTGTCTTATCGTCCTCTTCTCCTCTCCTCTTCTTTTCCTCCTTCTTTGCGCCTGCTTCTCCACCTCTTCTCTTCTTTTCCTTCTTTTCTCTTCTCCTCTTCTCCTCTTTCACTTCCCTTTTTCTCCACCTACCTTCTTCTCTTCTTCATTTCTTCTCCTCCTTCACTTGCCTTCTTCTCCACCTACCTACCTACCTACCTACCTGCCTGCCTGCCTGCCTGCCTGCCTACCACCACCTCCTCCTCCTCCTCCTCCTCCTCCTCTTCTCTCTCTCTCTCTCTCTCTCTCCCCCTCTCTCCCCTCTCTCTCTCTCTCTCTCTCTCTCTCTCTCTCTCTCTCTCTCTCTCTCTCTCTCTCTCTCTCTCTCTCTCTCTCTCTCTCTCTCTCTCTCTCTCTCTCTCTCTCTCTCTCTCTCTCTCTCTCTCTCTCTCTCTCTCTCTCTCTCTCTCTCATAGCAATTGGTAGTCAAGGTAGAAGCATTAGGCTAAGCTAAGGCTTTATATCCTAAGGCTATTAGCCTTATCAAGCATATCCTTAGACCCCTCCTCTTCTCAAGTGATGCTATCAAAGTTGCTTTAGTGACGTTCATCTTATGTAGTTGGAGGTGATGATGGTGATCGGTTCGAGGCAGATGGTGATTGCGATGAGATGAGGTTGGTGGCATTTGATTTGTCAATGGGCATAATTTTTTTCTTTTCTCATTTTTCCTTAAACATTTATTAAGGTGTTCAAACCGTAAAACCCACTCCCCCCCTAACACTAATTCATGTGAAAAAGGGGGGCAGGGTGGGGGGGAAGAACATTACATCCTCTTTTCCTTAGAGGAATCAAGGTGTCCTCATCTCGAAGGAACTTAGGATTTGATTCTAGCAGAAGTGGAAATTATAGCGCTTGTGGATTAGAAATCATTAATGCTTCTACTAAGCTACTTGATTACATGCATAATTGAAGTTTAAGATTATAAGGACAAGATAGAAAAATCATTATAAAGCAATTCTTATTGCAAGTGTAGTCTTTATCACATTTTGTGATGCCTTTCTAAGATTTTATTGGATCCTAGTCCTTTATTACAAAAGAAATTGGGGATGTTGTTTACATAGAGTATCCTCCTCTGTCCAGATGGCATCCTCTTCAAGATAGTCTTTCCACTGGTGGGATGAGATACTCACTGATGGGTTGGCTTCGAAAGGTATGTTCCTTTACATCAAGCATGTTGTTAGGTTGAAGCTCAAGGACTCCTTAGCTTGGCATTACAACTTATTGATAATCAAGAACATGATTAGGATTGGGCATATAACCTTTTATGAGGCTAACATGAAATACATTGTGAACTTTCAAGTGTTTAGGAAGTTGTAACGTGTAAGCATTGAGTCCTAGACACTTGAGAATTTTGTATGGTCTTAGCTTCTTGAATTGACCCAAGGAGGATAAGGAACTCTTCTTAGAACAAACACAAATAAAAACCAAGTTTTCTTCCTTGAAGATCTGTTCTTGTCTTCCTAGATCAGCATATGCTTTTTGTTCATCCTTGGCAGCTTGGATATCTTGTCTGATAGCCTTAACTTATTCATCCATCTCTTCCAACATCTTCTTGGAAGCTTCTACTTTTAGGGAAAGGGTCATCAAAGTTTAGTGGGGTTAGGAATTCTTGTCCATTCAATTCTTGAAACGGGATCATTTAGATGTTTTGATAATAGGATGTGTTGTAGGCAAACTCCACCAAAGGTAGGTATTGTATCCACCGCTTAGGCTCCCTACTATAGCAATAAGCTCTAAGTATGTCTTTAATGACTTGGTTGACTCATTCAGTTTTCCCATCAATTTGAGGATGATAGGTGGTATTAAAATAAAGTTGGGTGCTATTTGCCTCAAAAAAACTCTTTCAAATATGAGAAGTGAAGAGAGAATCATGATCGATGATGATCCTTTTAGGCAATCCATGGAGCCTAAAGATTTTCTTCGCAAAGATCCTTACAATATCTAAAGTCTTGTAGTTGGTTTTAACTAGCATAAGGTGAGTAATCTTGGTTATCATATCCACAATGACTAGGATTGAATTGTATCCCCCTTGGATACAGGGTAACCCAACTATAAAATCCATCCTGATAAATTCCCACTTCATTTGCAGGATGTTAAGTAGTTGAAGCTTTTCGGGCATCTTAACATGTTTAGTTTTTACTCATCGTTGGCAGCTCAAGCATTCAATGACATATTTAAGAACATCTCCTTTGAGATTTTCCCAATGAAATCTTCTTCTTATACTGTTGATGAGAGTCTTTGCATAGCTCAGATGTTTTGGGAAAGGAGAATCAAGGGTTTCCCAAAGTATATTCTTCTTGAGGTTTGTACTTGAACTTAAAATTAGAGTCTAACTCTCTTTGGATAGGACTTCTTTTATCATCTATTGGTAGCTTGGATCCTTACTGGCTTTCTCTTAGCCATTTCTATGATTGGATTACTAGGCATTGACACCCTTGTTGTTAGAGATATTTCCTTAGATGATTCTTCTAAGATAAGGACATTGAGAAATGTTTTGCAGCTTAGAGCATCCACAATGGCATTTTTCTTACCTGGCATGTACTTGATCTCGAAGTCTTACTCTTGCAAGACTTCAATCAATTGTCGTTGACTCATGTTTAGATCTGGTTGAATAAAGATCCACTTGAGACCCTTATGGTCGATGACTAAGGTGAACTTTGTGCCAAGAAAATAGTGTCTCCATAATTTAAGAGCATGAATTACACTAAGTAGCTTCAAGCCATGGGTAGCATAGTTATTCTCACATGAATCTTTTGCTTCCTAGAAGAATAGGCTATCAAATGGCCTTCTTGCATGAGCACATAACCTAATGCAAGTGAGCTTGCATCAGTGAGAAAAATTCAAATTCTTTGTTCAAGTTGGGTAGTTTTAGAATAGGAGTTGTGATCAAGCTCTCTTTAAGCTTCTCAAAGCTAGACTATTCAATGGGAGTCCATGCAATAGTGGTTTGCTTCTTGAGTAAATCAGTCAAGGGTATTGTAATGGCTTCCCATTCTTGTATATCTTTAATCTTGGCAAGGTCTACCACAATCCCTTTTTCAGAGACTATAAATCCAAGGCACTCAATCTACCTCTTAAAGAATGTACATTTCTTCTTATTGGCATAGAGCTTGTGTATCCTCATTGTTGCAAGGACAACTTCGAGTTGTGATTCATGATCTTCATCCTTCTTTGAGTAGGTCAGGATGTCATTGAAGAAGAAAAGAATAAAATCATCAAGATAGGGCCAAAAGATGTCTTGCAGTAGCATGTTAAAGGTTGTGGATGCATTGGCTCATCCAAAAGATATCACAATGAATTCATAATGGTTGTACCTTGTGTTAAATGCAATGTTTAGAATGACTTCTTCTTTGATCCTTATTTGATAATAGCCTAATCTTAGATCAATCTTTGAGAAGATCTTTGCACCTTGAAGATGGTCAAGTAATTCATTTATCCTTAGAATTGGATATTTATTCTTAATCGTCACTTGCTTTAGCCCATGGTAGTCGATGCAGAGACAGAGGGTTCCATTGTTCTTCTTTTGGGAACAGCACCAAGGATCCCCATGGGGAATTACTTGGTTTGATGTATCATTGATCCAAAATTTTCTTGAGTTGTTCTTTTAACTCAATGGCTTCTAGAATGGACATATGATAGGGTTGCTTTGCTACTACTGGTGCAACTCTTGAATCTCATGATCAACTTTTCTTGGCAGAGGAAGTTTTGTATGCTCTTTAGGAATACATCTATATATTCCTTTAACCAAGATGGTTCTTCATCAACTTCCTTTCCTTGCTTAATCTTATTGAGTTTGATTAGATAGATAGGTAGTCCTTTTCTTAGTCCCTTCATTATTTGAGAAGCTTTTGCTAGTTGGATTCTAGGGTTTTTAGCTTTGCCTTGAGTGGTTACTAGCTCTTGTTTTTAATCCATGAACATGATTTGAACTTTTTTGCAATGAATATAAGCATCATTAGAGATTAGCCAATCCATTCCTAGCAAGCACTTGTAAGCTTCTAGATTCATAACTCTAAACCTCATGTTAGAAAGATTGCCTCCTAAGTTAAATTCCACTCTTCTAGTCTATTGAGGAAAAATTGCCTCTTTTCCATTTGCCAAATCCATTAACAACTTAGATGTAGGTTTAGTGTTTACCCCTAGCCTTTTTGCACATTTTGATGATGAAATGATCTTAGCCTAGATAGAATTAAAATAACAATAAAATCAAGAAACAACTATTGAATCAACCAGCCATAGCCATGCCATATATGAAGATATATTAAATCTATAGCACAATGAATTTATAGCTTAAAGAAATCAAAAGTACAATGAGAATCATGGATGAGAGGCTACTGCAAGAAATTCACCTCTTGCTATGGTGGACGTTGAATATTCACCCTCAATGTTGTTGGGAAAGATAAGACCCCTCAAGCTCCAAGAAATGGAGAAGTTTACAAATGTGCTAAAAAAGACGTTTACAATAGCACACTTTTTCCTTTTATGCTCTAGACCCAATTAAGCTATTTTTTCTTAAGCTAAAGGTACAAATTTTTTTTAATTATGATCCATCCCTACCCAAAAGTTTTGTCCTCAAAACTTGAAGATGGAAAATGTAAATTGTGACGTGCTTGCCGGAGCTAATTTCTCATTGGCACTTTCTTAGTAGTCCATTAAGAGATATCCTAGACAATCCCATTCGAGAATCCATAGAATACCTCAAAGTTTGTTATCTAGGCCCACTTGATCCTACCTCCATGTGGAAGTTTTTGGTCATTCCCACAAGGATCGGTCCTGAGTTTGGTTCGTGCTATTGGTCAAGTCACCTATTGGTCAGCTAGCATCAGTATTTTGAGCTCCACTTCTCACAAGATCACTCAAATTGAGGCAAACTTGCATTGCACTTGGTTCAAAGAGAATGCGAGATGAAGGGGAGTGCAGCACATCAACCCTTTTGCCTATAAGGAAAAATTCCATTATGTCCCCCTAAAATGATCCAAGTCATGTTCTTCCTAATATCTAGTGGTAGCCATTCATTTGCCTATTTACTGACGTGATTTTTATGAGAAAAGCTCTCAGCTAATCAAGAGTACCTAGCCGTAGGGTTGGACACCTGTCGAGGACCCATCCACTCGCTTCCTTCAATAGAGTATTTTTAATTATCCAATTACCTACCACTATAGGTTTGACACATAAAAATAACTTCTTTGATAATCTTCTGGCATAGATTCGTTACACATTTTTATTTTACGACACAAAAATAGTGTAAAGTAATTCTTTCTCAAACAATTTCTTTTAAAAATTATCTTTTTACAATGCTTCCTGTCCCTCTTGACTAGACATAATATCAACCTGAATGTATTATTCCCACTAAGTTCAGTGCCTAGAGGAGTATCGAGACTTCTAGAATACTATTTGGGCTCGAAGGTAATTGACAATTCATAAGAGTTTAAGGAATTTGTGACCAGAGCCCCTTAGTATCCTTATCTCCTCCTACCGAGCCAAAATTCCCTATGACAAGACCTTTCGTATCATGTTTGATCCATACTCACTGACACGAAATAAAAAACTCTTGGAGTAGGTTTTATTCACGCTGACATTGGGAAGGTCTAGCATCATCAAGGAATACTGCCTTAGTCACAATATGTGCCCTATTGTCCATTCTTTATCCTTACAAATTTAAGAAAAATTAGAATCCAATTTACAACCACAAACAACTTACTATAAGTGTATCACACACAACAGTCTTAATGAATTTCTTTCCAAGACAAACCCTTTTCCTACAATGATAATATAAAGGCTAAACTTAGTGTAAGTGGCAATATTTTTCAATAATCCTCTCAAATTACTCTTTTTTCTTGGGATCTTGCCCAAGATAAATTTTAATAAGGAGTTTATTTTTCAAAACTTCCCTCCTCTAGGGTTTGGACAATCCATCAATCCTTCCAAGATTGCTAAATGACTTATATAAGCAAACCTTTTGTGATTATCTTTTTCTTTTTTTAAAATGAAATTTTATTGGTCCTTGTTTAGTGATAACTCACTAGATCCACAACCTTGGATATTTTATTACGAAAAGTATTCTAATAACTCTATCTCAAGATTTTTTTAAGAATTAGCGTTTGTATTTATTGATAAGAGATTCCATCAATTTAGTAAATATTTCTTGTTTCAAAAATCATAGTTCTTGAATCTATTTCGTAATTTCTACTTGATGCAATAGAATCATAAATTATTTTCAAGTAGTGTAGTAATTTTCATGTGGCCTATTCCTAATAAGTCTTGTATAATATAAATTAATCCTTTTGAATTTGTAATTATGAAGGCAAAATAACTCTCTTCAATAAATTTTATATGCATGAGATTATATGTAAAATCCTACTCTCACTCCTATCATGGATGCAAATTTCCTTTACTAATTCATGAGGTAATGATTAATTCTTCTCTCTCTCTCTCTCTCTCTCTCTCTCTCTCTCTCTCTCTCTCTCTCTCTCTCTCTCTCTCTCTCTCTCTCTCTCTCTCTCTCTCTCTCTCTCTCTCTCTCTCATCCACAAAATGCATCTCCCTCTTCTCCTCCCCCTCAATAACACCCTCTCTCTCTATCTCTATCTCTATCTCTATTTCTCTTTTTTAGCCCCAACTCTCTCATCCCTCTCTCTCCCTCTCTTTCTAACAACAAATTAGTAGTTCTCTCTCCTTAATTGCTTTACATCACTACATTAAGGTTATGCAATTATTTTTGTAATGTTATCATAATATTAGTGTTTGAATTACACATACATAAGCAATATCACACTTTGTATACATTCACATCTCCCCTCTCTCAATTATTTGTATATATCTTATGATTACATCGGGATGTATGAGTACTTCTATTGTGTACACATGAGCAAAGCAGATACACTTACACTTACACATTCCTCTCTCTCTCTCTCTCTCTCTCTCTCTCTCTCTCTCTCTCTCTCTCTCTCTCTCTCTCTCTCTCTCTCTCTCTCTCTCTCTCTCTCTCTCTCTCTCTCTCTCTCTCTCTCTCTCTCTCTCTCTCTCTCTCTCTCTCACACACACACACACACAATGCAGTAGTAGTTCTCTCTCGTTAACTTATTTACATTGTACTTATCTTTGATAATATTATCACAATCACTACGAGGAAATGGGGCGGTAGCAATGGCGATTTGCAACGTAAAATAGCAGTGTCACTAATAGCAGCGCTATTAGTGTCGCAAATGATAATAGCAACACTATTAGCAATGCTAATAGTGATTCAAATAGTGACATTTCTTTGAGAAAAAAAGTACTGAAAATTCGAGCGCGGCATTTACCAAAAACATTTGTGAGAGAGCGAGAGAGCTTGCCACTTAGAGAGAGAGAGAGAGAGAGAGAGAGAGAGAGAGAGAGAGAGAGAGAGAGAGAGAGAGAGAGAAGGGAGAGCTCATCGTCGTTGTCACCACCACCATTGTCATATGCAAAGAAGAGGGAGAAGTGTGCAAGGAAGAAAGAAGGGAAGCCACGAAGAGGAGGCACAAAAGATTTCATCTTCGGACCTTTGAGGTAGGTACATTGCCTCTTCTTGCTTTTTTTGTGTTTTTTCTTTTTTTTGTTTTTCTTTGTAATAAAATGCATTGAAAGAGAGAGAGAAAGGGAGGAAGGAAGAAAGGAAGGAAGAGAGATAGAGAGAGAGGGAGAGCTCATCACCACCATTGTTGGCACTATCGCCATCACTGTAGTAACAAAGAAGAGGAAGAAGTGTCCAAGGGAGAAAGAAGGGAATCCCCAAAGAGAAAGCACAAAATATTTCATTTTTGAGCCTTTGAGATAGGTATATTGCCTCTTCTTACTTTAATTTTGTGTTTTTTAATTTTCTTTTTTTGTTTTCCTTTGTAATGAAATGCATTGAAAAGGAGGGAGGGAGGGAGGGAGGGAGGGAGAAAAAGGAAGGGAGAGGAAGATAGAAAGAGGGAGAGAAAGGGGAGAAAGGAAACAAAGAGGAAGAGAAACAAAGAAATGATATATGAAGGGATGAAGAGAGGAGGATGAGTGAGAGAAACAATGAGGGGGAGAGAAACAAAGAGAGAGGAAACAAAGAAAGGGAAAGAGAGAAATAAAGAGAGAGGGGAGAGAAAGAGAGAGGGAGAGAGGAGGAGGTTGGAGCCCAAAGAGGAACACCAATGAAAAGGGGTTTCTACTGCAAGAAAATCTATCTTGTAACATCAACAAGCATTTCTTTCATTCTTTAGAGAACCACAAGGAAATGAACACCACTAGCAAGAAATCTTCACACAACATCATAGAAACAATTCTCCCATGGCTTTAACTTCGACAAAATCCATCATTCTATTCATAGTATTCATAAAATTCATCAAGAAAAAAAGAGAACACAAACTAAAATCCCACTTTTAATGGAAAAATATCACATAGTATTCGTCTTCATTGTCCTCATAGTTTTCTCTCACAATCTCTCATAGAAAGATACATTGTTTGCATAGAATTGGCTATCTCTAACTCTCTCTTTCTCTCTCAATCAATACTACATCATATCCTCACTACAATAATCAATAATCACTCATCATAATCCTTCTTTTGTCATGGATGACCCTTCCAAAAGGTGTGTCTGATATGAAGGGTCACCAGAGCCACTACAGTGACTCTTCATAGCTCATCACTGTCACTTCACTCCAGTCTTCTCTTGAGTCTTCAGCAGCTACTTCTTTCATTTCCTTGAGCTCTTTTGGACTTACATTCACCTCTTTCCAAGGCTAGAAAATTTTCCCAAAGTCACACATACATCCTACAGAACACTTGCAGAGGCATACAGAATAGAACAAAACAAAAACAAAAGCTCAATAGAGGGTTATAGAAGATATCAAAACCACATAACTCATACTAAAACCATTCCAAACTATCAAAAACCATTCAATGATCTTTCAAACATTATCAACTTCCATTAATCATTAATCCATGCTTCATACAGAAGAGAAACAGAACAAAATAGAAGCTAAACAGAACCAATCAGAACCTCAACAAAACCTATTAGAACATTATAGAGCCTCATATTTCTATTGAAAATAAGACTAGATTTGGAGAGAGAAAGATAGGAAAGAGAGAGAAGCCATGGAAGCTGTGAACAAGATGGGAGAGAAGGATAGTAATTGTATTAATGTGTCAAAAAGATATGAAAAATTACATGTCCTCTCTTTTTATACCAATGTTAGTGTGACATGGCATAATATCAATATTATTTATACTAAGTCCTTATTCCCAGCTTTTTACAATCTATCCCTTCCCAAAACTTTTTGTCCTCAAAAACAAACCTGAAAGACTAGAAAAGAATGGATAGAATAGAGTACTACTCAGTTTTTTACAGCTTTACAAATGGGAAAATGAATGAAGTATGACCAACCATATGGACTAAAATTCAAGAACATGAGTAGGCCTCACCTATATACATGATCTGGAATACTTCAAAAGTATATGGAACCATAAAATATTTAATAGATAATCTCAAAATAAAATAGACAGCTTGCTATGTAAACAGACCCTGTTGGACCAAATCTGCCATAACTTCTAGTAGAAGTGTCCAAATGAGACGTGCCGTTTATCATAATGGAGCCTTTGAAGAGTACTTTAAGCTCATGTAGATAGTTTAATTCTAAAAATTAGGCACGATAAAAAGTGTTCTAAAATAGCATGTTGTCTTGATCCTGTATGTATCATCACTAGCTCCATAATCAATAGGCTCCAGCCACCAATGTATCCCTTAAGAAAGGAAACTCGTCCAATATAGAATCAGGCCTCCAAGAAGCTTTCTCAAGTGGTAAATCTCTCCATTTGATCAAATATTCCACGATAGAATGAGATCGAAGCTTCTTCTTACGCTGACCTATAACAGCCTTTGGGATGTACTGAATAAGACCTTCTTCATCAATAGGTGGCAACTCATCAACTATATCCACAGGATCACCATAAAAAGGCTTGAGCTGACTAACATGGAAGACATTGTGAATTTTTGTGGAAGAAGGAAGCTCTAATTTGTATGCCAAGTCTCCAATACGCTTGAGGATCCTGTAAGGGCCATAAAACCTGTGAGTAAGCTTATTACTAGATCCATCTTTTAATGTAGAATACTTGGACTTGGGCACCTTCAGTAAGACAAACTCTCCTTCTTGGAACTCTAAAGGCCACCTCTTCTCATCAGCATACATCTTCATTTAGTCTTGAGCTTTCCTAAGATTCATCTTACATTACTGAAGAAGGTCTGCATTCTTTCTAACTCTTCCTTCCCATGAGGATTAATCCTTTCATTAAAGATGACTGTGGGCAAGGGCATCTTGTAAACCATACAAAGCCTTGAAGGGTGAAACTCCAATACTAGCATGGGTAGAATTGTTATAAGCAAACTCAGCCGTGTAACCAAGAATCGTATGAAGTTTGGACATCATAGAAGAAATGGCGAAGATAAGTCTCCAACCATTTATTGACTCTTTCTGCCTGTCCATCAGTTTGTGGATGATAGGCCGTAGATGGAGCCAAGTTAGTGCCCATAGATGTAAATACCGCCTGCCAAAAGTTACTCATAAACTTTGAGTCTCTATCATGAGCAATCACCTGTGGTAATCCATGTAGTCTAAAAAACAGCTCCATAAACTAACTGGCCACTTGAGAGGCAGTAAATTGAATCTTGGTTGGAATAAAATGGGCTGCCTTAGTGAGTCTATCTACCACCACATATATACTATTTCATCCCTTCTTGGTAGTAGGCAAGCTAGTAATGAAACCCATAGTAATATGAGTCCATTTACCTGTCGGAATAGGTAATGGCTATAACAAACCTCCTGCCTTATGGGTGTTGTCCTTATTGTGCTGACAAGGCTTACACTTCATGACAAAGTCCTTGACATCTTTCCATAGTCTTTTCCAATAGAAACTTTTGATGATCCTGTCATAGGTCTTAAAAACTCCTATTGTCCAGCTAAAGGCAAAGAATGTAGTTCCTCCATAATTTTCCATATAAAAGAAGAGGTAGAAGGAATAACAATCTTGCCTTTCAACCAAATAAGGCCATTTTTGAACTGATAATGCAAGTTTTCTTCCATAAGACCTTGCTGTAATTTTTGAAAAATATGGCTGAATTCTTCATCCAGAAGGTAAGCATCCTCTAATTCTTCAATCCAATCATTATGCAATTCAGTCATAGCTGAAACTTTGCAAGCCCACATATGAGAAAGCAAATCAGCCACTATATTGTCTTTGCCCCTCGTATGAGTGATGTCAAAATCATAATTCTGTAGTGTAGCGACCCACCGACGTTGTTTAGGAGTAAGATTGGATTGAGTAAGGAAACACTTAAGAACCATGTGATCACAGTGTACTCTGAATCGGCTACCATACAAGTAATGGTGCCATTTCTTAATTGCATGCAAGATAGCCAACATCTCCTGGTCATAAACATTCATGGCCATTTATTTATCTGTAAGCTTACAGCTCTCAAAGGCAATCACTCCATGCTCTTGTAACAAAACAGCCCCAATGCCACGGCCACTAGCATCACACTGTATAGTAAATTCTTTGGAGAAGTCCGGGCATACTAAGATAGGAGTAGAGGTAAGTAGTCCCTTTAACTGGTTGAAGCTACTATCTCCAAGAGCATCTCAAAAGAAAGCCTCCTTCTTTAATCTATCAGTCAAAGGAGTTGCAATGGTCGCATAGTGCTTGATGAATCAGCGATAGAATGAAGATAAACCAAGGAATCCTCTAAGAGAAGTAGTAGTAGTAGGTGTTGGCCAATCTTTTATACATTGCACCTTCTTGGGATCAGCATGTATTTCTTTTTCATTGACAATATGTCCCAAGTATTCCACTTCAGTCTGCATGAAAGAACACTTCTTCTCCTTAGCAAAAAGCATGTGATGTCTCAATACATCAAAAACCCGCATATGTGCCAAGTGATCCTGTAAAGTCTTACTGTAGATCAGAATGTCATCAAAGAACACCAAGACAAACTGAAAGATGAAAGACTATAAAATCTTATTCATTAGGCTCTGGAAGGTAGCTGGAGCATTTGTAAGCCCAAATGGCATCACTAAGAAATGATAGAGTCCTCGGTCATTCCTGAAAGCTGTCTTGACTTCATCACCCTCTCGCATGTGAATTTGATGATACCCTGACCTCAAATCAATCTTCGTAAAGAATCGAGCCCCCTTGAGCTCATCAAGAAAATCATCAATCCTAGGTATCGGATACATGTTCTTCACTATGATCTTATTAAGATCCCTCTAGCCAATGTACATTCTGAAATATCCATCTTTCTTTTTGACTAATAGAACTGAAGATGCATAAGGTGAAGAACTTGGTTCAATGAATCCCATCTCAAGAAGTTCCTTGATTTGCTTGGCTACTTCCTCTCATTCACACTTTGATAATCTGTAAGGTGGCTTATTGATTGTCTTTGAGTTGGGCTCCAAATCAATGGGATGATCTACTACTCTCTTGGGAGGTAATGAAGTGGGTACCTCAAAGAAATCCCTATACTCCTCAAGAAGAGTTGCCAAGGCTGGACGGTTTGCTAAATTATTGGGCTGATCTTGCATCTCTTTATTCAAATGCAAAACAAATATTTGTGAGCACCTCTTGTACTCCCTTTTGAGTTGTTGAATGGTAATCAGCTGAAAATATGATCTACTAGGAATTCCCTGTAAATGGATGAGCTGTCCATTGAAGATAAACTCCATATACAACTGTGAGAAATCCATAGTGATCCTGCCTAATGCCATCAACCAAGTATGATGTCTATAGGCCCCATTTCCAAAGTGATTAGGTTTACTTTTGCTTCAAAATTTTCAGCTAGTTGTAAAGAAACCTGTGGGCATATCTGTGTGCTGATTCCTCTTCACCATTGGCCACTTGAACTATAATGGGCTGCTGTAAATCTGTGGGAATACAATTCAGCTTGTCCATGATGGACTTATTCACAAAACTATGGGTACTACCACTGTCTATCAGAATGAACACTGGCTTTCCAAAAATGTTTCCCTTCATACGGAGTGTATTAGGGCTCTTAGATCCTCTCCAAGCATCCATAGAAATAGAACAATTAGTGGCAGTAAGTGGCTCATGACAAGTCCCACCTGGATCAGAAGGAACACTTCCACCTAGATCAAAAGGAAAAGAGTTGGCTGGATCATAGAAATACTCTTGCCCAACTTCTTTCTCAAGATCTTCATTTTCAACATTAAGTGCAATTGCATTATCTTCATCCATCTCATCTTCAAAATCTTCAAAGACTAATATACTCTGAAGCTTGGATTTGACATTTTTGTATACACGCTTTGAGGCATGATCAGGTGTATACTTTTCCCCACAC
Organism: Lygodium microphyllum; assembly: GCF_053477565.2. NCBI lineage: Eukaryota > Viridiplantae > Streptophyta > Polypodiopsida > Schizaeales > Lygodiaceae > Lygodium > Lygodium microphyllum. Next base: position 10,536,911 of record NC_141144.1, on the reverse strand, counting down.
TTGAAACATAAACCTTTCTCCTTTCTTTCTTTGTAAAGATCCATAGGAATAGACTTAGGATTCATGTTGGCTAAAATGGATTTAGGCTTGATGTCCCCTTGTTTGAAGTCAACTCTAGGACTGTTTGCTATCCTGAAATTACTTTGAGGTCTAGAAGCATTGAATGGTGGATAAGTTGGTACCCGTAAACTTCCATTTGGCACATGATTGCTACCATAAGTGTTACCAACTTGTCCTTGTTTAAAAATAGTCCTTGGCTATCCAAAACCAGGCTGAAGTGAAGATTCTCTTCTATATTTTCTTCCATAGCGCTCCGCAAGCTCATAGCCTTAAAGAGAGAAGTAGGGTTTTGTGCCATGACATCAACTGATAAAGATGGCTCTAAACTGTACATGTACTTGTGGAGCTTAGCCTCATCAACTGATGCTTTCTACATACATGGTTAGGTTGAAAATTTGGTTAGTGTACTCTCTTACACTAGGCCTCTTTGTTCCAAACCATACCATCTCCGTGCCAATGTCTCTTTTTCAAGAGGGGAGACAAATACTTCAACCATAAGTGCCTTGAAAGCTTCCCAATTCTGTACATGTATGTTTTCTTTTTTTATATACCTCCACCAAGTATGGGCAAATCCCTCCAAATGCAAGGAAGCAAAATGAATCTTCATGTCATCAGTTTTAGGGAATATGTCAAAGTAGGATTCCATCTTAGAGGTCCACTCCTCTAAATCAGATGGTGAAGATGACTGACCATTAAATTTGGCTAAAACAATCTTGTCCTTTAGCTCTCTTTCATGGAATGGTTGCTATCCCAAAATAGACTGATCATGATTAGCATGCATTGAACCCCCAAATTGAGATGGAAATCTCCCAATAGGTGGCTGAGAACCACTATGCAATCTTCTTGTTGGTAGAGGACCCCTAGGAATTTGAGTATTCAGTCCAAAAGCTTGAGAGTTAGCTCCATTCAAACTACCTAAATAGTCATCATGCCTTTGTGAAGCCTGACCTACTTCATATTGGCTATTTGGGATGCCTCTCCTTCCAATAATCCCATGACCATGACCATTTTGGTTAGATGGCTAAAGTGGGACTGAAGGCTCACTGTTTGAATAAGCTTTCTCCTTAGCTTCTTTAGATCCCATTTGCATTTACATCCATTGGGAGAATTGTGCAATAATTTGAGCATTAGATTCCACCAACTTATCAATAGAAGCCTTTGTTTAAGTCGTTGAATCTACAAACTTCTCAATGGAAGACTTCGTTTGATCAGTAGACAAAACCATTTGCTCCATTCTTGATAATATGGCCTCATGACGTTCCCTATGTCTTTGTTCATGTACACACAAGGTATTACTGAGTATACTAACTTCCCCTTATTGTTGAGGCTCTTCAAGGATCTCTTGAGGTGCATTATCCAACATGGAATCTCTGATTTGTTGAGCATAATCATCCTGGACCTTATTTTTACCCTTATGTCCTGCCATAATAGTGCAGTCCTGTAGTACCCCCTGTCAGAAAAATGGCTATAACTTTTGCTAGGGAACTCCGATTTCAAAATTTTTTAGTTCAAATCAAAGCCAAGAATGCCCTCTTTGAGATGAGCACGCTATAACAGATTTACAACAGAAAATTTTGCAACTCATTTTCTGAGTCTAAACTGTCCAAGCATGCACCTTGTTTTAACCTGTAAGTGTCCTATTTTGACCCTGTAAGGTAAGATAGTAACCCCAAATGGTTACCAAACCCTGTAGAAGGCTAAATCGGACCTGTGGGTACCCTGTAGTACCTGCACTTGTATTTCAATAATGAAGGGTGTACCTGTAACAACCTGTAAATGCCCTGTAGTGCCTTGTAAAATCCCTATTTTACCCTATTTTGATCTTGAAGATACTTAAGCCTTTGGAAAGTCTTCAATCTTCAATTATCCACTCACTATACCTATGTGAGGGATAAAACGGCATGACAGGCTCCCTACACGGGCTCCAAATCACCGGGAGGTGGGCAAAATTTCCCCCGGGTCAGTTGGTTGCACCCCTTCGGGATCTTTGATAGTGAGGGAGGGTCACCTCTCTTTTGTCCCGCTATCTTCCCCGGCATCCACCTTTTTCCTCGGTGGGTATATCAACATGGTAGTAGCTTGCTAATCTAATCAATCAGCATGAAATGCATTTCTGAAATATTCATTCAGCCGATGCAATTGAATGAAATCTTGAAAGTTTGGATAGGGAAAGGGTCTTACCAATGCAATTCAGTGACTCACTGATTGCTAGTACTTACCCTTTTACAGTATTTCAACTTGGGTAAAAGAATTTAGCCAATCAATGGATTAGAGTGAACAAATTCATCAATCAATAGATTCAATCAATTGGATTTAAGTGTATGCTAGAAATTTTAGATTGAAGCCTCTAATTCACTTATTAGAACGAATATGCATAGAGCAAACATTGCATTACATGAATGGATTGATTCAAGCAAGGGTTGGTTGAAATTTGATGGATATTATTCAATCCTTTAATCTCTCAATCAAATGGATTAAGCTCAACAAATGGATTAATGAGAGAGATTAAGAATTGAAGAAAAGTACATTTGACATGGTTGATGATGACTTGATCAATCTTCATATGCTTGATAAAGCCTCGAGTGGTCCAATGTTGCCAAAATAATCTTCAAGACTTGTGTATTCAATGCTTAAGAACAATCTTGAAGCTTTAGATGCTTGAGATTGAAGCATTAAACCCGTTTCCCCCAAATTTTGGCTCCATGGAAGCTATTGAGCTTCAATCTTTGACTATTCGTGCTTAATCCTTGCAATTTGTTGAAGAATCCTTACTGAAATGATCCCAAAGGCTGAAAAGATGAAGAATCTTCAAGAAATTGTTGAGAAATGAAAGCTTGGGCTGAAGCTTTCATGGCTGCCCATGGACTGTTCATGTAGGGTTTCAAGAGAGAGAAAGGATGAAGAATATAGCCCCATTTTGGAGTCTATGCATCAAAGAGTTGAAGTAATCAATGCCAATGACCATTTAGAAGCATCAGTGCTGAAGATTGGCTGAGGATCAATGAGAAGCAGGCTGAAAAAAATCAATGCAAATTTTGGGCCGCTGTCCTGCACATGTGGCTGATCTTCCAGTCCATAAAATGGTATGCAATCTATTGCATTTGTTGCCTAGAATGCAATTATACAAGCCATTGTTAAAGGAGAGCAAGGATCAGTGAATAAGGAGAAGATCTTAGCTGAAAAACTCCATGGAAGCTTGGCCAAAGCTTGGAGAAAGAGGAAAGGAAGACCTCTTTTGAAAAGTAACCACAGTTTAATCCCAAACTAAGCCGAGTTAACTCTCCTTTAGCCTAGTTACCTCCAATTTTGCATGAAATTTGATGAGGACCTGCCACTTTAGCCATCCTCTGCCATATCTAACCTTGGAGATCTCCAGATGTAGCCTCTTACTAACTGTAGATGGTCTGCAACACTCCACTAATCACTGTCTTGTACAATACTTGTTTGAAATTGATTTTGATGGAAGAAGATAGGACTGAAAAATAGAAGGGAAAAATGGATCAAAGACCAATGCTCTGATACCACTTGTTAAAGAGTGAACTAGAGAGAGAAAAAGAGGAGAGAGAAGATTGTAGAAGAGAGAGAAAGACTGCATGAAGAGAGAGAAGAAGAGTGACGAGGAGAGAGAAATACTAGATTTGGAGAGAGAAAGACGGGAAAGAGAGAGAAGCCATGGAAGCTGTGAGCAAGTTGGGAGAGAAGGACAGTAATTGTATTAATGTGTCAAAAAGATATGAAAAATTACATGTCCTCTCTTTTTATACCAATGTCAGTGTGACATGACATAATATCAATATTATTTACACTAAGTCCTTATTCCCAGCTCTTACAAATAGTCTTAAAGAGCGCTCTCGAACAAATCCAATATTCAACCACCATGAACTCATCATATAGAAAGTAACACAGCACAAACACAAAACAACCATCTGAATGGCACCTCCAAAAGAGAGATATATCATTACCAAGCATAAAAGATACATCCGGAGGTATCAATGAAGATTATCCATCTTGAAGGCTTGATGATTACGAAAATGATCCATGGATAAGAACTCATCTACAAAAGTTTTGGTAAGATTCTGGAAGAATTAAAGGCAGCACATCCTTTCTAGCAAAACAAGGTATTTGCTAGGCAGACAAAGGGCATGAAAATATAGGACATCCTGTTGTTGGGAATCAATATTTACATTGATATTCATACATAACTTTGGAATGGCCTCTTGATCATTATGTGAATGCCTATGCATATATGCTAGGTACCAAGCAAAGTGGGTTGTCAATCTCACTAAAGGATTTGGAGATTGTGAATATTGTTGGGCAAAATGGAGATAATTTTGGTATGCTAGTTGTCCACTCCCCTAGAATTAATGGCCAATTAATATATGGTCGAGTAAGAGAATTAGATGAGCTTCATCCTCTTCTTCGTGGGATCTTCTGATCAAACCCTTCATACCCACTAACCAACTAAGGGGGCTGAGAAATAGAAGTGGTAGGAGATGGAAGAGGAACATGTAAAAGAGGATGAAGAGATGGGTAGGCAAAATCATAAAATGAGGAATAAGCTAAAGAAGGATTAGCTGAGAAGTTAGGCAAATCGGTTAGGAAAAGTGCTAACTAATAAGTAGGAAAAGTGGAAGAAATATGTATAGCTGGGGAAGGACAAGATGGAGAAGGGGAAAATACTTGATCTTCAATTAAAGAATAATAGGTAAAGATTGGAATTTGAGGAGCATCCTGAGGTTGAAAAAGGAGAGGTAAAATGAATGTTGAATTGGATTGATAAAGGGAAAATTAAGAATCATATCGATGGGCCATTTGTTGATAATAGGATAAGCTAGGAACGGATGGACCTAAAGAAAATCGGTGGTAGTAAGCATCAATGAAGGATGAATCAAATGGATGGTGCTTGGAAATATAAGCTAAAAGATCCACCCTCAATTAGTTAGTGTTCTGCACATGATTAGAAGCTTTATTCTGTCTTTGGTTCAAGACTACATAATCAATCATTGTATGCCATAAAATGTCAGGGCAAGCAACCACTTTAGAAGAATAGCACTGGAACATTTCATCTGTCCTCAACTCCAAATGTTTGGCATACAAGGTAGCTTGTAATACTACATCCCCTATATACCAAGCTAAATCTTCATCATCTGGAATCAACATATCACCTCGTAAATACATATAAGATATCAACATTATATCTGAAGTCACAGTGTCTTCAAAGACCATGCAGACTACTTCTATCAGCAAATCAGAAGACCATGATCCACTCCAATGATCCTCTGGAAGAGGTAGATCCATCATTGAGAGCTTAATATAGAAGTCCAACTTCTGCAAAACTGATAGTAGACAAAAAAGAAATGATAAAGAGGAATATACTCCTGAAATTGCTCAAATGAAGACCATAATAAGTCCATCCGAGACTGAAGCCTTTCCACTTTAGCTTGGAAAAAAGGGCATAACGTGGCTTGTCATTGGAGAAATGCCAAGTCCGCAGGGGACAAAGAAGGAATTGGATGTACAATAGGACTCTGTGAAGAATAACGTGACTAGACCAGTTGATTGTTAAGTTGCTAAATTTGGATTCTGCTATGTTCTAGGGTGGTATTTGCTATCTTAAGCTCCTCTTTCTAGGTGGCTAGAAAATCCTAAAGCTCTTGAGATTATTCAACAATCTATCTCTTTCCTCAGTCACATTAATCACTTGGGTTTTAGTGTCAGCCAACTGAGTGTGCAAACTAGTAATTTCCATTTTTTGAGCATCAACGATCTTAGTTTGCTGCTCCATTTGGGTACAAAGATCAGAAAAGCATTCATGAGCAAAAGCTAGCTCTACATTTTATTTTGTCAGTTTGGTTTGTTGGACTTCATCATAATAAGAGGAATAGAGCTGCTGGATACAGACAGTCACTGAGAGCTCAATAGAATGTTGAATGTCTTGACATAGAAAGGGAATTGCATCTCTAGCTACCAAGTGTCATACTGAAGGGATGGAAATCTCCAAAGTACCCTCACAATGTGCTCTGAAAAGATTTGGCAATGTGAGGAAAGCTGGTAGGGTGACTACTAGATTGAATAGAAACAGAGACAAGACGAGGAGCTGGGGCTGATTCAGCCACTTGTTTTAAGCGTTTCCTCTAAACTATCACAGGAGGGATAGGATCAAGATCCTCAATGACAACATCAAAGTATTCAGTAGAGGGAGGAGCTTCTAGTGGATCAACTATCAGAGAGTGAACTAGAGAGAGAGAAAGAGGAGAGAGAAGATTGTAGAAGAGAGAGAAAGACTATAGGAAGAGAGAGAATAAGAGTGACGAGGAGAGAGAAAGACTAGATTGGGAGAGAGAAATACATGAAAGAGAGAGAAGCCATGGAACCTGTGAGCAAGATGGGAGAGAAGGACAGTAATTGTATTAATGTGTCAAAAAGATATGAAAAATTACATGTCCTCTCTTTTTATACCAATGTCAATGTGACATGGCATAATATCAATATTATTTACACTAAGTCCTTATTCCCAACTTCTTACACAAAAATATAGAAAGGTAGGAACCAAATGTAACATTAGTTACATTACCCCTTGTGACTTTGACAAAGTGTTGATCCATCTTCAACAAAAGGTAGGAACTCCAATCAATAATTATGTATATCAATACCATTCTAGAAGTTGTAAACAACTCCTTTGAAAGGTAATTAGAGGGCATCTTGACAGGCATAAACTTGTCCTAGAGAAATTGACAAAGCTGCTTCCACACAGGATTGGAGATCATGGAGACACTGATGCCAGAAGTAGTAAGAACCTTCTTGGGATCCAACACATGTTGTGTCTGCTTCTGCAACAATTTAAGGATATCCTCATTCAAGAATAGTTTTTTAGCAATAGGGAAAGAGTCTCCCCGATAGGATAAAGACAAAGCCTTGCCTAAACTTTTGGACATCAATTGGACAGACAGGGCCAGACCTCTTACTATAAGAGGCTAGAAACTAATCACAAGTATCAGTATTCTCCGGGATAAGTGGCAATGATAGTGCGACAAACTTGGCTAAGCCTGCTTTGCCAATTAAGAACACATAATAAAATTTCATCCATTTTTAAATAATTTATCGAAATGAACCATTCATTAAACTAATTTCTCTCACTGCACTTTTTTTCCTTTTCAATAAATACGCTTCACGGGATAGACATGTGCAGTGCAGTCTTCAAGTTGTTTCTATTGTCCAATTTGATTACAGAAGTTCTAATCATGTCATGAGTGGGTTGTTGTATTATGGTTTGGTTGCTATGACACAATTACGGGTACGGTATATAGTTTTCTTTTTTGCCTGATTCAGGGTGTTGTTTGTCTTACATGAAGCTTTTGGTCTCATATGTGTAGAGGCCATGCTGAATTTTTTAGGATGTGAGATGCTTGGGATGGTCAGTCGGTTAGTTATATTTGTGTGTGTCTATTTTTGTCAATCTCTTGTTTATGGTTATCCTGTTGTTTTGTAGGCATTTGTTGTGATTGTCTCTGTGTGTGTGGTGTGTGTCTCCATTGACAGAAGAAGTCAATTCCAATGGAGTATCAAAAGAGAATACTACTCCCTTGAAGGAGAACCTATACCCAGAAGCCATCCGTGGGACATTCATCCATGAAGAAGTAGAAGGAGAAATGTTCGTGGATGCTGATGGTATGGAATGTCACCTCAAGGTGGGTATAAATCTTAGACATGTTTGCATGGTCATACAAAGATCTAAAGGGGATTGATCCCATAGTATGCCAACACCACATCGACTTAGAGCTTGATGTCAAACAAAGGTGTATGAATCCAAATTACACTCTGCCCTAGTGAAGGCCGAATTACTAAAGCTCCTTGAAGCTGAGTCTATTTATCCAGTGGCCAATAATAAATGGGTTTTGCCCATCGTGGTAGTACCCAAGAAGAATGGAAAGCTATGAATATGTCTGGACTTCTGAAAGCTGAATTCCAAGATGAAGAAGGATCATCCCTCTATCTCTTTCACAGACCAACTATTGGATATAGTGGCAGGTCATGGCTCTTTTCTCTCTTGGATGGATTCATTGGATACAATCAAGTCCAGATCGTAGAAAAAGATCAATCCAAAAAACCTTCACAACAAAATGGGGAACCTATGCTTACAGAGTGATGCCATTTGGGCTCTGTAACACTCCTACTACCTTCCAACAAGTGATGATGGTTGCATTTCAAAACCATCTGCATGGTGTATCTATAGCCTATTTTGTGATCATTGGGGCACCTAGAGTAGTGCTTTGACAGATGTCGAGAGTATGGGATTTCTCTCAATCCCAACAAATGTGTGTTTAGAGTCTCATTAAGAGTTCTTCTAGGCCACATTGTCTTTGCACAAAGGATAGCAATAGGTCTTGCCAAGATTGAGAAGATTGCAGCCTTAACATTGCCAACCAACCTCAAACAATTGAGGGGATTCCTTGGCCATGTAGTCTATTATAGAAGGTTCATTGCAAACTTTGTGACAAAGGCAGTCCCTTTGCATAAACTACTCATAAAAGATGAAGAGTTTAGATGGATCACTGATTGTGATGAGGCATTCAACACCTTGAAACAGTGCCTGATTAAGACACCCATCCTACAACCTCCTGATTGGAGGAAAGAGTTACATGTGCACAATGATGCATCAGTCGAAGGCTTAGGTGCAGTCTTATGCCAAAAAGGCCCCACAAAGTTAGATCAACCTATCTATTATGCAAGTCGGAAAGTAACTGACAGAGAATGAAACTATACAATGACAGAGCTTGAGTGCCTAGCAATGGTGTTTGCCTTAGAGAAGTTTCGACACTACCTGCTATCAATGCACTTCAAATTCTATGTGGACCATGAGACCATGAAGCCCTATCCTTCTTGATGAACAAGGCCGATGTGAAGGGAAAAATGATGAGATGGCTCCTTTTGTTTTAGGACTTTGATTTTGAAGTGGTCACCAAACCTAGTCGCTTCCATATCCTAGGTGATTATCTGTCGCAAATCCCTCAAAGCAATGATGAAGAGCAAGATGGTCTAGATCTTCCTGATGCTTTCTTGTTTCTAGTCGAAACTATTACCCCATGGTATACAGATATAGCCAACCTCCTGGAAACCAAACAGTATCCCCCTGGTTTCTCAAGCCATGAGAAGAAGAAGCTTCTATTGGAATCAACCCCCTACACTTGTAAGGTGGTGCTCTGTAAAGGCAAAGACGAGCTAATGTTGTGAAGATGTGTTCCAGGAGAAGAGATTGGAATTGTATTGAAAGCATGCCATGATGTGCTCTGTGGTGGAAACTTTGCAGGAGAAGTGACAGCCAGAAAGGCTTTACTCATAGGATATTGGTGGCTGACCCTCCATAAGGATGCCTATGACTACTACAAACGTTGTGATGCTTGTTAGAGAATGGGAAAGCCTACCAAATCTAGTGCCATGCCACTACAACCCATCCTTCCCCTAAAGCCGTTCGAGAAGTGGGGAATCAACTTCGTTGGTCCCATCAATCCACCAACCAAAATGAAGCAAAACATATACATCTTGGTCTGTACAGACTATGTGACAAAGTGGTGTGAAGCCCAAGCTCTAAAGAGGGATGATGGCAACAGCATGGCCCTATTCTTGTATGAGAACATCATCAAGCATTTTGGTAGTCCCCTAAAGCTTGTAAGTGATAGAGGTACTCACTTCCTTAACAAGATTATGGAAGATTTGACAAAGCTATACAAGATATGCCATCATAAGTCCACACCCTACTATCCCAGAGCCAATGGCCAAGTTGAGGACTTGTTGGCTACCTCCCTGGGTATGCCTCTTCATCAATCGATCCATGTTGACATAATTAACCCGATGATGTTGATCTTCATTGTTAAATCTAGAGCGATGGTGAGCTTTCATCCTAACTGGATGAGGCTGTGAGTATGAGCTGCCCTTTGTAATTATCAACAAAGCAAGAGATAGAGGGTGGGGTGAGTGACCATTCCTTGCCCTTTATATCCAACAGAGAGGTGAGATGTATGAATGGAGCGTTGCACACACAGGATGGGCCTCTCAATGCACAAAGCATAAAAATTTTCATGTGCATGGCATATAAGGCTTCATGGCATTTTCTCCTCGCATTGTATGCTAGCACACGACGGGATGCACGATTGCACCATCAATTGTGCACAAGGCATACAACCTTCACACAAGTTGCAGTGAGGATTCAATTAACGGGATGTAAGGAACTCGATTGCCCTCCTGTTATCATCAACAGAGCATGAGACAAAGGGGGGGCTGAGAGTGATTGATTTTCCCTTCATCAAACTGAGTAGTAAGGATTGAGGTTGTAGTGATGATGATGGTGGATGGGTAGATCAAGATGCAAAGATGGAGAACCTCTTATATCCTTTACGAGTTGGTCATGATTTTCTGTTGTTCATAAGATGTGTTAATGGATAAAAGGTTTGCCTTTCGTTGTATTCTTTATTAGATACAAGTTATAAATTGGGGTCCTGATTGGATGGTATTTCCTAAATATTTTTGTTGAAGATCAAGTTGAGCTATTTGATGAACTTATATTCTCTGTTTAATAGGTCGCGAGGACACTCCCTTATTAAGTGTGGGAATATGTTGAATATTGAAATGACTTATTTTTTGGTTGATTTTTATTGTTTTTGTGGGTTGAATGGTTGATTTTACATGATGATTGATTGGTTTGGAAGTGGTTTGAGAGCGTTTTTGATAGGGTGGAATGGTTTTGATAAGCTCATGATGTTTTTCAGTAGAGATATGAGTTTTTGTGATGTTTTGTTGATGTCTTGATAGTGTCTGATTGGTTCTGATAGTTTCTTTTTTGCTTTTGTTTTGTTGTGTTTTGCTTCTATAGTATGGAAGGATGGAGTAATGATTGATGAATTTTGAGGTTGTTTGAAAGCTCATCAAATGGTTTTTGATGGTTTTGATTGGTTTTAGTTGAGCTGGATGCTTTCTATTGACCTTCCATAACACTTTGTTGAGAAGAGCTTCTGTAAATCCTCTGTATGCCTCTGTATATGTTCTATTGGATGAGAGTGTAGTTTGGGAAAGTTTTATAGCCTTAGAAAGAGATGAATGAAAGTTCAAAAGAGATCAAAGAAGTGGAAGAAGTAGCTATTGAAGACTCAAGTGAAGACTAGAGTGAAGTGACAGTGATAAGCTATGAAGAGTCACTGTAGTGGCTTTGATGACCTTTCACATCGGACATACCTCTTGGGAGGATTATCCATGACCAAAGAGGGGTTATAAATTATTATTCTTGATTATCTCATTGTACAATTGAGAGAGAGCATGTATGAGAGAGAGAGTGTGTGTGAGAGAGTGAGTGAGTGAGTGAAAGATGGCCAAATTCTATGCCAAACAATGTATCTATGAGTGAGAGATTGTGAGAGAAAGCTATAAAACCCTTGAAGATGAATAATATGTGATATCTTTCCATTCAAAGTGGTGTATTCTCTTATGTTTTTGTGGTATATCAAAGAATTCTATGAAGAATATGAAGAGCATAATTGATTTTGTTAAAGTTAAAGCTGTGGGAGAATTGTTTCTATGAAGCTGTGTGAAGATTTCTTGTTTCTGGTATTCTTTTCCTTGTTGAGATCATATAAAATATGAAAAAGATGGTTGTTGATGATACAAGATAGATTTTCTTGTAGTGGAATCCCTATTTTCTTGGTATTCGTCTTGGGTGTCCATAATAGTTCATACTACAGATCATGATTGTAGGGTGCCTCACTCCAAAAATACACTCGACGATTTATAAGTTGTCAAACTTAGTGCAATGGATCTCATAGAAGAAGATCAAGACATCCTCTATTGACTCCGCAAGGAGGGGAGCAGTGGAGGCGGTTTGTCTCTTTGAGAAGTACTTGCCCAGAAGCATACTCACGATACAAACTCACCTCATGGTACATCTCATGGATGAAGTGGAGATTGCGGGACCCGTCCATACGCAATGGATGTTCTTCTTAGAGCACTTCATGAAAACCTTGAAGGTTGGTTAGTATCAAAGGCATTAGTGCATACTTTGGAGTGGCTACCGATGGTGGATTTAGACAACAGTCTGCTATGGACATTGAAGGACAATGATAGATTGACTGAAGATGTGGTGGTTGAAAATGGGTAGGAAAAAACATGGATGGTGTCAAGGAGGAGAAAGTGAATCGTTTTTGTATATTGCATCATGCATCCATGCAGAAGTGGCTCACTAAGTACAAGTAGGTTGGAAGAGAGCAAGAGGGAGCATGATCAAAATTTTGATACAGTGCATGCTAGACCAATTCAATACCTGGAGCAGCCCCAAGAGAGGAACGCCAAGAAAATAGAGAATCTACTGCAAGAAAATCTATATTATATCATCAACAACTATCTTTTTCATATTTGATATGTTCTCAACAAGGAAAAGAACACCAGAAATAAGAAATCTTCACATAGCTTCATAGAAACAATTCTCCCACAACTTTAATTTTAACAAAATCCATTATGCTCTTCATATTCTTCATAGAATTATTTGATAGACCACAAAAATACAAGAGAATACACCACTTTGAATGGAAATATATCACATATTATTCATCTTCAAGGGTTTTATAGCTTTCTCTCATAATCTCTCACTCATAGATACATTGTTTGGCATAGATTTTGGCTATCTTTCACTCACTCTCTCTCTCACATATGCTCTCTCTCAATAGTATAGTGGGATAATCAAGAATAATCATTCATAACCCCTCTTTGGTCATGGATACCCCTCCCAAGAGGTATGTCTGATATGAAAGGTCACTAGAGCCACTACAGTGTCCTTTCGTAGCTCAATAGTGTCATTATCACTTCATCCTTTACTTAAGTCTTCAACAACTAGTTCTTCCACTTCTTTGAATTTATTTGGCTATTTTATGACTTTTGAAAACAATGTTTCAAGAACTTATTCACTTTAGAACTTCATTTCTTTTCAAATAAGTATTTTTCAATTGATGTTGAAAATTTTAGCTCATTTCAGTGATCCAAATTATGAAATGGATTTTTAAAATTTTGGTAATTTTGTTAAATTTTTTATGCTTTTATAAGAGTTTTATGGACTTTTAATGAAATTTTAAAGTTTTTTGAATTTATTTTGTATTTTTTATTTTTATTGGCAATTTTTAATTGATAAATATTTTCCAAAAAATTTAGCAAAATTTTAGATTTTTGGGTACTTTTTTGCAGTTTGTTTAAGTTTATTTGGATTTTTAATGATTTTTCATACATTTTAAATGTTTTTATTACTTTTCAAGATTAAAAAAATATATGAGAAATATGGTACCCGATCATGGACTACATGGACTACGTGTGAACAACGGCAAGCTCTCCACCACATGGAAAAAACCACATGCATGTCCTCATGTGTGAACAACCGCAATCATGAACACACTCACAAGGTCCCCAAACCCTGCACACGAACAAGACCTTATGCATGAGACAGCGGAAAAGTGGGTGGTCACGTGGTAAAGGAGGAAAATAAACAGAGGTAGGGGAAAATTATTTAATTGTTGGGATTATTCATTTTTGTTTTGTTTTTTTTTTTTAACTTTAAATTAGTAGTTTATATATACAAAAAAGGTGAGGGTGTGGGGGCTTTAGATGGCTTATATTTTTGTTTTTTTGTTCAAAATAAATGTGTGTGTGTGTGTGTGTTGGGGTGTGGGTGTTTTTGTTTTTCTTTAATTTTTTAATTATGTTTTTTTAATTTAATGTTTGTTTGTTTTTTTGGGGGGCGGGGGGGTGGGAGAGTTAATGGGATGGGCAAGGGGTAGCTGGGGGATTGGGTGGGGTAGGTGGGGGGCACTCTGAGAGGGTGGGCCGGCGATGTGGGAGAAGAGGCGCATGGAGGAGGGCTGCATGGAGGAGTGTGGCAGTGCATGCGGCGGCATGGCGGGGTCTTGCCAACGAGCAACCCGGTCCGGTGGCAGCATGTCCTCGGGCGAGGCGGCCGTGGTGGTGACTCTGCCAGCGTGGTGGGGCGATTGAGAGAGAGAGAGAGCCCTCACATGTTCCATTTGGGTTGGTACGTTCTAGAGAGGTCTGATGTGAGCATCTCCTCCACCACCCACTTGCAAGTTGCGTTGGTCCTCAGGAGGGGATTCAGGTAAGTCATGGACGTGGCGCTTATATTCCAAAGGGTTGTGGGCATGTCCTACTTTACCACCACGAATAGCCAAATGCGTACCTACATACAATCAATCTATGCACAATGCATATGAGAGAGAGAGAGAGAGAGAGAGAGAGAGAAGAGGGGGTATCGGTTGGGGGTGGGAAAGGTTTTTTTATAAAATTTGTTTATCGTATGAAGGTGGGTGGGGGGGAAAAAGAATTTGTGAGATAGCAAGGCTAACATGGAGGTCGAGGCATACACATGGGGGAAGAATGATGTTGCAGACACATTGACATGTGAAAAACTAGGAAAACATGGGCGTTTGCGCAAAAACACGCAAAATGTCAAAACACAAATTAATGAAAAAATTATAACAAATAAACTGAAAAACGTTTGCATGGAAAAAAGGAAAAAAACACACTTGAAAATGGAAATAAAAATTAAAAAACGCAAAATTTCCACATGGAAGTGACAAATAGGATCGGTAAGGTAGAATGTGATTATGGGGGTTGTAGAGCATGTTTGTATGGGAAAAATACAAAAAACACAAATGAAAATATATTTAAAAATTAATACGAGAAAATTTGTGCATTGGAACAAATTGCAATGAAAATAAAAAATCAAGCGAAACTTGTGGGACAGGGTTGTCGGGTCAAAATGCATTTTGGTGGCATTAAGGGATGTTCACATGGAAAAAATAAAAAAAATAAGAACGAGAGCATGTGGAAAAATTAATAACATAAAAGTTGGTAGACCAAAACATGATGGAGAAAAAGAGAAATTATGCAAGGGAGCAAGACAAGCAAGGCTATCTAATCAGAGTTGAAATTTGAGGTAAATAGGGTAGGTTCACATGGAAAAAGAGCCGAAAATATCCACAAGAATTCTCAAAAACAAAAAAAAATTAATAATGGAAAAATAGTGCATTGGAATGATCAATAATAAAAAGAAAAAATATCAAGGGAAAAGTGTAGGTCATGTTTGTCACATCATATTGCTATTTCAAAGTGAGAAAAGGCACATTCACATTGAAACACGTCAAATTGATCGAAAATGCTTTTAAATTTAATAACTCATGAACCATGGCTTAGAAGAGGGGGACTATAAAAAGGAAAAGTGGCTAGTTCAAAGGGAGAAATATGGCTGTAAGATGAGATTTTAATTTTGGTGAATGTAGGGTGCATTCTCATGGAAAAGGGACAAACAAAAGATAAAGCCAAACAGACAAGGAACGACCCTAAGGAGGCAGCCAACAAGCCCGGTACTTGGATTGCATATTGGAAATGTTGACTTTTGTAGGAGTCAGAAGCACTGATGAAGTTGTGGGATTCAGCAGTGCTCCAAGGGAGGCGGCTTTGAAATGCGTCTGAAAGATCAACGGATGATTCAGCTATCTTGGACTATGGGGTGTTTCCACCTTTTCCAAAGCCAACTTCCCGTCCAAGGGATTATATCACCTTTTTTTCCTCAGAACGAGGTGTGTTATGTGATCAGCAACAACAAAGGGAATAATGAGACCCTTTCAAGCCATGCCTCACTCAACCACTCATAACTACAAGCCGCATGATCTTATGAATCCACTTACATAAAGAGACTAAATAGATACACAAGACTACAGTAGAGACCAAGGGTAATACAAAGACTAAGATAAATCTAATGTCTAAAGCCATGGCTAACACTTGGCATATTAGCCACAACCAAGACTCTCAGATA
This sequence comes from Lygodium microphyllum, assembly GCF_053477565.2. Taxonomy (NCBI): domain Eukaryota; kingdom Viridiplantae; phylum Streptophyta; class Polypodiopsida; order Schizaeales; family Lygodiaceae; genus Lygodium; species Lygodium microphyllum. The sequence goes on along the minus strand of NC_141144.1, from coordinate 10,520,995 downwards.
TTTTGGAAAGTCTTTTTCAATATCTTTCTAAACTAATAAAACCTATATCTTGTGATTTTTAGGCTCTTGGAACTATTGATCTTCAAGTTCCTACTATACTTACTATTTTTTATATTGCTTGTTGTAGCACTTCTTACTATTGTAGGAGTTGCAAAATTTTAGATTGTTGTTGTAAGAATAGTAGGAATGGTAGTTACTGGAGAAAATGCATGAATACATATTGTTGTTGTAAGGATTGTAGGAATGCAGGTTGTTGTAGAAATTGCAATATTGCAAGTTCATGCAGGTCTTCCTACAAAAATTTAGACTCTTGTAGTCCATCTTGGAATCTGACATATTCAATAAACCTAAGAACTAATTGTTGAAATCTTCTTCAAACTTGAAAAGTTAATTTGTGGCCAATAAAGGACCTAAAACTTTCTCAATATAGGAAAATATATTGCAAGTTGTTGTAGAAATTGCAAGATTGTAGGTTCATGCAAGTCTTCTTGCAAAAATTTAGACACCTGTAGTCCATCTTGGAATTTGACATATTTAGCAAACCTAAGAACTAATTGTTGAAATCTTCTTCAAACTTGAAAAGTTACTTTGTGGCTAGTAAAGGACCTAAAACTTTCTCAATATAGGAAAATATAGCATACTTCTACTATTAACATCTAGCTCATTCAATACCATCGATGTCTTACTTAAAAAACAATCAACATGGATAGTATCAACAACCATTCCTATTGTAACATGAATTGCATAAATATCTAGTATAGGTACTTGCAGACTTTCAATTGCTCCAACTTTAGTGATAAATTGATTAGAATCCTAAGCCACTTCAGAAATATCAGTTTGAATTAAAATACCAACAACCTCATCCTTTGATGCATAAAAATCCTCAATAATAATATCTTGATTTGGAATATGAGAAAATACCAATTGAGTATGAAAATCAATTTATCATCCTTCTACAAAACAACTTCCTCAAGAGTATTGATAACGTCAACATAGTGAGAAACTTGCAAACCCGTTGCATTATTTTTTTTCAAAAACCTCTTGTTGCAACAACATTTTCTCTTCTTGAAGCCAATTAATGACTCATAAAGCTTCAATTGTTGCAATTTATGTTGCATTCTTTTCCTTTTCAATCTCAAAAGAAAGTCATTGAATCATCTCAATTGGAAATTGATTGATAAAACAGCCCTCATGTAAAACTTCAAAAAAACCATTCAAATTAATTGAACTCTGTAAATTTTTACATTTAGTTAACTCCTACAAAGTATATGCAATGCTAATCATGGTATGCTCAAATTTCAGTTCTACATCAATTATTGCATGATGGTTGGCCTTCTCTCTAGAAACTCCTTAATCTCTATTTGTTTCTTATCCCACACTTTCTAAACGTCCTCATTAGTATCTTGACTTGTTTGTATGGATTATTGGTTACTTACTCTAAACCACCACTTTTATGCATCATGTAACCACTTGCAATAGATTTATGATTTCCTATAGCAAAGTTGTAGTTTCTTACAGTGGAACATTGACTTGTTCTTTTGATTAATGTTATGACCTGAAATAGTATTTTGTATGCAAGAAACATGGGTACCCTGGACAAATACATCCAAAGATGGTGCATTTTGCTCTATGGCTAGTGGCATTTCAAGTGCTTGCAAAACCTTTTCATCAAAATCCAACTTAGTAGCTATATTATCTACCTCAAAAGAAATAAGAGAACTAACAATTCGTTCTTCCATCTTGAGTAAAGTTGATTGGATATTGATTATGATAGTTTATAAGCTACCAAAATATGAAAAATACCTTCACTTTTTTTATGCAAGGTATGTGATATTCCACTCTCCCATTGGTATGCTTTTTTGTTGGATTTGGGATACTCAAGGATCCTTAGCTTCTTTGGCCCTTGTCCTCTCATGTTTCCTTTACCTCATTCTTTGGCAAAACCATGGGTAAAGAGCACCAATCATCATCCTCATCACTTGAACTCAAATCTGAATCTAAATCCAAGAATCTTCATACTTTCCTTGAGATTTTCACTTAATGTTAGCAAGCTCTCAACGTGTTCAACACTTGAACAAGACCTGAATTTCTTGCCCTCATGATTATCGTGCTAGTATCATGAAGAATATTCTCAAAAGAAATCAACTTTCCCTATGCTTTATCCATCTCGGAACTTGAATCCTTCTTTGTTGTGCTACTAAAGAAAACTTCTTGGGCATACCATTGAACTATTTACATAGTTAACCATGCATGAATACTTGTATGATTTTCCTTGCTCACAAGGCTCAGTGTGAGGTGCCCATTGTGAGATATCCTTGACAGCATAATTTAGTGGTCCATCAAGATGTTTTCCTAGGTGACACCACTCAATACTCTTTCAAATAACATAAAATTTACTACCTAGATTCTCTCGAGTCTACTTCACAATGAAAAGTATTAGTCATTCCCACAAGAATTAACCTAAATTTCGAGTTCTAATTAAACTAAAGTCACCTATCATATTAACTAGCATCAGTCTTCGAGTATGTACTTGTTCTAGGTTGCTCAAACTGAAACCAACTCCTATCACACTTAGTTTAAGGAGAGTGAGAAACGAGGGAGAATATGGGCATTTCGACCCCTCACCTATAGGAAAAAGTCTCACTCCATTCCCCTAAAACAATACTGAGTTAGGATGCTAACTGATTTTATGTGATCAATGTTCCTCTATACTATAACACATTGAAATGTAGAAAAGCTCTTAACTTATTGAGATCACCCTACCTTAGGGCACATTCATCTGTAATCTCACCCTCCTGCTTCCCTCGATTGGATAGCTTTAGTTATTTACTTACCTAGCACATTTATGTTATACACATAAAATCAGTTTTCTTACTTAGCCTTTCTAGTCACAGTATTTATTCACGTAACTTAAGTCACAACACACAAACAATGAAAATAATTCTTTGGAATACAAATTCTTTTATTTAAACACAATTTTATACAAGTGTTCACCTTTTGTCCATATGGAAGAACGTCCCAAAGGCCTTTATTTTATCAAGATGTCATCCTTAACTAGTAATGGCGCCCTCAAGAAGTCCATTTTGAGCCATGCAAGGTTTTGGGAAATTATTAGGAGCCCTAGAGTTTACTAGCCAGAGCCCCCTTGGCACCCTCAACTCCTTCTACCCAAGGATCCCCTATAGTGCGATATCTTGCCATTAGGGCCAGTCCAAACTCTCCGAGACAGTAAAAACCAATCCCCCTTGGTGAAGAGATCTGTACCTAGCTTTAGGGGAGGTCTAGCGTGATTTCCTTTTATACTGTTGTAAATTTGGTATATTAGGATTTTGCCTAGTTCAATCAAACCTTCTAAGTGCATCAAGTAGACTTATATGCACCATTGCAAGTACAAGAAATTCTTTTCAAATAATACTTCTACACAACAAGGAGGTAATCAGAGTAAGAATTTTAAAATAGTGGCAATTCTTTCCAATTTGGTATATTACATTCTTAGATTTTTCTAGGTTCACTTTGAAATCTCAATTCTATTTAGTCATTTTTGTTAGGTCTTTTCTTGGTTACTATTAATTTTTCTAACTTTGTTAAATCTTTTCTCACAATCTTTCTCATCATAAACCTTCGTTGAAGGTTAGTCAATTGACCTTATTATTACGAGTCTTGACTATTTTACTAGACTTCTATGTATTAGGATATGGTTAAGATTTGTCTAAACTTGTGGAAGTTAAGTTGGAAACCTTGGAATCTTGAATTTATATGAGAAGCTACATAGGCTAACAAGGCAAGCATTTTCCTTAAGAATTTTAAGCTTTTACTTTCTTGAAAGAGAATCATATCAAAATTTTCAATGACTTCTTGAGCTAGACTTCATACTTCACTTTGTTATGTTAGCAAAGCGAGTCAATTTAAATATCCTAGGCTTCTAATGGTTATATACGCAATTCAATAGTTTTAACTTAACTAATAATAGTGGGATTTTTCTATCAAAGAGGGTACTTCTACTCAATGACCAGCTTTTAACTACATTAATTCACTTTTTCTATGTTCACATGATTCATAAATGCCAAGAAAAATACTTTTGATGTAAAAATGTGTTGTGGATTTTGCAATTGGATCTTTCTAAATTAAAAATTGATTTATTTGATACACTTTGCTTACATGCAACTATAGTAAGAGTTTATTCAATACAATGTGATATCGACCGATTTATCTTGTCTTTCAAAATTTATAATCTAAATTAATGGATCCTACTTTATTCTATCATTCCTTTCTTGTCAAATTTGTAAACTTCCTCACTTGCTAATTATAAAATTTATATTTAAAAATTTAAAGAACATTCGATAAGCCTATGAAAGAAACCTGGGATTATGTTGGGAGAGATGGCACATTATCCGCGCTCATGTATCCATTTATAGTTCCCACCCTTCATGTTCCAAATTATTGTCTTTTCGGGGCCATTGTGAATAGGATCCTCGTATGCTGACCTTTTGAGCTTCATTGGTCTTGACGATATGATTAGAAACCTCAATTGGCTCAATGAATTCCTTGTGAGATGAGGGAGGTGGAGTCATCCACTAATGCTAGAGACTAGAGAGAGGCAGTGTGCAGACAGAATTTCTATCAACTAGAAGAGGACTCCTCGTACGAAAGCATAGGTAGCTAATGATGTTGATCCTCATTTCCTTTTTGTGATTCTCATTTTTCCTTTACTCCTCCAATCTCTTCTTCTTCTCTTAACCCCTACCACTCCTACTCCACTTCGCATCCACTGACGCTCCCCATATAATAGCAAGAGATCATTCATACATTCTAAGATTCTAATGAAATGCTCCTACCAATCAAAATCAAGGGAACGCATCAAGAGGTAAATATTGCTCAAAACACCATGATTTTTTGCCAATCTTCATTCTTCTAAAAGAGATTCCACTGATTGGTTGTTAGCAGGTGAATCATATTTGCATCAAGCTTTTTCTTAAACAAGGTTGCAAATAAATCTTTCTATGCATTAATTTAGTTTTTGCTCTGATACCACATGTAATGTGTCCACTCTGAGATATCCTCAGGTGGTACAATTTAGTGGTCCATCGACATGTTTTTCTAGGCAACGATGCTCATTACTCTTTCAGCTAACATGAGGTTTGATACCTAGATTCTCTGGAGTCCACTTCACAATGGAAATTCTTGGCCATTCCCATAAGAATCCACCTAAATTTTGAGTTCTAATTAAACTAAGGTCACTTATCAAATTATTTAGCATCAGGCTTCGAAGCATCTGCTTGTGCTAGATTGCTTGAACCAAAGTTGGCTCATATCACATTTGGTTCAAGGAGAGCGAGAAATGAAGGGGAGTAGGGAACATTGGCCCCTTTGCCCATAGGGAAAATTTTCACTCCATTCCCCTAAAATGATAGAAAGTCTAAATGCTAGCTGATTTTATGTGATCAATGTTCCCCCATACTATAACACATAGAAATATAGAGAAGCTCTCAGCTTACCTTGCCTTAGGGTGGATTCATTACGAATCTTGCCCTCCTAATTTTCTCAATTGGATAGCTTTAGTTTCTACTTACCTAAGACATTTGTATTGTACATATAAAATCAACTTCCTTAATTAGCCTTTCTAGTCACAATGTTCGTTCATGTAACTTAAATCACAACACACAAACAATGAAAAATATCCTTTGGAATACAACTTCTTTTGTTTAATTGAGAATCTTATTCAAGTGTTCACCTTCTGCCCATATGGAAGAATGATCCGAAGGCCTTTATTTTATCAAGTTTTCACCCCCTAACTAGTAATGGGGCCCTCAAGAAGTCCATCCTGAGTCACGCAATTTTTGGGGTGATTCTTAGGAGCCTAAGATTTTACTAACCAAAGTCCCCTAGCACCCTTGACTCCTCCTACCCAAGGATCCCCTATGAAGTGACCTCTCACCATCACAACTAGTCCAAACTCTACGAGAGTCAGTAAAAACTAATCCCCCTTGGTGAAGGGATTAGTACCTAGCTTTGGGGGAGGTCTAGCACACTTTTCTTTCATCTTGTTGTAAATTTGGTGCATTAGGATTGTGACTAGTTCAATCAAACCTTCTGAGTGCATCAAGTAAACTTCTATGCACCATTGCAAGCACAAGCAATCCTTTTCAAACAATATTTCTACACAACAGAGAGGCAATCAAAGTAAGAATTTTAACCTAGCAGCAATTCTTTCCAACTTGGTCTATTCCCTTCTTGGATTTTTCTAGGTTCCCTTTGAAATATCAATTCTAATTACTCTTCTTCATTGGATCTTTCCTTGTTTACTATTAATATTTCTAACTTATTTTGATCTTTTCTCACAATCTTTCTTACCCTAAACCTTTGTTGATGATTGGTCAATTGACCTTTTTACTAGTCGTGACTATTTAGCTAGACTTCTATGTATTAGGATATAGTTAAGATTTGTCTTAACTTGTGGAAGCTAAGTTGGAAACCTTGGAATCTTGAATTTATCTTGGAAGCTATGTAAGATAACAGGGCGAGTATTTTCCTTAAGAATTTTAAGCTTCTATTTTCTCACAAGAGAATTATATCAACCTTTTTGGTTGCTTCTTGAACTAGGGTTCATACTTTACTTTGTTATATTAGTAAAGCGAGTCGATTCGCATATCCCACACTTCTAATGATTATATATATAATTCAATAATTTCAAAGTAATTAATAATAGAGAGATTTTTCTATCAAAGAGAATACTTTTACTCAAAAAATTAATGACCTACTTTTAACTACCTTAATTTACTTTTTCGTATATTCACATAATTCATAAAAGCCAAGAAAAATATCTTTGATATAAAAAAGTATTATGGATTTCTCAATTGGACCTTTTGAATCAAAATTTGATTTATTTGATGCACTTTGCTTACATGTAGCTATAGTAAAAGTTATTCAATGCATAGTGATGTCATGCAGTTTATCCTCCTTTCAAAATTTATCATCTAAATTAATGGTTTCCACTTTATTCTATCATTCCTTTATTGTCTAATTTGAAGTTGCCTAATTTTATAATTATAAAATTTTCATATAAAATTGGAAAAAACATTAAGAAAAAAATGAACTCACAAATGGGCCTTTTAGCCCCCCCTTTCTCCTCCTTAAAACAAGGAAAATAGGAAAGAATAATAGTAAATTAATCTTCTTCTCTCTCCACTTTTACAATCGCATTTTGCCTTTTTTATATTATCTACAAAGATATACCTAGATTCATTCTCTCTCCTCATTCAACAAGTCTTTTTTAACCAAATTTTATATTAAAAAAGAAGTTAGTTATGGGAGTGTGGTGCTTTGTTTTCAATGCAAAATGATTAGTAAATACGATGAAATTGATTTTTTAATCAAGAACAAGGAAAATAAAATTTTGAAAGTTTCTTTTAAGATATTTTGGGGATTTTTTATATTCTATCTTTTGGTCAAAAAACAAGCCAACTGGTCAAATTTCGTGTTTTTCGAAAACGTCTTTCGAGGTAAAATAGAAATGTCTAAAATTATATGAAAAGTTTTAGACATCCCTACTCTTTGAGGAGCTTTTTTCCCCCATATCTATACTCTCTCATGGCTCTATTGTGACCTCTTCTCTGTGTTTATGTAACCTTCATTAACATAGTGAATTACTTACATCCTCCTTTTCCTTGGCACCTTTGTGTGCCTCTCTATGCATCTCCACTCTATCTCCTTTGACAACCAAGTAGGCTCCCCGGTTCTACTAATAGTAAAATGAATACATGAAAGAAGGAGTTGTGTTGTGTATTGAGGTAGAGATTGAATATGCCCCATTATTCAAAAGAACCTAGCATACTAGTGTCAACCCTCAGGTTCGGCAGAGTTATAGGAAAATGGGATTGAAACATGTGGACTTGTGGGTTGATGGGGGAATCTACCCAATTGACCCCTTAAACAATAGACCTCCAACTTTCTCAGGAATCACAAATTTTTCGAAGTATGTGTTGGGGGTAAAGGGGCCTAGCCGCCTAGCCGCCCATGTATTACTACACTGACTGTACCCGCCACTGCACACTGTAGGTGGCAGGCGCCCGTCATAGTCACTTATTCTTTATTCTTTTAGTGACAGTTTGAATAAAGGAAGGCCTGGCCACACATTATAGTTGTCGGAGTTTCCACTTTGAGTTTCACTCTCTCTCTTGCTCTTGCTCTCCATCCACCATAGCTCTCACCGCCAAGCTTCTTCCTCCTTGGTTCCACTTTCCTTTCAACTGGTATAAGAGCAAAGGCATTGGAGCTTGCCCGGCATTCTCTTCAGCTCGGATTTGAAGAGCTTCAACCCAAGCTTCAATGGAAGCCATGGCACCTTCATTTGCAGGTATGTTTTGATCTCCTGCCTCCTTCCCGATCTTCTGGCCTTCCATTGGCACCTTCTAGGGATACATCTAAGCCCCCTCAACATTGCCAAGTGCTCTAGAGCATTGTTGAAGACCCCCCAGCCCCCAGGAATAGCTAGCGTAAAATGCGGTGCATTTTTAGGGGGCCGGGCTGATCTCCTCTTGGCACTTCTCACTTCTTCCTCGACTTCCCGACACTCTTAGCAACCTTCCCAATCATTGTTGGACTCCTCGGCATTAGTTCTTGGCTCCCCACGATCGATTCGAGTGCTTCCACCTTCAGCCATTGCTGTAGACATAGTCCCAGGACTATCAAAACAGGGCAGCACTTGACATTTACTGTTTGATGCTTCTTGGCATTTCCCATTTGATGCCTATTGATGCCCGGTGATGCCCGGATGTCATGGGATGTCTTTTGTACTGCCATATGCATGAACAAGCTTGATGGGCTGAAAATCAAAGATGTTGAGAGTGCTTTATTGACTGAGAAAATCAACTAGAGAAACAATGATGCTTCACGCTCTTCACATGCATTGACCATTAGAGGTGGCAGACATGGCATGCATGATAATGATCATAAGGCCAGGGACTCTCAGAAGTCCATGTCCAAGTCACGTGGTCACAATAAGTCTCGTGGATTGAAGTCTGATATTACCTATCATTATTGTGGGAAAGCATGACATATTAGGCCGCAGTGCCATAAGATGCACGATGCTAAGCGCAAGGATATTACCTGTCATTATTGTGGGAAAGCATGACATATTAGGCCGCAGTGCCTAAGATGCACGATGCTAAGCGCAAGGAAAAGGGAAAAGAGAAAGTGTAGGAAAAGTCTTCTGAGCGCAGTATTGTACCTGCAAAGTCCAGTGTGAAGATAGAAGAGGTTAATGTCATGAAGACCACTGATTCAAATGAAGATTACATACTTGCAGCTTCTTCATGAGATGCCTTACAAGCTTTTGAGATACATTCTATGTATGCGCAGTGTTGGCTTTTGGATTCGGGTGCATCATTTCATGTGACACCTTGTAGAGATTGGTTGTTTCATACCTATCGTACCATCTCTAGTTCTATGCATCTTGATGATGACAGGTTTCTTTACATTGTGGGCATTGGAGACATTAGGCTATAGTTTCCTTCTGGCAGTTCTTTTGTGTTGCATGATGTACGCCATGTACCTGCGTTGACTCGCAACCTTATGTCAGCTGGACAGCTTGATGTCTGTGGGTTCTATCCCCCATGTATCCCTCTGGCATGCTCGTTTGGGGCATGTGTCCCTTAAAGGAATGAAAATGCTCTGGGATTTGCAGTATCTTCCATCTTTTGACTCTTTGCAACCATTCAGGAAAGGGTCCATAGCATGCTTAGCCAGGCTGGCTTATCGCAGCACTTTTGGACTGAGACAGTTACTATTGCAGTGCATCTCATTAACAAGTTGCCTAGCAGTGGCATTGACTTTCAGGTTGCAGAGGAGGTATGGGCAGGCAACCCCCCCTCTTATGATCATTTGCGTGTCTTTGGATGTGAGGCATTCTGCCATGTGCCCAAGGACAAACGCAATAAGCTGAATCCTAAAAGTGTCAAATGTATTTTCATTGGCTATGGAGATGCAGGAGAGATGGGTTACTGTCTATGGGATCTGTAGGTGCAGAAAGTAATCTGTAGCCACATGATGTCATCTTTCATGAGGACAAAATGCATATGCAGCCTGAGAAAGTGGTTGAGGTACGCAGAGTTATCTTTCAAGAGGAGCCACCTGCTCCCGTTCAGCCCACTCCACGGCCAGCTCGACAGCGTGCAGCATCACCTGATGCTCATGGCCCAGATGTTTGACATGCTGACGTTAGACAGGATGTCGATCAGGCAGCAGAGCTTGGTTTGAGGCATTCTACTAGAGATAGACGAGCTCCTGACCGTTTTGTGCTCTCTATGGATTATGTACTGGTTACAAATGCAGGAGAGCCTCTCACTTATGATGAGGCAATGCACAGGGGTGATTGTCACTCTTGGGAGAGGGCTATGTAGTCTGAGCTTAACTCATTGCATAAGAATCAGACTTGGGATTTGGTTTCCTTGCCTCAGGGTAAGAAGGCTTTGCCATGCAAGTGGGTATACAAGCTAAAAAGTACCCTTGGACACCCCAAGCCGGCATACAAGGCTCGATTGGTTGCTAAGGGTTTTAAGCAGGAGCAAGGTGTTCACTTTGATGAAATCTTTTCTCCCGTGGTCAAGATAACCACCCTACGCTTAGTCTTGGCCTTGGTTGCACAGCTTGACCTGGACTTGTACCAGATGGATGTCAAGACGGATTTTTTACATGGAGACTTGTATGATGAGATTTACATGGAGCAGCCTAAGGGCTTTGCAGACCCTGGCAGGGAACACCTAGTGTGCAAGCTAAAGAAGAGTCTATATGGCTTGAAGCACGCACCTAGGGAATGGTACCATAATTTTGATGCATTCATGCAGTCACAGGGCTACAGCCGTAGTGCTATGGATCCGTACTTCTACAGAAAAAAGCCCGTGATGGTCCTTTACTAGTAAGATTTTGGTACTCTATGTGGATGACATGCTTTTAGTATGGACAACTCATGAGGAGCTAGATGCTCTTAAGGCTCAGCTCAAGAAGAGCTTTGAGATGAAAGATCTAGGACAGGCCTCTCATATACTTGGTATGCGCATTACGCACGATAGATCTCAGGGACTACTCTATCTGTCACAGAGGGTGCTTTTCTTTTCTTTTCTCTCTCATTGGGGTAGATTTGCCTTTAAGTGGGAGGTTGTTGGGAGTAAAGGCACCTTCGCCTAGCCACCCATGTATTACTACACTAATAGTACCCGCCACTACACACTGCAGGTGGTGGGCGCCCGTCACAGTCACTTATTATTTATTCTTTTAGTGATAGTTTGAATAAAGGAAGACCTAGCCACACATTGTGGTTGTTGGAGTTTCCACTTTGAGTTTCACTCTCTCTCTTGCTCTTTCTCTCCATCTGCCATAGCTCTCACTGTTAAGCTTCTTCCTCCCAGGTTCCACTTCCCTTTCAGTATGTGTGTGAGGGTGAAAATGGGTTGCTCGATTACACTAGGCGGCTCAATGATCAGGCATTCAAAGTATTTACAGCTTGCCAAGCAACCATTAAAAATTATCATGATGTGATCAATGCACATCAACTTCATATACAATAGCTCATAGGACAAGTGGTACAACTGAATGACACTTTAATTCAACAAAAAAATTAAATTATTTCAATGCAGGACACTATCCATGGCATTGGTATCTCATATAAGGAGGCAAAGGCACAATTGGATGACCTGAGAAAGATCAACAACAAGCTAACACAAGAGCGCAAACGAAAGAAGAAGCCAATCAAAGAGTTAATTATGAATAGCAACCCCACTGGAAGTGACATATCAAAGTATATAAGGTAGCTCAGAATGAGAACCTAGGTGAGGGTGAGGTTAGATCATGTATTAGTATATTGCTAAAGGCAAGTAAATTTGAAAACGCTTTGAGCAATCCTAAGTTTAAGTTTGTGAAGGAAAAGGTGATTGAGTGCACCTTAAAAGATGTGTCAAATGAGTTCTCAATTGTGGATGCACAATGTATTTGTGACAAGGCCGGTTTTAGCACGACTTACTCAAAGATATTCAAAGGTGTGAAGGCTGGGTTTGGTCGTGTGCTGAAGAGAAATAGAATCGTGCTTCTCCCTCAACCTTCAAAGTTAATAGAGGCCCGATGGCAACTTAATAAAAAGGTTTTGGAGCTTGTAGGGGATCCCATGAATGTTCAATGCATGAAAACACTAAAGGTTGGAACCAAAAATACATATGAGGTGAAGTTCACTGAACTCAACAATTACTATTTAGATTTTGCAAGGTGCAGTCAGCAATGGTAATGTACTACAATATGCTTGTTGAGAAATGTAATGGTAAATTACAGTTTGTTATAAAATTGGATGAAAGTGAGGTCGTCAAAAGAGCAAAGCTTGAAAGAGTTAGCGTAACTCTGATAATAGAGCTTTACATTTCAACAAGAATAACCCATGAAAATTTAGTGTTCAATCTAAGTGCCATGTGTAGTGGCTCGCTGCACTTGAAGTTCCTAAGGAAACATTTGAGGTGCTGCAGTTGTTCTTTATGCACACAAGCATTCCAAGCATCATCGATCATCAAGAACATGGTGAGATGCTCTCAGTTGAAGGGTATGTCCAATACTTGGTTGAATGGCATCTTGCAAAAGACTTGAAAACTTTAAAATGCATGTGTGGAATCCCCAATGGTGCAAATACAAAGAATACATGCCTATATTGCTTGATAGAGAGGGTGGAAGGAAAGGACTGAAAGAAGAACTGGCAAAGGGTGACAGGTTCTACACCAATGCACAATAGAGAAGATTCCACTTGGAAGCCCATCTTTAGCATTCCATTGGATCGTATTCACATTTGTTCATTCCATGCTTTTGTCAAAATCTTAAAGAAACTTGTATATGAATACATTTGCTTTGCTTATAGGATGCAATCAGAGAAAGAAGCCATTGCAATGTGTACAAATGTGGAGCGAGTACTATCAGAAATTGGGCTACACAAGCATCAAGTGATGATTGAAAAAGATGAGAAAAGATCAGTAAAATTTGGTAACTTGCCAAAAAAGCCTTGCTTTGGAGGAGCAAAGGCTAGGAAGTTTCTCTTAGCACCCATCAATGAGGAAGGGAATGTCATGGTTCATAGGCCGCAAGACTACAATGGGTGGAAAAAGTTACATTTTGAAGTTCATGATCGAAGTAATGGAGGAAAAACAAGGTTGGCCAAAGCTAGGGTTTGGATAAGGCTTAACAAATTGGCTCCCTTACTTCACAAGATGGTGTTTAACAATGAAGATAAGCAAGAATTTATCAATGTTGTACATAGCTTCTATAAAAACATGGTGAAAGCATGGGGTAAAAGCTCTATCACACATTACATGGTGCATACTAAGTTAATATTTTAAAATTGTATGAATTGTATAAACTATTGAGCATAGTTTTACTCATGTATGATATGTGTCTTTGTAGCATATCCTTGAGGCACATGGGTCATACTTTGCAAAAAAGGGAAGCATCGGAGTTTGATTCACACAAGGGATGGAAAATTCACATTGGATAGCATCTGGTGCATGCCAATGAAAACCGATCATGGTGGAGGGGTGAATGGTAGCAATCCAATGATCCAATTGCTATCTTGGTGATATAGGATTATAGTAGCAGTAGATGAAGCTAAATTCTCGCAAAAGAGAGCAAATGAAAGTGCTAATGAATCGGCTACAGATATGATGGAATCACATCGTGTCACTAAACAAGTGCATTATGAAGCCTCAAGTGCCAAAGAAAACAATGCCAAGTGGCTAGAAACAAGGCTTCGACAAGGCAGCAAATGGGTTCAAAGAGAGCTAAGATAGTAAGATGAACAATGTGTTCAGTGCGAATGCAATTCATAGTTTAAGAGAAAGTGAGAGTGTGCATCTATGTGAATGAGTCTTACATTTTAGGGTTATATAAAAGAGGGTTTCACTTTTTATCTTATTCGTTGAGTTCTCACTTCTCTTGTGCAGGAAAGATAGCTAGGCCTAAGGTAGTTGGAAATAAGCTTCCATTCACAGCCCCATATTGTGTTTAGCTAGCCCCTTGGAGTATCTACTAGCTCAGATACACCCCCTTCTCAATCTAACCCAACTTCCTCAAGCTGCCCTCACAAGGGTCCTCCTCAGCACATCCACAAGAAACTCAAGTGAAAGCCAAGTATAGTGGCCCTAAGAGAAATCAAGAGGTATCAACACTCTTTTGATCTCATCATTCTGAAGGCGAGACTCTCGAGACTTGTTTGCGAGATTGTGTAAGATCTCTACCGCACAGAAAGCAGGAGGTGGTTTTTGGCACAAGGTCAGGATAGACCTGATCGCTTCACAAAAGAATGTTTTCATGCTCTACAATGTGCTACAGAGGCCATTTTAGTTGACTTGATGATTGATGCTCAGTGTTGTGTAATACATACAAAGCGCATCACTGTAACTCCCAAGGACTTCCAACTTGTAAGAAATCTTCAAGTAGCAAAGGATGCATTCATTCCAATGGAATGAACACAATCTGTAATATTATCTTTTTTGGCATAGTGTTCTCCTCGTGCATTGGACATACAACTATGTCCCAATGCAAAACTGTTGTAAGTGCCCTTAAAATGTGAATTATATTTTTACTCTTGTCCTTCACTCTCAACTTTGACTGTGCATCTTTGTTGTATTTTCAACTCTTACTTACAATTTTTGCTAGCACTATCAATTTCAATAGAAAAAACATGTAAAAATTTGCCACTTCTTTTTGCAGACTTTACTCTTAATGCATATGTAGTGCAAAGTTTCTAAGGGCCAGTAGTCACAATGTTGATTTCTTGATTATCAATGAATCCATAAGTTTGGTGTGGGATAATTTTTAAACTACTAAATTGTATCGAAATGCGATGAAACTTCACACGCGCACTCGTTAAGTGGCTAGGAAAGTGGATCCAGACACCAAACTTTGGACCAGGGGTCTGTGTATTTTTTTCCAAAAAAAAAGGGCTCTTACTCCTCGTGCATTGGACATACAACTATGTCCCAATGCAAAACTGTTGTAAGTGCCCTTAAAATGTGAATTATATTTTTACTCTTGTCCTTCACTCTCAACTTTGAATGTGCATCTTTGTTGTATTTTCAACTCTTACTTACAATTTTTGCTAGCACTATCAATTTCAATAGAAAAAACATGTAAAAATTTGCCACTTCTTTTTGCAGACTTTACTCTTAATGCATATGTAGTGCAAAGTTTCTAAGGGCCAGTAGTCGCAATGTTGATTTCTTGATTATCAATGAATCCATAAGTTTGGTGTGGGATAATTTTTAAACTACTAAATTGTATCGAAATGCGATGAAACTTCACACGCGCACTCGTTAAGTGGCTAGGAAAGTGGATCCAGACACCAAACTTTGGACCAGGGGTCTGTAGATATATTTTTTTCCAAAAAAAAAGGGCTCTTACTCCTCGTGCATTGGACATACAACTATGTCCCAATGCAAAACTGTTGTAAGTGCCCTTAAAATGTGAATTATATTTTTACTCTTGTCCTTCACTCTCAACTTTGACTGTGCATCTTTGTTGTATTTTCAACTCTTACTTACAATTTTTGCTAGCACTATCAATTTCAATAGAAAAAACATGTAAAAATTTGCCACTTCTTTTTGCAGACTTTACTCTTAATGCATATGTAGTGCAAAGTTTCTAAGGGCCAGTAGTCGCAATGTTGATTTCTTGATTATCAATGAATCCATAAGTTTGGTGTGGGATAATTTTTAAACTACTAAATTGTATCGAAATGCGATGAAACTTCACACGCGCACTCGTTAAGTGGCTAGGAAAGTGGATCCAGACACCAAACTTTGGACCAGGGGTCTGTAGATATATTTTTTTCCAAAAAAAAAGGGCTCTTAGCCACATAATGAGTGTGCTGTGAAGTTTCGTCGCATTCCGATAAAAGGTTATGGATTCATGATCACACGATGGACAGTGCGTATGAAGTTGCATTAACTTAGTTTTGGGGTTTAAATGGGTTAAAAGTTAATTCTTCTTCTCATTTTCACATCTTGCTTTCTTTGCTTCCTCCGTTCTCACACCCCCAACCTCTGTCTCTTCTCCATCCTGCCCTCCTCGAGCTTGCATGGCACGTTATTTCAGCCCCACATGAAGGCCTCACGCCAAGGCTCGCCACCTAGAGCACAAGGTGGAGGCTCCTCTAGTGCAACAGCAAGTGCCCCCCATAGAGCACAATGACCACCACAGAATGACAGGAGATGGAAACCAGGCATGGTTACCGTTTGGGAGATAAGGAGAATCTAGTGCGGATATGAGCTTCTCATCCCAAAAAGATATTTTCATAAGGATGTTTAAGAAGTCATGCAAGACTTGGAGTTAAAAGGGATGGGAAGATTTTGGGCAGGAGTGCGGGATGGCCCACCAACAAGAAGGTAGACTGTGGTAGCTATGGAGGCCCTACAAACGGCTGCAAAGGGGTTTCTCATCAACTTGTTCGATGATACACAACTAGCAGCTATCCATGCAAAGCGCTTCACAATCACAGATAAAGACATAAACTTTATCATTCGGCTTCAACATGGCAAGGGGACTCCTCCATAGGTTATGAGATTAATGATGCAAGGTTGTGTAAATGAGTGTTATAACACGATAGCATCTTGGAAGGCCAAAACATTTTGTATACTCTGTCACATTGGAATATGTATATATATACATAATATCTCATGTGATGTGTACCGAATTCAAATAATTGAGTAAAGTTATTTTGTTTTGTATCTTGAAGCACACCATAGATTATGAGATTAATGATGCAAGGTTGTGTAAATGAGTGTTATAACACCATAGCATCTTGGAAGGCCAAAACATTTTGTATACTCTGTCACATTGGAATATGTATATATATACATAATAGCTCATGTGATGTGTACCGATTTCAAATAATTGAGTAAAGTTATTTTGTTTTGTTTCTTGAGACACACGACTCTTAATTTTTGTTTCACGTATGCATGCATTGAAAGTAGTAATATGTACGAATACAAGTTACATTATTGCCTATACATAATCGCAAGTGCAATACTACGCGTTGACATAATTAAATTGGATTATGTTAACATATGTGAATGCGTGATTCACATATCACACATTATCTCACACTTACACAAACCACATCTTTAGTCAATAAATATTTATTTATAAGAAAAAAGTAAAATATATTATATTCATCAAGAAAAATACATGCGATGGTTGATAGTGATGGCAGATACAAAAAGCCGATAGCCAACAAGAACTCTCATTCATTCCTTGGCTTTTTCATCAATGGAGAAGAGAGTCCAGCTTCCAATGAAAATAGAAGTTTCTTCTTTGCTTCAAAAATGACACGGTGTCCCTTCAGCTCTTTCTCTAGGAAAAGCGGATCTAACACTTTAGCAAGGTCACCTAATGTAGCAAGCACACACATTGCTCCACCATGTGTTTGGTCAAACAAGTAAAGAAGCTTTGACTGCTTGATTAGCACCACCTTCTCCAAGCTAGATGTCACAGCTATCGCTCGAAAAGGTCCAAACTTGGTCAGCACTCGAATTTTCATTATTGTTTCTGGCCCTCATGGTGAGCACTTCTTATGGAAGACTACCAAGTCTGCAACAACGTTGCTAATGTACTCCTTTAGAGCTAAATCATTCTATCGATCCGCATGATGAGCTCCTCCTTGCCTTGATGCAAACTCATCTATATACAGTATGTCCTGAATGACAAAGTCAAATCAAACAATATATTTAGCAACTAACCTACAATTATCAAAAAGTGACGAAACTTGACGGTAGGGTGCATCAAGTCCCCCGAAGTCCACAGGTGAGATATTGGCCAAAAATGATACGTACAATTTCCTGTCTGAAGTCTGGAGTCTGGAGCCATTTTCTGGGTGTTGCCATGTCTGAAGTCTGACATCTAGGAGCACTTTCTACCCAAAAAGTGACTCCATATGCTAGACTTCGGATAGGGCAACTGCACATCATTTTTTGCCAAGATTTCACCAGTGGACTCCAGGGGACCTGATGCACCCTACTGTCAAGTTTTGTCGCATAAAAATATATGGTAGTTAGAAATCTCACCTTCTTCAGATCATCTTGTATCTTCATTTTCTCGTGTGTCAACGAGGCACGTCTTTGGGTAGAGGGATCTACAAACTCCTTGGTAGGAACTTGGGGCCTTGGTCCGAACAGATCATGTTGTAGAGCTTCAAATTCAACATTCGGCACAAGGTAATCTTCTTCAACCGAGGTAATATGCTCCTATGCTACTATGATGGCACTCATTGTATCTAAGCTTGTGCCACCATATCTTCCAATCTCTGCCATCGTCAAATATACATCCATGTAATCATAATCGATCAGGTCTTCCATTGAATCCCTGACTAGGATGGAAAACAACTCTTCTTCCTTGATTTCCAAGTATTGCAATACATCTTACCAAGTATTGTACACCATCTACTTCAATGGGCATCAAGGAGGTAAGTTGGGTTTGTTGACTTGTGGCTATTCTGAAGAAGATGGCACCATGAGAGCCAACCCTTGCTTTGCCACCACCCGATGTTCCTCTTCAACGTTTATGAGCTCTTCAATCAGTTCTCCTCCCGTGTATGTGATAGCACCCTGTGGAGTTGTATCTTCATCACTCTCCTCCTCTAGGGGTGTATCCAATGCAAGGAGATCAATTGCCAATGCGCAATCACACTCCACGAGATCCAAAGATGTTGTACTTGGTACACTACCCATGGGAACAGTGCATACTCTGTGCGAAGGATCCACATGGGCCAGACACCTATTCACCACTTTTTTGTGATTCTTCCTTGCTTGAAATACCATGAGTTGTTCTAGAGGCACCCAAGTCATGTCAGATCCCTCGATGGAGTATGTGCACATAGCAATGGTACTCACAAAGTCTTCCAAAACTTGAAGAGGGGGATCTAGCAATGAGAGCATGCTTTCAAGGTTGAAGTTCTCAAAGAAAGCCTAAAATATCTCATCACCCTGGCTGGCAAAGATAGTATCGCGGAACATAATAGAACTTAGTGGAAAAATCTAACAAATCAAACATCTCAACTATTAAATACAAACAATATTATAATACATAAGACTATTTGAATAACTCAATAGATTGAGAAAGATGAGAAAAAAACACATAATTGGGCCCAACCTCCCCCATGGCAAAAGCCATGGTTTGCCATCCTTAATTATATATTATAGTTTTACATGGATATTTGCATTCATATCTTACATATAATTACAAAGAAAGTACAAATATCTAAAATACAGAGTTTTAAGAGTCAAGAGGTATCCTCTAACATACTACAATTGATGCAAAAAAATTTGTGCTTTGAATCTTGACGTTTTGACATCATCATCGCGTCCAAAGGGTGCCAAAACCCCCAAAACTACTCTTGAAGCTCTGAATTCCGATTCCGAATAAGGGACTTGGTATGGGGATTCAACATCTATCCTTGGGGGAGGTATAAGGCTCCTCAATTTATATCTGTTCCAATACTTAATTCAATCAGCTAGAAAATCACAAACAAGATTGATGTCTTCAAGCAATTATGACTTTAACTAATCATGCAACTTTCAAGTGATGATTAATCTAGTAGCAATCAATACTTGAATTTCGCATAATGAACTCTTCCCCTTGGAATTTAACTAAGGGTATTTAGACTTTGGGATCTCTAGCTTCCTAGTTTAAGGTTTATTCTTGTAACCAAGTTTCGTTTTAAGTCAATTACTTTAACTTAGAGATATTTCTGGTCTTAAAATCTTCTATCAAAGCTTCTAGATTAAACTATATCCTTGACTAATTTCTTCAGGGTTTGTTCTTAATAAATTCGTCTTGAAAATTTCCTCATGATTTCTCTTGAGTTCTAGAATTTTGAACGTAACAAAATACTTTGCACCACCTATAGACTGACAAGGCATGGACCCATAGACATCCGAATGTACCAATGCCAAGGGCTCACTCATGCATGGCCTACCAGACTTCTTATGCGTAGACCTAGTCTGCCTACCATAAGGACAATGCTCACATGAATCAAAACATGCATAATCAAGGGGCGGTAAGTGCTACAAACCAGAAAGCATTTTCATTCCCTTCAAAGACATATGGCCCAAACGGGCATGCCAAAGAGATACATGTGGGATAGAACCCACAGACAAAACATGATCAAGGGAAGAAGCTGATACAATCAAGGGATAGAGGCTCCCAGCCTTGGCACCTCTTGCAATCACAAGTCTGCCACAAGTGATCTTCCATGCAGAGTCACCAAAACATACATGATATCCTACATTATCAAGCTGTCCAGCTGACATGAGACTGCGTGTCAAAGCAGGTACATGACGTATATCCTGCATAACAAAACTGTTGCTTGCCAGAAGGAAACTGCAGCCTAACATCGCCAATGCCCACAATATCAAGAGAGCTGTCATCACCCAAGCGCACAGAACCTGAAACAATACCGTATGAATGAAACCACTCTCGGCAAAGTGTCACATGAAAGGACGCACCTGAGTCCAAGAGCCAACACTGTGCATACATAGAGTGTATCTCTGTCATCTGTGAAGCACTAAAAGAAGTTGCTAGGATGTAATCATCATCATCAATATCCTCAAGCTGCATAACATTGATCTCTTCAATTTTAACACTGGACTTTGCAAGCACTATGCTACGATCAGAAGACTTATCCTGCACTTTGTCTTTCCCCTTATCTTTGCGCCTTTCATTGCGCAGTTCATGGCATTGTGGCCTAATATGGCCCTTTTTCCCACAATGGTGACAAGTAACATCTACATTCCTGCCACGAGATTTGCTACATGACTTCCCACGAGACTTGGACCGAGATTTCTAAGAATCCCGTCCACGGCCACTACCACTACCATGCTTTCCATATCCATCATTCATGCCTCTAATTGTCATAGCATGCGACATATGAGAGGAATCCAAATTCTTATGGTTAACCTCTTCTTGCAGAAGAGCACTCTCAACATCAGATAATTTCAAGGTAGCAGTAGAGGCACATAATGCAGTGTGGAATACATCCCATGACTCATTAAGAGTACCAAGCAAGAAAAGAGGAGTGACATCCTCTGCAAAAGTGATGTCCTACGAAGTCAAGTTCTTGAGTATAGCATGGAACTGGCTCAAGTGAGCAGACATAGTCACATTCTCCTTCATGCGTAGATCCATAAGCTACTTCAGCCAATACATCTGACTCGCTGGACTTTTCTTGTCATAGAGATTCTTAATCTTATCCCACAACTGCCATGCACTCTGTTCTTCCTCAAAGACATTGTAATGAACCTGTTCTGTGAGAGACAATACAATAGTGGACTTGCATAACTCATCAAGCTCAAGCCATTCCTCATCTGGCATAGTTGCAGGCGGACGCCCGCTCAACCTCAAAGGTTTGATCTATGATTTCTGCACCAACACCTGCCAAATCTAGCTCTTCCAATAAGAGTAATTTGTACCATCAAGCTTAGTGATGTTGAAAATAGTATGATCAATGGACAAACTCACCATAATGCAGGCTAGAAGACTGTAGACAATTCAAAACTGCTTGTTGTTTACTATAGAAAATGACTAAAAAATCACCAGAATCGAGGGAAAATGGCGAGAAAAGTGGAACCAAAGCTACTACCCACCAAGTACTAATGAAAGTACATCATTTCATAATGTTTCAGCATGAAAAATCCATGTCATTCCATACATATATGCTTGCTGTAATAAATTACAAATTTCAGTAAAAGAGAGCTAACAGTGCTAAAATCGGATCCCAAGGCAATCAGATACTGCCAAGACCAAACCCAACATCATACGGGCATAGAATAAGCATATGGCGATCAATAAGCATGAGTCCAACACCCAAGTATGACATACAAACATCTTCCAGTGAGTAGGCACACCCCCTAGTCAACAACGGGGTAAAGTGTTTCTGCCACTACCAAAACTTGACACAAGTAGGTATCAGTTCACAAAGATACGAATCCAAAACTGAGACTCGGCTCATAATCGTACAGTGAACCAAGACATATAATGTATCATCCCAAGGGGTAAGAAATCCCAAAGTCTCAAGTGTTTGTACTGCTCAATAGCATGTAACTGCTCAATGCATAAAAGTACCGCCTGCTCAATGTCTGATAAGCATTCAAGAATGCTCCCACTGGCACAAAAGCCGTATGTACAAGTTCAAGAGCTCAAGCCAAGGCAAGACACGGTGCCAATGACATAAGTCCAAGACAATACATCAATAGTACATCCCGAACATATAGGCGGTAGAGCATCCGTATGTAGCATCCATAAGCATGTAAGACATCAAATACATCCCAATCCAAACTCTGACAAGCCAAGTAATATCCAAGACTACTCCAGATAATCCAAAATGCATCCAAGGTAGAGCTTCAATGAGCACTCAAGCTCAACGTATGCATAGGGTAATCAACTGTGACATGAGCATCAAGCTGTCGGGTATGCATAAACCCAAGGAGCATCACTGTCAAAGCATATACCATTGTCAAGCACGAACCATGTCAATGAGTGCGTAATGTCAAAGATCTTCCAAAAGTATCTGGAATGAAATCCAAGCTCGAAGTCGTACCCCAAAGATCAATACTTCATGGCATATATCCAAGACATAGGCCGGAAACAATAGGCATAACCCAAAGCATGTAGAATAGCTTCAGCCCGCTTTTATTACAACATGAAATGACTGTCAAAAATTGAGAAATTTCAGTCCCAAATTAGTGCCAAATGGTTTCCAAACAATAGGCATACATTCCCTTAACATGTAGGCATCATACGGGACAAACCGGGCATCAAATGACAATGCCAGGTAAGCATAAGCATCAAATGTTACTACAGCACTGTTATAAACTGTCTGTGGATTGTTATGACAGTCCCAAAACAGTGTTAAATCAACCCAGAAGCAATGTCAATGCTCAGCCTTCAATACCAAGCATCAAAGCATGTGCAAATGCCTCAGATGAAGCCTGTGGAAGTGCCCAATGGCCTGGAGCTTGAGGAAGACCGGTGTGATGCAGATGGGGATCAAGCGCAAACGGTGTGCTGCTGTCGTGGGTGGCCTGCAGCCCATGTGGCACAACTGAGGTGGAGTAGGGGCTCAAGTAGGTGCCCAAGGGGGCACACACCAAGCCTCAAGGGTTCTTGAGCAGGGGCAATGAAGATATGAAGCAATGGAGCTTCAATGGTGGCTGCCCCAAACTAGTCACAGCCTATGTGACCTGAGAACTGAAGTAAACCCTGAAGAAAATAATCAAATACCTCTGATGTAATGCCTTGAAGGTGCCCAACAATGCCAGGAAGGTGCTCGGGAAGCTGGGGAGTGACAGGAGCTCGAAGGCGTCGGATATGGCTGCCAGGAAGGAGACCCAATGTGAGTAGGGAGTCGATGGGAAGCTGAGAATTCCACGTACCAAGCCCAAGAGTCGGGAAGCCGAGCTCTGATACCAGTTGAAAGGGAGAGACGGATCGAAGCTTGGACTCGAGAGCTATGGCGGGAGAGCAAGAGCAAGAAAGAGAGAGACAAGAAATGGGAACTCCAACAGTCACAATGTGTGACCGAGCCTTCCTTTATTCAAACTGTTACTAAAAGAATAAAGAATAAAGTGACGGTGACAGGTGCCCGCCACCTGCAGTGTGCAGTGGCGGTGGCTGTGAGTGTAGTAATACATTGGCGGC
The DNA here is from genome assembly GCF_053477565.2 of Lygodium microphyllum. Classification (NCBI taxonomy): domain Eukaryota; kingdom Viridiplantae; phylum Streptophyta; class Polypodiopsida; order Schizaeales; family Lygodiaceae; genus Lygodium; species Lygodium microphyllum. The sequence goes on along the minus strand of NC_141144.1, from coordinate 10,497,286 downwards.
TAGGCAGAGGCGCCTTTACCCCCAACAGTATGGCATCCACAATGACATTTTCCTTAGCATCTCGTATTTGATGTCAAAGTCATACTCTTGCAAGACTTCTATCCACACAATAGCAACTTGCTTCTTAAGTAAGTAAGTGAGAGGGGTGCAAAAATCAAGGCATAGTCCTTAATAAAAATCTAGTATCATCCTATCAAGCCCAAAAAATTTTGGACTTCCTTAACCATTATTGGGGTTGCCCATTCTTGCACATCTTTAACATTGGTAGGATCTACCGCAATCCCTTCATCAGAGGAATATAAGTACAAGATACTCAATCTACCTCTTGAGAAAAATGAATATGAGCGTCATTGGGGACTAGCCAATCCATCCCTTAGTAAACACTCGTAAGCTACTAGATTCATAGCTTTGAATCCCATGTTGGAAAGATTTCCTCCTAAGTTAAATTCCACTCTTCTAGTCTATTGAGTAAAAATTGCCTCTTTTCCATTTGCTAATTTTACTGACAACTTTGATGCAATTGTAGTGTCCATTCCTAGTCTTTTTGCATACTTTAGTGAGATAAATGAGTTGGGACTTCATAGCCGATCAAAATCTTAAAGGCTTTACCTTGATAGGTTCCAAGTGGATCATCAAGAACTAGCAATTTGGGCCCTTCTTGTTGAGAGCGAAAGTATTGTTGCTCTTTCCGTGTTCACTTCTAAAGTGGGGTCTTCACCTTCATCTATTCCTTTGTCCTTCCCCTGAAGGTTACTCTAGCAACTTTTCCTTTTGTTATTAAAACTACTTAATTCTAACCACAAAATTGTCATTGTGGATTGTTTGGCATAAATTTAGGTATTGTCTTTTGAGGTAGCTGGGTTCATTGCAATGGAAACATCTTGGTGCCTCCTTGTGGGGCCGATGGTAGGTACAAAGTTTCCAACTACACTTGTCTTGGCCTTTTTTCTTTAACTGGTTTGGTATTGTCATCAGATCCTTTTGACATATCCACACGGTCCTTTGTATAAAGAACCCTATCCCAATATTTACAACTATTGGATGTCATTTGAATCTCTTGGATAATGGGCCTTATTTGAATTAATACATCTTGTGAGTCAAATGGGCACATTGCTTCAAGACAGGTAACCAATGTTGGGTTTAGTCTGTGTGGCAGAACTTGGTGATCTCGATGGTTGGGGCATAGTTCAAAAGGGATACAGATCTAGAATAGTAGGCTTCAAAATTCAATCCATATTCCTTCAAGCTAAAGTGTGGTATGTGGGTAGGAGGTATTACCTACGTATAAATTCATTTAGCTTTTCCCAAGTGATTGATGGTTGCTTCCAAAACCCCTTGGTCCTTGCACCATTGCTTCCACTAAAGTCTGTGGGCTTCACTTGTGTAGCTATCATTGCCTAAGTAATTCCTGTAGTAGCAGCAGAGTAATCCTCCATAGATTCAACCCAAATTTCTACTTTAGATTAAGCATTCTTTCCTTTGCCATCAAACTTGAGCAATTTGATTTGCTTGAGAAGGAGTTTCTTCTCTTACGCTTTAGCTGGGGTAAGCATAGGCATCGAATGCATACTACCCTAGGATTGTTAACATTTATAAGATTAGATTTCATTTTGTATGTTAGAACTTTCATTTCTCTCTAAGGTTTTCAATAATTGAATCTGCGATTTTTAAATTTATAGCATAAGTCTAGTACACAAGTACACGATCTTGCAAAGAATTTGAGACCCTTTTTTTATTCATGGTTGTAATAACAATGCTGGCCAAATTTCTTTATTACATCAACTAGAGATTATTGAGATTAAGCTAGAAAGATTTTTGTTACAATAGTTCTAATTGTGAAATTCAAATACATCAACAATTTCATAGATTGGAGGCTCATCAAATATATTTAAGACTTATTTTTAGGGGAGATTTGGAAAACCATCTTTACAATAATTATTATGGCATGTGCGCCCTAAAATGGCAATGCACTCGGTTGGGAGAATGCAGAGCACTCGGTCATAAAGATAACGGTTTTGGTTATGTTGAGGATAGGATTAGGCATGAGACACTTAATGGTTGCTTTGCTATCATTTCTTCTAGGATTCTAGTAGTTGCTTTGGGCTTTAGTCTAGCGGAAGGCTTAAGTCAAGATATGCAAGATTAAAGGAGTGTAGGATTGCTTATGCCTTTAAGATTCTTTTGTTTATCTTGAGTCTTGATGGCCACCATGTCTTGTTCCTTATTGGATGTGACACATGTAAGCACAACTAATGGGTGTGGCTATTCTATTTTCACACTTGATTGACATCATGCGCCTTGCTTTCCATGGATTGAGTTCTATTTGCAACACTTGGAAGCACGTGTTTCTTAGAAAGCATTCACAAGTTTAGTGCTTTTGGGAGAAGCGAGAATGGGGATATCTATGGATTTATCATGTATCAAGACTATTGGCTTCTTGGTCTTTTCCTTGGATTCTATTTTTGTAGCTTCTACAGCAATAGCAATTTGTTACTATTGTTGTTTCTTTAGCTTCCTTTTCTTTCTCTTGGATAATGAAGGTGCAAATTTAGGAGATTATGTGCCTTCAATTGTATCATTGGACTGCTCATTAGGGATCTCTTTTTCCTATGCCTCCTCTTGAAGCTTTCCTAGGTCATGCTAAGTAATATTTCTTAACTGTGGTGATTTGATTATTTCATATTTTAAAGAGTCGTGTCTTTTACCTATCTCTTGCTTGTCATGCATATTAATTATGGGTGCTCGAAGTTGCTCTTACTTAGTTGCCATCTCTAGGGCTTTGTCATATCCAATTAGAGATGGGTTGTCCCTAGGAATCATCATTAGCATTGCCTCCTTTGAATGTTCCTTTTTAGGCTTTGTCTTATGCTTAGGTTTGTTTTTCTTCCATTGAGGAGGCACTCATTTGTGGTGCGACGGAGATGGTCTTACATGTGGGTTGGGCAACCACAACCAATGATTTCTTGCATAGTATCCTTGGGCAAGCATAAGGGATCATGGAACCCATCACTACATACTAGCTCTCCACCAATATCTTTGCCAACAACGTTTGGATCTTTCCTGAGGTTTTCTATGACTTCTATAACCCACCTTGTATCATTAGCATTTATCCTCAAATTTTCTATTTGAAAAATGATTGTGCTAATAGGTTCTCTTTCTTCGTGGTGTGCTTGATAAACTCCTCAAGCATCTCCTTTCTTCTCTCACTAGTTAGCATCTCTTTTGAGTCAGGGATTCCCTCCTTTCCTTTTCCTTGCTGAGGACTAGCAAGACCACCCTTGTTGAAAACTGTGATTATTCTCACAATTGGAAGTGTCATATGTATCTGTTGCATTGCATAATCAACCTCACATTTTGTTACTCATTTAAAAGCTCTACTAAGAACTATTTCCTTTCCCACATCCCCCCAGTTTGGGAGTACATGGAATAAGGTGGGAAAACTTTCAATTCGATAATTGTACAGATTTTGCACTTCCCTAAGCGAGAATATGGTTTTTCCCCATAGGCATTGGGGATTGCATTCAGTGCAAGATTTGGTTGGCCTATTTCAGTCCATGCCTCATAGGTAAAAATATTAAAGTCCATTCCCTCGTCGATGAGAGCAACAACAACATGCTATCTTTTTGTCGTAAGTCCTTAAGATAGGCAATAGGTTTTATCTCATCGTCTTCTAGGTCGAGGTCTATAACCCCAACCTTTTGAATGCAGATCCTTAGACTCCTAACTGCACTACTAGATGTGGATTTCATATTAGACTTATAGCTCTTTCGTACAGTGCTACTCTTATTGGATTCAAGGTCAAGGTTGTTCCTTCTAGTATTAGACTCATATTTGTGTTGGTCTTTCAATGGTATTGTATTCTATTCAAATTAAGTATAATCTGAATACAATGTGCAGTTGTTCCTACATGGCCCATTGGCTAGCATGGCCCATTAGAGTGCTACTTTCTCTATTTTTCTTTTGTTAGGATATAAGTTTCCCTTGCTTCTAATTTTGTGATTTTGTTAAGTTAGAGGTCTATTGTTTGGGTTCAATTGCTCCTCCTAGCCTTGTCTCCTACAAATTCTTAGTTTTATTTGTCCTACTTTGATAATGTTTAGTCACTTATTAGTCTCTCTTGGTGTATGTTTGTTGCGATATGATTCCATTGTTCCCTTGTAACTATTGTGCAAGTGCGATTCTTATGCTTTTTTGTCAATCTTGTTTAAAGCAAACACAATTTGTTTTCTTGTGTGCTAGTTGTATGGTTTCTTTCACAAGACATGTGGTGTTTGCAGTTCTTTTCCCTCAATTCTTGTGAGAAATGAGTATGTGTGTACAACCAAGCTTCCAACCCTCGTAATTAATCCATTAAGTTATAGTTTTAGACTCTCAAGTGCACTCATTCACAATTAGGCTTTGTATTTTTTTCAATCAATATTTTGTTTTATGAACAAACAATGTTCAACACTATGCATTGTTGTTGTTGTTCTCAATTTAACATCCATTGTTTTCCCTCCTTAAGTGTGATCCCTTGGTTCTTTGGTCGTAGTCAAGTAGACTTAATGTAATGCAATCCCCCCAAGCTTCATCATGGCAAATCAATTAATCAATGTCACATGTACTTTGAAGGTGGGATTCAGGCCTAGGAATTTGGAATTTCTTTGTTGAGCAAGTGGCTACTAGGTCTTTAGCAAAGTTTCTTTGAGAGTTTGGCTTCAAGTGTGGTTTCCAATGGGTCACCAACATTTTCGTATGCACCAATTCTTCTAGTCAATTTCAATAGATCTTGTGACTATGGAGATTCCCTCTTAGTCGAATATGTGACTCCAATGAGTTTCCTTGCCTAAGGGCTCTTGCTAAGCACCAGTATATCCAATTGTCTCTTAGTGATGATGCTTTTCGTGGTGAATGCTAACACAAGCACTCAGTACCCAACAGAGTAAAGGAGAAAATTCATCATTTGGAGAGGCTCCTTCATATAGTCTAGTTCCATTGAGTGGGCATGGCAAAAGTAAGAAGTATGGTGGAACCTTCTTGAAAATTTTTGAATGCCACCTATTCTAAAGTTAATAGTTGGTTTAGGAATAGAAATGTGAAAGAACTCTTAAATACATTAAGGAAGCACAAGAAGGGGTTAGATCAACTATCAACAAGAGGTATAATAAGCCCTTGTTTTTGGAGCCACAACCTTGATTGGACTTAGGATGATATTTATTATTGGTATGTGGGATTTTTGGTATGTGGGATTTTCTCAAGGAAAAAGGAAGCACCTTACAAAGAAAGGAAAGGTACTACATAAACCCCAACCCCAAGTCTCCCAATCACAATAATCAATAAATCTTAAATTTATCTTTTAATCTATTTATTTAATAGCAAATGCAACTAGAAAAGTTTAAATTATTCAGTCAAGTCTAATTGATTATATAACTAATTTTTCTTTACAATGTAAGGAACAAATGGATCCAAAAGGTTGTCAAGGACAAGTGAATCATTTCTTTCTTTTGAGTAGTTCTTTATATGACAATTTTAATCAAAGAGTTTGGATGAAGATCATTATGTTTTTTTCTCACAAATTAGGTTCAACATCAAGAGGAGAATACAAAAGCTAGATAAGGTAATATATTTGAGACTAATTTTTTTTTCATTTTGTTATTAATACATTGGTAGAAATGACTTACTTTTTAAATATGGTATGGAAAGGTGATGTTGATAGTTTTTCTCTTCAATCACCAACAAAAGCTTGTAATGATATACATGTAAACATTATTCTAAGGTAAATATTATATTACTTGTATCTTGAAAAAACTATTAACAATAAATTTTGTGTTGTTATGATGTAGAATTAGGGGTTTACATATCCAAACCACTTGCAAGTGATAATAATCAGGTATTTATATTTTAGATATAGAGGATTAGATTCATCTCTCTTTTTTTCAAGTAGCTTTTCTAAAATAAGCACTAATATTTATTTGGCATCTAATACTTGATTTACTTATGCTACAATTGCTTAAGTCTAAGAGATTAATGCATATGCAATGTATGCAAATTTTGTAAGGGAAAGTGATATCAAAGAGTGAAAACAAAATATCAAAATTGAATATAAGTACTTTTTGTAAGTTTATATTAATACATGGATTTTAAGGTGACATTATTAAGTAAAACAGTTAGTACACATAAGATGATGATTCTGTCTATTTTAAAGGTTGAAAAAAACATTAAGGTGCTATTAGATTTCTTCATAAGATAAATACACATTGTTTGAATGTAAGCTTATTTGTTTTTTCTATATATTTCTTATAGTAATACATTAATTTTGATAAATGTTAAAAATGAGTATTCATGCATAATATCATTCTATGTCTTAGTTTAAAGTAAACTTAAAGTTAAATATTAGAGTTAATATAGATGATGAATCTAAAAAAGGCAAGCAGCCATGCAAAGTAAGTATTTTATTTACAATATTTATAGCGAATATATTGGATATGCATAAGTCTCTTTTTTTTCCTATCTAGACATTCATCAAAATTTTTTTATGTATTAAGGTCATAGCCAGTTGCTAATATATTAAACCTTCCTTGCAGTCAATATGATTCACATGGCATGAAGTTATACTTGCATAACAACAATACTAATCATGCCATGCAAGCTAGTTGATTCAATTAAAGGTTACCCAAATAAAATGCATTATCCATTTAGCTGCTTTCAATTAGAAGCCATTTACCCACAAATGATGTGGATGGATTTCATCTAGAGGTTGTATTATATATATATACGTAAACTAAGCATCTCTAGAAAGTAGATATAATGTGTACATAATTCCTATTTCATAGTGAATATAACCAATTGATATATGAAAAGCCTTCAAAACAGTCTATGTAATTCAAAGCCAAAATACTCTAGTTCACAATTAATGATGCAACTTGATTCATTCGGCTACCTAAAGCTATACTATTAATCTTCTAGTCAAGTTACTTGGCTAATGTAGTAGCAGATCGCGAAGAATTTGTCATATTTGTGGTACATTTCTAAAAACACCATATATCTAAGTTGCTAATTCATCCCTATATGATTTTTTAGACAAGTCATGGGATATATGGTGGAGGTAGGTGGGAAAAATATGCCAATTAGGTAGCATCAAACCTTATGTAAATATGAGGATCCACCCAAAGATTTAGCTTTTTTACTCATTAAGATCATAATTTGTGAAGATGAGGTGGATCTAAAAATAACCATTGCGTGAGTAAAGGAGTATCCATACCTACAAAACCTCCAATTAGAAGAGGAGTTAGAGGCAACATAGTCAAGAATATAGGCCATGGAAGTGCTATGCTAGAGGAGAGTGATTTAGGTCTTTTCTTTACCCATACATTTTACAAAAATAGCCAAAGGAATAATTTTCATAATGATAACATGCTAGAGGGTGAATGTAAAAGTGTGTTTATAATAACCATTTCCAAATGATCGTGTGTCAATATTTTCTTTCTAGTAGTAACTATTATGTGCTCCGTGCCTAGATTCTCTTGGTGCTTCGAGAATGGTTGGTGTTCCACGCTCGTTTTAGTAAAAATTATAGTACTTTACGTTTTAAGATATACTTCATGGAGCAAGAAACACACATACACACACACACACACTCTCTCTCTCTCTATGTATGTGTGACAACTTGTTGATAACATGTATAAATAATATAAAATATACATAATAATATGCAAATAAAATAATAATATCTATTATATACAACAAATGGATAAATCATATTATTAATATAATGTAATATATTTTATATAATATATTATCCCATTTGTATTATTGTATAAATTTTAATAATATTATATTATATAATAAAATATATATATATATATATATATATATATATATATATATATATATATATATATATATGATCATATGTTAATGATTGTCACTTGATAATATTATAATATTTGAATATTGTAATGATACTATAAATATGTATCGGCATATAATAGTGCTAATGTAATAATGTATGAATAATATAATATTATATATTAAAAATTATATACCACTGATTTAGTAATGAAAACCATCTTAAATATATATAATATATTTCATTATCTACTTTTTAATATTACTATATATTATGTAAATATTTTTATTATTATTGTCTATGATAAAAGCTCAATTATTTTTGTTCTTAAATAATGTTTGAAGTAATCTTAACCCCTTCTAAAATAAAATTTTAATATTAATTATCAAATTTAAAAAATATTAAAATATTTAAATTAACTTATAATGTTAAAATAATTTTATTTTTTATTATTTATTATATTAGACTTAGTTATTGATTTTTAGGTATTAGTATATACTAATCAAAATTTTTAAAGAAAAAATACATATCAATAATTACTATTATAATATAATATCACATTCAAAAAAATATATACAATTAGTATCACCTTGAAAACAATTTTATTATAAAATTAGCTTTATATTTTTTGAATCGTTCATTCAAAATATTACTCTACCATGTACTTTAAATTATAGTATAATATGCTTAAATTTGTATGCATATGCATATGTATATGTTTAGATGTGTGTGAGTGCATGTGTGCAGTATACATATGTATCCATTTGTGTAGTCTCATAAGTGTGCATAGTTCTTCTCTCTCTCTCTCTCTCTCTCTCTCTCTCTCTCTCTCTCTCTCTCTCTCTCTCTCTCTCTCTCTCTCTCTCTCTCTCTGTGTGTGTGTGTGTGTGTGTGTGTGTGTGTATTCAATGCATGTGCATCGCATGTATATGTATATGTATACGTATATGTATATGTATACGTATACGTACGTATATGTATATGTATATGTATATGTATATGTATATGTATATGTATATGTATATGTATATGTATACATATATGTATATGTATATGTATATGTATATATTTGTGTATGGGTATGCATGCGTGCATGTTTGTAAGCATGTATCTTATAGTTTTGTATCTCTCTCTCTCTCTCTCTCTCTCTCTCTCTCTCTCTCTCTCTCTCTCTCTCTCTCTCTCTCTCTCTCTCTCCATTTTTATTCTCACTCATGTATGCTTACTTGTGTATGAGCATGTATACATATGCATGTGTCTATATGCATTCATATATGTACATGTTTACACATATGCACATGTACATGTGTATGTGTGCATGCATGTTATAGTCTATGTGCATTTGTGTATGGTTTTAGAGTATATATACATGCATGAATATGCTAACTCATTAAAATTATTGTCTCATCTTACATGCTCAATTAAAAAGAAAAGTCAACTTTTTCTAATAGTGTATTTACATTTGTTGGTATTTTTAGAGTATGTACACATTGTATGCACATATTCAACCATTAATATATCACATCATTTCATATGTTTAATAAGAAAATAAACTCATGTGTGTATATGAGAGAGAGAGAGAGAGAGAGAGAGAGAGAGAGAGAGAGAGAGAGAGAGAGAGAGAGAGAGAGAGAGAGAGAGAGAGAGAGAGAGAGAGAGAGAGAGAGAGAGAGAGAGAGAGAGAGAGAGAGCCACATGCAAGTTTTCAAAGACTCGCCTTTCCCCTTTTCAAGATCATATCCTATGTTCAAAAAAGAGAGAATGTGAGTGTATGTGTGTGTAAGTGTGTGTGTGTGTGTGTTCAATTTAGAGAGAGAGAGAGAGAGAGAGAGAGAGAGAGAGAGAGAGAGAGAGAGAGAGAGAGAGAGAAACTAGGTATAATCCCCACTCACCCATCAAGAAAAAGCTCTCTTTATTTTTTAAATATCAAACTTCTCCTCCAGCTTGTGCTACATAGGCTTGGGAGTTTTCTGATTGGTTTGAGATCCCCAATCCAAACCTTCAAATGATGTATAGAAAGATGTTCAATTGTGTGTGTGTGTGTGTGTGTGTGTGTGTGTGTGTGTGTGTGTGTGTGTGTGTGTGTGTGTGTGTGTGTGTGTGTGTGTGTGTGTGTGTGTGTGTGTGTGTGTGTGTACAATTGAGAGAGAGAGAGACTATGTGTGTGTGGGTGTGTTCAATTGAGAGAGAGAGAGAGAGAGAGAGAGAGAGAGAGAGAGAGAGAGAGAGAGAGAGGGAAAAGAGAGAGATAATAGAGAATAAATATAACCCCCACTCACCCTTCAAGAAAAAGCTCTCTTATTTCTTGAATACCAAGCTTCTCCTCCTTCTGCCACATAGGCTTGGGAGATTATGGTTCATTCAAAATCCCCAAGCTAAACCTTCAAATAAAATATAAAAAATATGTTTGATTAAAATGAGAGAGAATAAATATAGCCCTCACCCTTCAAGAAAAAACTCTCTTTATTTCTAGAATACCAAACTTCTCTTCCGTGTGACACATAGGCTTGGGAGTCTTTTGGTTGGTTCGAGATCCCCAAGCCACCTTCAACTAGTATATAGAAATTATATGAGTATTTGATGCAACCTTGTGCATAGTGTGAAGTAATAAGATGTAAAACAAGATAACAAGTTTAGTAGAAGGAATGTATGCACACCACATGCTAAGTGTTACATCTATGCTTGTATGCAAAGTGAGCGAGAGAGTGTATATTATTTATGCTGCACCATATCTATGGCATTGAATATGCAAAAAAGGCATGGGATGAGCTTGATAGGATTTTTGGAACTCAAGCTAAAAGCTCAAAAGTAAAATTACTCATGCAATTCTATAAGTTAGATGGAAAGGATAGTTCTTCTATGACCATGCACATTAACAAGTTTAAGAGCCTAAAGACTCAACTTGCAACTTTAAATAAGAACATTGATGAGGATGAAGCCATAGCAGTGCTACTGACAAATGTAAATCAAGAACCAAATGAGAACCTTGTGTCTACCCTAAGTAATGTTCCTAATCTCTCACTCAAAGACATTGAGCATTCTCTAGTTTGATGGAGAAAGTAAACTAAAAACAAGGATGTAGAAGAAATCATCTCAAAGGACAATCTCTTGTACACCAAGGAACCGTATGGAGCAAAAGGATGTGGACGAGGATTCAACACCAACAATAAGGATTGGGTCACATGTCATTATTGTGGTCAGATTGGGTACATGGCTAGTGAATGTTTCCACAATAAAAGAGCACAACATGTGCAGAATGGTAACCATCAAAATTAGTTTATGAATGAAGAAGATGCTTCCGTTATCAACAACAACTTTGATAGATTTCTTTGAAGAAATTTTCATTGTATCTTTCCCATAGTGGATCTTATGTTTTCCCACTGTGGATTTTGTTTCCCTTAGTGGATGTTGCTTTGTAAAAAACCTTGCCAAAAATGTACAGTTTCAAGCTTTAACTTGATTAGGCTACCTATGGGCTAGTCTCATGGGACATGTCATCATGTAGGGAAAGCCAACACGTGTAGGGACTCATCATTTGAGGGGGTTGTTGAAAGATATGACAAATGATGTATGCTCTAGGAAGAGATGCTCTGTATCCCATAAGCACAGTGAGGAGAGTGGAACAACCCAAAGGCTACATAAGCATGTACTTGGTTCTTATTTCAATGCAATGTCATTGTACTTTTTATCCCTTCATTTAGTGTCATTGTCTATACACACAAGATTGTGTTTATGAGTCCAAGCTTTAACTTGATTAGGCTACCTATGGGCTAGTCTCATGGGACATGTCATCATGTAGGGAAAGCCAACACGTGTAGGGACTCATCATTTGAGGGGGTTGTTGAAAGATATGACAAATGATGTATGCTCTAGGAAGAGATGCTCTGTATCCCATAAGCACAGTGAGGAGAGTGGAACAACCCAAAGGCTACATAAGCATGTACTTGGTTCTTATTTCAATGCAATGTCATTGTACTTTTTATCCCTTCATTTAGTGTCATTGTCTATACACACAAGATTGTGTTTATGAGTCCAAGCTTCCATCTTGGAACCTAATTCACTTGTGTGACAGTCAGTCCTTCTTGTCTATATTATCATGAGTCTTCTCTTTCTCTTCCATCAGCCATAGCCATGCTCTAGATCCATGTATTCTAACAAGACCTAGGCCAAACTTTGTGTGTGTGTGTGTGTGTGTGTGTGTGTGATAAGAGAGGGGTTTTAAGAATGAGCATAGAAGTATTTGCATTAGGCATGAGTTTTAGATAGCTTATTGGCCAGACATACATTCATAACAATATGTAAAGTTGGGAAAAGGGACTATGAGAAGCTCCTCTAGTTTTTCTCACAAAAACTCATTTCAAAATGCTATGCACTTGACTTTGTGCATATATTTTGTTGATGCACATCTCTCTTGAAGTTGTATGATTAACATCTCCACTATATAGAAAAACCTTCTTAACATGGGATAAATTGTTAATTGCCATGTAATTTTAGGTAGCATTTTAGCAAAGTCTCCTTCTGTTTTTGCTAAACAATGGAATGTATATGCACAATAAAATAAACTAAGTAATGGGGACATTACACTAGCCAAAAGTCATAATGATATTACATGCTTTGCTATAGTGCATATTCAACCCATGAGGAGAGGAAGAATGTTATAAATGTCTATCATGTGGCTTTAATGTCAAGTCTCTACTTAATAAACTTTTGTTTATAGGCTTGAGCTCTTATATCTTATCACAAAACTTCTCCTACTATATGTACCTTAAAATCTTATGGGACCACAAACTCATACTTTTATTTAGCCACCTCTCATTCAACCTTCTATCATGTAAAGGTGTTTCATAGTGGTGTAAACATGATGCACAATTGTTCCAAGTGTTTACACTTTTGAAAAGTAACCCACATGTAAAGAATAATCTCCTTATGAAATCTTCTAGAATCACCATTAGATTGACAAAAGTAAGTGCCTTTTAGGATTAACTTTGCATATGCTTGTGTGCATAGGCATCTTTTGTTGTGACTATGATGTTAATATTTTGTGTGAAGAATAACTAATGAAATACAATTATAGTGATTTTGTTCTTTCTAACTCAATGATCATGATAAGATGTATGTTAATCTATTTCTTAAGGGTGTTCATAAAAAACATTTTTGTAAGTGGATACAAAACATTCCACCTTGTCAATTTGCAAGTCTTTTTAAGATTTTGCAAGTTTTTTTTACGATAGACCAATCTTAGCTTTAAAATCAAGCAACCTTCTCCCTATAATTTCAAGGCTTTTTTTCAAATCTAATAATTGTTTTGCACTAAAAACCCATTTTTTGAGAGCTCTTGCTTTTAAAAGTCTTCTAGATAGAAAGTTTACTCCATGTGATTTTCATCATAATGCATTGATTAGCCTTGGATAAGAAGAATATGTTCCGAAGATCATTGTGATGGTGACATTGCTCTTTGAATACTCATGATAGAGACAAGGGGAACTTTTGCTGCAATACAAATTTCAAAACTTGGTGAATATTTTAAACCAACAAAAAAGTGGGGCATTTTGTATATTATGTGGTTCTTAAAATGGTCTTAAGTTGTCCGAAGCTCTTGCAAAATAGAAGCTTGAGTTTCCTCCTTACTTATAGAGCAACATTTAGAAAGAAGCGCATGTTTAGAAGAAATAAGGGACTTATGGAGATAAGCAAAGTTACAAAGGATTATCCTTAGTTATAGAGCAACGTAAGGGAAACAACTAAGGTATGCAAAAGAGAAGAGGGAATATGTGGACATATCAAGGCGACATGAGATTACCTTTGCTACTTAGAGGGTAGAATTTAAGGAGCGCCAAATATAACGAGAAGAAACAAGGGGACATGTGAGGATTATCCTCCATTGTGCGACAAGAGATGGTTGAAGCTTAGAGTGGAGATGTTTGGGATTGTAGACTATTGTGTGGCTTGGGCGGTGACGAGAAAAGATTAATCAAAGGGTTACAAACTTAGGCGTGTGATAAGAAGGTTAAGCGAAGGGGTGAGGAGGTTAGGTATGGAGCGAGGAAGATCTAGGTGACCGCTTTTCTTCCCATCCGATGAAAAACGGAAGTTGTTGAAACGTGATCGGTTTCCAAGAAAAAAAATAGCCCGCCGTCTTATAACTAAAATGTCCAAGAGAAAAAAAGCCGGTCTTTCATTATTTCAAACTTGGATTGCAATCAGGTATTTTTGGAGATGAAGGCAAGGAAAGGGACGATAAAGAATGAATGGTTTGCGGGTTATTATTGTGGGTACAATGAGTATTGTTGTGAAAGTATGTTATTTAGATGATCCGATCGTTGAGAGCTGGCAGGCGCCGGAAGAAGTTAAAGAGGAGGGGGGATTTGAGGTCACGGAAGCGAGGGTGACGGAGGTAGTAGAGGCCCATGAATAGGATGAGGAGGCGGAGGGGGGAGACGTAGAGGACCAGGGCGGCCAGCAGGCAGAAGGTCACGAAGATGGCGGTGGCGCGGGGGTCTCGCCAGCTCAGCAGGGCGCGCAGGCGCTCGCCCTGCGTGGCCACGTCACCCAGGACAGTCTGCACGCGGTACGCCAGCGCCCGCAGCCTCTCGTAGCGCAGCCGCACCACTTCCGACGGCGCCGACGACGGCACCGTGTCGAACTCCTCCTCCAGCTCCTCCCTGTGCGCCACGTCCGCGCACGACAGCCGCGCATCCATGTGCGGCGGCGCCCGCGGCCGGAACCTGTAGTCGGAGGGCCCCCCCGCCCACCAAATCCAAAACAAAAAGGAAATCATCATCGAACTAATCTAAATTCTTTTCACCAATGGATTTTTCTTTTTAAAGCTTGGTTACTAAGGCTGAAAGCACCAAATTTTATAAACGCTCGTATAATGAAAACAAATAAAGACAAGTTGTTCCTAAGGCCAAATTAATGCCGCCTCTAAATCTCGAGATTTAGCCCTAGAACTAAAATTAAGAGGCGAGGAACCTTCAAAATTTAAAGGTTTGTAATATAAGAACCTTCAAATGTAGGTGTTTCACCTCTTAAATTTTTCTATTGAAAAGTTTTTCACATTTTAGAAGGCCTTCACCAATTTTCTACAGATACCAAATAAATCTCAATTTTTTAATTCTTTGTTATGGGTTCCAACACCAACCTGTAGTGCCACGCTCCTATTAGGAACATGTATAGGAACAAAGTTGGTAGTATCAACTCTGGATAGCACACCAAGATCACGAACAACACATGTACTAACACTGTTGTCAATGTGTTGTTCCAATGGCGTATATCATCAAACCACCGCACCACCGCTATCACCCCTACCAACATAGCATAGATCCTGTACCAATTTGCCTTGCTCCTTCTCATGCTCCATCTCGTCGCTTGTGTGTCCAACATATAGCGCACCACCTCTGAGCTTAGAGGTGGCTCAGACCGTATCAAACGATGCATCACCAATGTTGTCGCCATGCGCCTTAGTGAGTCTTGCATCAACACCCCCAGTGGTTGGATGTAGTGCATTTGGGGAAAGAGTGGTTGTGTGTAGGTGTGGATGAAGTTCACCATGGAGGTGGTTGTGAACCGAATGGCAAGCTCTATCTCCCCCATTTTCTTGGGCCCTGAGGGATGTAGAACCAAGAGAGGGTAAGAATGTGTGTAGATGCGTGCAGTCTCTAGAGTTGAGAGTCGAATCCGCACCTATGTAATTGACACACACTACAATAATTAATGTAATAATCATCATATCTTCTTATCCAAACTAAAACAAGCAAGTGCTCACTTAGAACAAACCAAGCACAACATGATTCTAACAAAGGTTTTAACAACACTAGCTAGGATTTTTGACCTTTTTATTTAATGCATACACACCTTGCCAATACTTGTGATCTTAGGCTTTGGAGGAGGTGGGTCACTTGGTGGACCAAGAGTAACTTGATAATTGTCAAACACACCCACCGTCAAGACCGTACATGGATCATATACCTCCCATGTGTACTGCTCATTCCATCTTGGAGAAAAGTTGTCAATAATGGTGCGCGTGCGGACCCACTTGGGGCCATACTTGGCCACTGCATAAGCATCGGTTGTCCCACGCCCATCTCTTGTCTTCATGGGGAGGAGCCCTTGGGCACCAAGGATGCCAAGTTCTAGGACACCAATGGGCAATGGCCATAGTTGGCGAGCAGTGGGTCGAAAGTCAGAGCTAAGGTGGGCCGTTTCATCCATGACATGGTAGCCCCCGTCAAAGCACATGCGAAGGTGGATACGCCCACAAAAGTGGGTCTCATTGTTGTCTATCTTCTTCATAAGGTTGAACCAACGCGATGCTACAACAAGTGTGTCGACACGACGCTCAATGGATTGGAGTGGGATGTGTGTATGACCAAGGTCTTCATCATGGTTGGGACCCACATGATCAAGCACACTCACTGCAAGTTGGTCTTCAAAGGGCTCCGCAGCCACGAACATTAGGTCTTCATGCCAAGAAGGGGTTGTGGACCTGAGCCTCGAGGGCTTTGTGCGAAGGCTTTGGAAACCAAGTTGCACGCGGACGCTGGCCTCGGGGTAGCGAGAGTGTTGTGTGGGATGAAGGTCTTGGGCTTCGAGGACCGCGACTCGGAGGTACCACATCTTAGGGGAGAGATAGACCTTAGAGCGGGTGTTTGGCTGGCGGCCACCAGTGTCGGATTGCCACGCGTCCGGGAACGCCTCGTCGGCTTGGGTGCCGAACCAGACAGCGAGCATGACGTCGCCAGAGACACGGCCACCGCGGCCGTGGGAGGCCTCGAGGCGGTACCACTGGGGGGCGAGGGGGCCGTCGGGGGGGACACGTGTCGGGACGTCCTGGAGGTCAAAGAGGACGGCGCCGAGGAAGTCGTCGGGCTTGCCGACGTCCTCGTCCCAGAGGCTGACCTCCAGGGTGGCGCTGCGGAGGCCCTCCCAGCTGCCGAAGGCGAAGACCTCGTTCCACTCCGGGTAGAGGGTGCGGGGCACGGTGTGAGTGCGGGCGGCGAGCCCACCCACGGACAGCCGGGCGTAAGGGTCGGAGGAGCCCGTCAGGACGTCCTTCGGGGCCAGCTGCCGCCCCTTCACCACGCGAACGAACAGGTACCGCATCTTCTCCACCAGATCGTAGGACACCGCCCGCTGCCCGATAGACGGCGAGGTGCGCCGCACAGGGAAGGCGTCGAAGCCCGGTCGCGGCTGGTAATGCGGCGGCGGCGGGTAGTGCGCGTGTGGCGGCAGGGGCTGGGGACCCTCGGGCGCCGGTGGGGGCGCCGGCTCGGGTGGTGGAGGGGGAGCTTCGGGAGGCGGAGGCTCGGGAGGAGGAGCCTCGGGGGGCGGGGGCATAGGCTCGGGCGGGGGCGGCTCGGGAGGCGGCGCCGCCGCCTCGGGGGGGGGAGGCGGGGGCTGGTCGTCATCGAAGTAGTAGACCTTGAGGCCGAGCTCGCCCTTGATGTGGGAGAAGAGGCCGCGCTTCTTGAGCGGGTAGAAGATGAGGGCTTCCTCACCGCGCCTCACAATGCTGCTGCCGGCGATGCAGACGCAGCCCAGGAAGTGGGGCTTGCGGCCCAGCCCGCCCCTCCTCTCGCTGTACACCGTCGCCTCCACGCATTCCTCCGGTAGCTCCTCCGGGCGGCTCACCCAGAACTCCAGGGCCTCCTCCCACACCGGATTCAGATCCCTCACAATCGTCCTCGTCCTCCGCCTCTGCCCGTGGAAGTCCACCTGCACATACGGGCTCGCCGACCCCTCCCCATCCTTGGGCATCAGATTGTGCGCTCTGCACACCTCCACGATCACCTTCCGCTGCGCCATCATGTGTTATTATCACAAGCAAGCTGGATTGCAAGAAGGCTAGAAGTGCTGATAATTGATTGATTCCTTAGGCCAAGCCTATCTCGATCGTTGGAACGTCGCTGAGTCCATAGTTGTGGTTGATCACACACCGTCGCACTTTGCTGGCACGCTGTTGCAATGAAAATGATCGCGGCGACATAGTTGCAACTGTGAGAAGCGTTGATCAAGAGATTGTATAAATCTGCAGAAGTATCAAGGAGGTCCATTCAATTAGAGAGGGCTGCCGAAGAGATGTCAATCTGAAATATATGAGCTGGAGGTCCATCCACGAGAGAAGATTGCAGCTTCTACTTACCTCATCGTAGGATTGTGCAGATGCAGCATCAAGATGTGATCAGTTCCAGATATCAGCACACAAGGTTCTAATAGCCCAGATCAATTTGAGATCGTTCTACCGCCTCAGGAGAGGCACCGTCACCTCTCATGCTACACCTCGCCAGCTTAATATCTCTGCCATGCGCCAAGCTGTACGACCTTGGAGGCTTTTCTGAGAGAAAAAACGTAGACACATCCAGAGCACACAATGTGGTGTGCGCACGCACATCGAGTAGAAACTATAAGGCCCTTTGAAGTTTGATATGCAGGTCGACCTTTTTCTTCAAGCTTCCTCCATCCTTCCTTTACAAGATTGCCGCCAACCTCTTTCCCTTCCTACGTCCTCTTCCTTTCCTTGACGACACACGGTGGTGCAGATTTCTCCTTCGACGAAAAGGGGGACTGCCCGTCGTCAAAAAGAAAATGGAATAACTTTTCGGAATGCCTTTATAATCATACCATGGTAGGAGACATGGTGGAATACTATGATTTTGGCAAAGGCGAGGGAGTCACACCTACCCTTTTGCCTTCCATTCATTCAATTCAGCTCTTCCGTTCCATGGCATCTTCCTCCTAGTGGTGAGCACATAAAGCATGAGGATATGTTGTGGCTATAGAATATATGGTAAAGCACGGTCCTGCTGACATTTAAATGCCTCCGGTTGATTGAAGAAGGAATATGGTACATGTTGATTGAGGGAATACGATGGAAATGTATAAACCCATTGACTAGAGACGATTGAAGGGACTGCAAAATACTTGAACAAAAAGGTATTCGGGAGAAGGTCTTGTAGGCACATCAATCTTTACAACAAACTTTCTTCGTGGCTATCCATGGCCACAATGATAGAACAGAAGCAAGGTTGTGGTTTATTGGTGTTCAACACATAAATTCCTATCCACATGTACATGGGAAAAATTTTTAGTGCACTCGTGAAAGGAGTTTCTTGGTGCCTCCTCTTTCATCTCTATATAAGGCTAAGAATAATGTACATGGCCAAATATGAGACAATGGCATCCTATTGCCCATTTTCATTTTGACGTTGTTTAGGAATGTAGTGTTGCAAATGATGTTGAATTCAAAGGAAAACATGCCTACTGCAAAAATCTCTAAGGTCCTTAAAGTTGGTTGTCGCACCTTGTTCAAGGGAAAATCATGGTGGGAGTGAAGCCTAATATCAATGATTGATTGTTTTCATTGATTGCATGTCACAAGCAACACCGTCATAGCCCTATCACATACAAAATTAATGAATTGGGCTATACATTTTGGAGAGAGGAGAATCACATTTCACCCAACAAGAAGGATGTTTGTTGAAAGAGAATGGGGAAGAAAAGTTGCATAACATATACCTTGTGTACTTTCTAGACAAGCCTTGGGTGATCAATCGAATCAATATGCCATAACTTATGCATTCTATACATTACATCTCTAATGCATAATAACTTGTATATGGTGATCACTAGCATACTATTATGTAGACTAATATTGGTAACCAAACTATGCAAAGTACTGAGTATGCTTGTCAATAATACATTGTGTAAGATAGGTAGCATGCCAAGTATGCTAGTTAGCATATTTGGTATGGTGGTACACATTATTGTATATACTAGTTAGCATACTGTGTAAGTTGGGTAGCACACTGCTGTCTATGCTAGTAAGCATACTAGGTATGATATTTAACCAATTGTGTATGGTAGTTAACATAATGTGTATGCTAGTTAGCATTCTTAGTATTCTAGCTAGCACAACCTGCATGCTAATTAACACACTATATGCTAGTTAACATACTTATATGCTCACTAGTGTTAAGTATGTTGTTTATCATAATGTTTATGCTAGTTAGGATTCCTAGTATGGAATGCTAACTAGCATACAGAGTATGCTAGTTAACACAAGATGTATGCTAATTAATACACTATATGCTAGTTAGCATACCTAGTATGCTCACTACATGCTGAGTATGTTGTTTAACACAATTTCTATGCTAGTTAGCATTCCTAGTTTGCAAATTAGCATGATGAGTATGCTATTTAACATAATGAGTATGCTAGCTAGCATTCCTATTATGCTAACCAACATACTGGGTATGCTGGTTAGCACATTGTATGCTAATCTAGATATCTAGTATGCTAATTAGCACACCTTGTACACTAGTTAGCATTCTGTGTATTTGGTCAAAACCTAGTCCATGCTATTAAACATACCTTATATTTTAGTTAGCACACATGCTATGCAGTTTAGCATACATCATATGCTTGTTGGCACACTAAGTACACTAGCATTCCTGGTATGCCATCTTATTATACCTCATTTGCTAAACTACACACTGATTATGCTTGTTAGCAAACTGGGTATGCTAGTTAGCATTCTAGGTATGCTGGTCAACATGTTAGTTAGCATGCCTAGTATGCTAATTAGCACACATGCCATGCTATTTAGCATACCTCATATGCTTGTTGGCACATTGAGTCCCTATCACATGCATCTTAGCATATTGAGTGTGCTAGCTAACACACTAGTTTGTTTTGATTAACATGTTGAATGTCTTGGTTAGCAATCTTTATATTCCAATTAGCAATCACTTATCCTAGTTCACATACTCATCATTTATGGATATTTCAAGTTGATTCCTTTCACAGGTTCAAAGAAAAACATCCAGACTGCAAGATTAGCATGAGAATGTTTGAGATGTTAAAGCCATTCTTTTGTAGGTGGCTAAAGGAAAGATAAACATGTTGTTGTGAATACCATGTGCAAATGTCCTTTCTAAAGGACACATTGAACCACATGTGTTGTCATGCTTTTGTGCTCTATGATGCAGGTTGCAATTTTTGAGTAGTATATGTGCCATAGATGACAACATTAGCATGGGTTGCTTGGCTTCATGTCATACATTCAAAGGTATTATGTATATGTGGGAGTCAATTCTTTGTCTAAAGCAACCAAATGTAGGTTTCCATAAAAGGTAATGTCTGCTGCTGCTGATGGGAGTCTATAAGATATGTGGAGTGAAGAGGTTGGAATTATATTGCTTGGAGATAGTAAAGCTAGGTAAGTGTATTATTGCGAAAGTATTTGCATATGCAAAAGCAAAAGACAATCATGGAAATATTAAAAAAAGATAAAATCTTTTGCATAAAGAAATGCACGATTGGAGTTCATTCAACTCTTGAAGACAAAGTTGAAGCTCTTTGTTGCAAGATATGATGGCTAACAGGGATGGGGATGAGCTGGTTCTTCTTTGGATCAAGGTATGGCAAGGGAGAGCATGATGGTGTAGGAGCAACTATGAAAAGAACCTTGACCCATGAACATTTGAAACCTAATGGAGCTATTTTGAGGTATGCAACACATGTGGATACTTATTGCCAAGCCAACTTATCATAAGGAGTACCTACATCATATCCTTCAAAAGAAATGGAATGTGCATGTGTGTTCTAGAAGGTTAAAGTGGGGGATGTGAATAGAGAGGTCAAATGGAATTTGCCATTCTGACAAAATCTTGCTCTTTGCATGCTTTCCATGGTCACAACCTGCAAGATCCAACTACCATTGCAACAAGAAACTTGGCATGATTTTGTGATGCATGCATGCACGCAAGGTGGAATCGCTACATCAATAATGCTCACATGCAACCTTGGGATTATCATGTTCTGATGCAATTACCTAATGAGATTGTGGCCAATTCTGAGTTGATAAATGAAGCCATTGGCTATGACGACTTCACATATGAAGGTCATCATGATGTTTTAATTAGAGCTCTATGTGTTGGCAACACATTTGTAGTAAATCTAGATGCTTCAACCAATGCTAAGGATGTGGACTTCTACCTAGTCAAGTGTGTTGCAGCACAAGGGAGAAGGTGGAGAAGGGGTACATTGATGAATGGAGAAAAAGTGACTCATATGTTGTGCAAGATTGTATTACATGCAATTGGATGCATACACCTTCAAGGTAGAACATCCCATCATCCACCTACTTTCACATCTAGTACGACGTATCAAAATACCTATGGAGCACATCCCAAGGAGAAGTCATGTGTACACAATCACCCTAGAAAGCTATGAAGCAATCTATAATAGCATGCCCTTCAACTTTTAAGTTGTAACTTGAGGATTTTCAGTATAATTCTTATTGTAAATAATAATGCATCCTAACAAGCTTGCTCAGTGTGTTTACCAACACTCAATATGCTACCATGGCATTCTTAGAATGTCTATAAGACTAAAGAGTATGCCAACAGTAGGCAAGGAAAGAATCGAATAGTACAAAATTTGATTCTTACAATCTCAAATGAAATTCAGAACTAGTTTGGACGTTGAAAAGGAAATCTCATCATGATATTACAACATTCCATGATTCTACGTAATTTACAAAATCTGCAAAGAGTCTTCTGCTCCTAAGCTTGTTTGTGGTGCCCATGGCACTTGTAAGTATGAGCCCGTTTGTGGTGCCCAATGTGCTTGTGTTCTTGCTTTTGCTAAGCCTCTATTCATGCATCTACCTTTCTTCTTCTTTTTTCATATGTTTCTCAAATCTTTCCCTCTCAATCCTTTCCCTCTCATACCTTTCAGCTTCTTCGTTAGTCCCCCCTTTGTCTCTAATGGATGGTTGCCCTCAACTCGGCTTCATCCCTTCCTCGGATATTTGATTCTAGCTTTCTAATGATTGCATTAGAAAACAAGTCTTGGGAGGTATCAAACATGTTGTCAGCTGTATACATTGCATGGTCCTTCGATTGTAGCCACCCATGGAAATAGCCAATCAGTCAAAGTGTCTCCTAGGAACCATTGCCATTGCTCAACAATCTAGTGCTCTAACTTGGGAGTAATAATCCAAGTTCCTTTGTAGTTTTGGCACACTTTGTATGTACTATCATCAATGATTAGAGTGTTTTTGGGCCCAAATTGCAAAAAGCCCGTCCAAAAGAGTCTCAAATTCTTGAAGAACACATGCTTATTACTATATGACAAGCTTGGCCACTACATTGTTTGTGTACAAGAACACCTGCCATCCAAGCCCACTACAATTTGAATACACTATCTAGAATTCCATTCACTTTACGATGCATGCTGGTGCTGCGTATATACACATGGAAAATTTGGAGGCACCAACCAAAAAAAATGTGGCTATCTTTGTGACAAAAAACATACCACCTATCATTGATATAATACTTTACCATTTCCCTTGCATATGTAGGGGATTGTTCACCATACCGAGACTCTATAATACAATGGAAAAATTTAAATCATGCAGGGTAATTAACTATTGTTTCTCTTTCCGTGCAACACAATAGAAGCATCAAATGAAGATGTTATAAGGAATAAGCAAAATATACTCAATTATAGCACAAAAATATATTTATGCCAACAAGAATTTCTCCATTATAAATATTCAAAGAGTTACATGCCGTAAGATGTGCACACTAGATTGCTAGCACTACAAAATTTGGGCAGAACAAAGAATGAGTTCAACATAGTTTCTTGCAAGCTCATGAGTAGGTGCCTTTCTTTTCACCTTTGGTTCGTTCGGTTATGCCCTCACAAGTTTGCTAGCAATATAGAATTGGGGCAGAATAGAGAACACGTTCAACATAGTTTCTTGCAAGCTCGAATGAGTAGGTGGCTTTCTTTTCACCTTTGGTGCATTCACTTATGTCCTCCAGCATGCTCTTCGAGGTAGCACAAGTGTCATTTCTAGCCTCATTTGGAATCAGCTCCACAGCACCTTTTTTGTTCCACTTCACTTTGTTTACAAAGCCCAAGAGTGTTATTATCACTAGCATCATGCACATTCTCCAGGCTATCTATCCTCATAGTTTCCTATTGCACACTCCTAACTATTTCATCTAAAGCACTTACTACTTCAACTAACTGTGGGCTCAAGTTTGCAAAGAGTAATCATGATGAAGTTATCATCACTCTTTGTTTCTTTATTGCTTACAGCACCTCGTGGCGATTCCACATGCTACAAAATCACATCCACCCCTTCATGCATTCTATCTAGCTCATTCTATCTAGCTCATCCAGCTCCTCATTAGAGGGACTTCCTTCTTGTACCCTTTCCTTGCCAAGATTCTTGTCATGCACACTACCGACATTATAGTTTACTGTGTGTTCCTTTCAAATGTTAGTTATCATATCCAAAATGCTAGTTAACATTCAAATTTGGATTTTTAGCACTACAATTAGCATAGCCAAGATGCTGGTAAGCATGCCATGTGTACTAGTTGAGTATGCTATCTAGCATATAGTATGTTGATTAGCATACATGGCATGCTAGTAAGCATTCCAAGTGTGCTAATTAACATACTCAACATCTTAGTTAAAATACTCAATATGCTAGCATATATAGTATGCTAGTTAATACCCAATATGATTGCTTGCATACTTAGTATGCTAATTAGGATTCCATGTATGGTAGGTATATTGAGTATGCTAGCATCCATACTATCTATGCTACTAACATACCCAATATGCTAGTTGGCATAAAAAGTGTGCTAACTAGCATATCTAGTATGCTTGCTAGTATGCTCACTATGCTTATTAGCATTCCATGTATGCTAAGTATGTTGAGTATGCTATCTATGTTAGCTAGCATAACAAGTGTGCTAATTAGCATGCACAATATGTTAACTAGCATACCCAGTATGCATACTAGTATTCCTTGTATGCTAATAATGTAACGTGCCTGCTCCTCAAATCGTGGGACACGTCTTAGCAGTCCATCGAGAGATATTTCTAGAAGACGCTGCCCAGCACTCCCAAGGAATGACACAGGGTTTGCCAACCAGGGTCTCTCGAGTTTGCCCCGCAACGGAACTTATCCGACCGTTCCCACTAGGATCGACCTGAAGTCCGAGTTCCTTGTAATTGGGTCTTCCTAATAGCTTCCTAGCGTCGGTCTACAACTGCTCCACTTTGTGCAGGCACAATTGGGCCAAAGCAGACTCATACCGCACTTGGTTCAAAGAGAACGGGAAACGAGAGGGATGCATCTCTCGACCTCTCTGCCCGTAGGGCATAGTCCCATTCCGGTCCCCTAAAACGGTATGAATCAGGGTTCTAACCAACATTGTCTAAGGTCATCGTTCGACTTTTCCTAATATTCCTTGTTAACATTTCCTTTGAGGAAAGCTCTCGACTAACCGAGACCACCCTACCGTAGGATGGACCCGACAGTCACATCCACCACACTTCCCTTGGGGGTTGTTTTAGTTATCTAATTACCTACCACATCATGTTTGACACATAAAAGCAGCTTCCTTAATTAACGTGTTAATCATAGGTTCCTTTACGTAATTTAGGGCACTGACATGAAAACAAGATAAAACAAGATCAAACACTTCCTTAACTTATCTTCAAATTAATGTTTGTCTCCCGCCCATATAGGAGAATTAAGTGTTCCTTTCTGCCTCCGTAGAAAAATCCTTCCGTCTCCCGGCAATAAAACCCGAAGGTTTATCCTACCAAGATTCTGCCTTGTAACTAGTATCAAGGCCTCGAGATCCTATCTCGAGTCACGTAGAACACTTGTGTAGGGTCTGGAGGCATTGGGATTTATGGCGAGAGCCCCCACTGGCACCCAAGCGTCCTCCTACGCCAATTAATTTCCACGGAGAGACCTCTCGCGGTGGGTTCGGTCCACATTCCTGGCGCGGATTCATAACCCCCTTGGTTAGGGTTTGGCGGTTTGCCGTGGGGGTGGGGGGTAGCTAGCATCATCCTTCCTTAATTATCCCTTTAGGAAATCATCCACAGCCGAAGCAACCATCCTAATAACATTTACTAGGGAAAACATCCCTTTTGTTCCCATGGCAATCCATCATCACAGACCGGCCATGAAATCATCAATCACACCCCACTTGGGTTAACATCCAAAACTACATTAACAAACAGTGGAACGCACAACCACTTGCTTCAAGGCATCGCAATCCCATTGCATGCACATCCAGAACTTAACTAGGATGCATCAAAACACTTGCTCAAGGAATTTACAACCTTTTCTAAGGTAGAAGTCCTTCTAAGATAACAATCACCTAATCTACTCAGGTGGCTCTTCCCCTTAGGGTTTATACGGCTAGACTCCAAGCCTTCTTTGCTAGTCATTAAGTTTTATCATAACTTGGCAATATCACATATGGAATTTCATACAATCATCTACATCTATGAACAGCTAGGAATGAAAGAATACATAACCAACATATAGCTTTTATGAGTATCCTTTCCCTTCAATGGATATTAAAATGAAGACTATGACCTATGAGCGTGTAGAACCATAGAAGCTCTTTCATTCTGGCTAATAGAACAATAAGCATAGATAGAAAAAGGGTTCGAAAACACCAAAGTTCTTCAAGCACCATCTCCTAGTTGAAACCTTGGTCTTTCTTCGACTTGTTGATACTTTCGTAATTCCCAACTCTAGATTTACCCTTGATGCAAGAAGCCCATTGCTCCAAGAGTGCCTTCCTCTTCTCTTTCTAGCATCGGCTTGCCTCTCTCTCTCTCTCTCCTTCTTCTTCTTCTTCTTCTTCTTCTTCTTCTTCTTCTCTCTCTCCCTCTTCTTCTCCTTCTCTCTCTCCCTCTTCTTCTTCTTCTTCTTCTCTCTCTCCCTCTTCTTCTCTTCTTCTCTCCCTCTCTTCTTCCTCTCCTTCTTCTTTTCCTCCTCTTCTTCTTCCCTCTCTCTCCTTCTCTTCTTCTCTCCCTCTCCCCTTCCTCTTCTTCTTCTTTTCCTCCTTTTCTCCTTCCCTCTCTCTCCTTCTCTCCTTCTCTCCCTCTCCTCTTCCTCTTCTTCTTCTTCTTCTTCTTCTTCTTCTTCTTCTTCTTCTTCTTCTTCTTCTTCTTCTTCTTCTTCTTCTTCTTCTTCTTCTTCTTCTTCTTCTTCTTCTTCTTCTTCTTCTTCTTCTTCTTCTTCTTCTTCTTCTTCTTCTTCTTCTTCTTCTCTGTGCTGATCAGGGGGGGGGGGAGGGGGTTTCGATGCAGACGACGGAAAAGGGGGGGTTGTCCAGGATGACGGGGGGGAGCCACTGCATACCAGCATGGAGGGGGGACGTAGCTGCCGAACAACGAGCTGGAGGGGGGGGGGGAGGATGGATGTCCTCCACCACCCACCTGGGGGTTGCATGCCCCCTTCTCCCCATTACTTACCCTCTCTCTCTCTCCCTGCCATGTAGACGACAAGGGGAGAGAGAGGGAGGAAAAAAATGTAATTTTTTTTTTAAATTTAAGGGGGGGAGTTCTTATGGGGGGGAGGCACCGAGGGGGGGGGGGGGGGCACAGGGGAAGCACGGGGGGACATTACAAATAAGCATACCATGTTTGCTAGCTATCACACTATCTATGCTAGCTAGCATACCTAATATGATAACTACCCTACCTAGTCATGCTAGTTATGCTGGTATGGTTATTATCATGCCATGTATACTAGCTATCATATTGAGTATGCTAGATAGCACACCTAATAGGCTAGTTAGCATATCAAATATGCTACCTAGCATACAAGTTATGCTAGTAAACCTACACATGATGGTAAACCCAGTATGCTAGTTAGCTTATCTCGTATGCTTGCCAGTATGCTCACTCTATGCTTATTAGCATTCCATGTATGCTAAGTATGTTGAGTATGCTATATATCATCTTGTCTATGTTAGCTAGCATATCCAATATACTACTTAACATACTATCATGCCTAATATGCATGATAGCATAGATGGTATGCTAATTAGCATGCCATGTTTGCTAGCTATCACATTGTTTATGCTAGCTAGCATGCCTAATATACTAGCTAGCATACCTAGTATGCTAACTAGCATACTCAGTTATGTTAGTTATGATGGTATGCTAATTAGCATGCCATGTATACTAGATAGCGTACACAATGTGCTAGTTAGCATACCAAATATGTTAGCTAATACACTAGTTGTGTCGGTAAACCTACACGTGCTACATGTTAGCATACAACATATTCTATTTAAACCTTAGTTATCATATCCAAAATGCTAGTTAAGATGTAAAGTATGTTGATTAGCATACATGGCATGCTAGTTACCATTCCAAATGTGTTAAAAAACATAGTCACTATGCTAGTTAACATATCTAGTATGCCTGCTTGTATGTTTAGTTTGCCATGCATACTAGGTAGAATGTTGAGTATGCTAGCTATAATCTTGTATATGCTAGCTAGAATCTTGTATGTGCTAACTAACATACTATTTATGCTAGTAAATAAAGGGAGAAGCCTAAGTGAGAGCACAAGAAAGCGGAAGCAATGGAGGTATGAGCTATGGCAGATGGAGTAAGAGAGCAAGAGAGCAAGAGAGCAGGAGAGAGAGACTCAAGATATGGGAACTTCAACACTCACAATGTGTGATTGATCTCCCCTTATTTTATTAGTCAATAAAAGAATAAAGAATGCAATGATAGTGATGGGTACCTGTCACCTATAGTGTACAAGTGTGTGGGTATTGATAGTGAAGTGAATATATAGGCGGCATGGACACAAGTACCTTTACCCCCAACAATCTCTTAGTTAAAGGCGAATGTGCCTCTAGTAAGGAGGGAACAATAAAAAAGTATCAAAGTACAAATGTACATAAAGTACAATAGGATGAGGAAAGACATCATCTCATCCAATGCCCATCATCTTCTTAAGGAAGGCAAAATTCTCCACTAAGAGAATTTTAGTGAGTAGATCTACATGATTTTGATTAGTTGAGATCTTGAGAAGCAGTGATACCAATGTTTGCCACTAGACAAGCTAATCAAGAGCCTCCTTACAAGGCTCAATGGTCTACAATATACTCTACCTCTATAGTAGATAGAGTCATACATTTCTACACCTTAGATATTTCTAGCAAAGTTGAAGACATAGCTGGATGTGGACTTCCTACTGTATTCATGTCTTGCATAATCAAAGTCAGTGTATCCCATGACTCCTATATTGTAGCTACCATAACATATACACATATCTACAGTGCCTTTGAGGTACCTCATGTTATAAATCGCATGGTGTGGAAAACTTGCTTGAGTTGTTGCACCAAACACATATCATATACATAAGAGGAAGCTCACTCAAGAACACAAGAAAGAGAGATGGAGGCCAATTTTTTTTCTTATTGGTTTCTTCTTCTTTCACACACTTTTTCAGTGTACGCATAGTATAGATAAGGCACAACATAAAGGAAAGTGGCCTACTAAGTCAAATGGTGCATAATGGATAATACTAATTTATGGACACTATATCTATGCCATTTGTAGATAGGTGCAACAAACCAAATATAATAAGTGATAAGGTAATGGCCATGTAAGATTCATAATGACCACCAACATGCTACATGTAGATGTGGGGACCAATCTAATGGAGTGGTCAAACATTAATGCCCGCTTGTGTTGAGCTTGCCATATGAACACTCCCACTCCAGCTCAAATGCATCTCTACAACTCCAAGTAATCTTCAAAACATTCTAAGCTTCTCTCCACCCAATGCCTTTGTTAAGATGTCAGCTATTTGATCCTATGTACTAACATATACCAAGTTAATCTCACTTGCAAGTGCCTTATCTCTCACAAAGTGGTAATATCCATGGATAATAAGGTGCATAATGTTCAATCAAGTGTGAAAATAGAATAGTCACATCCATTAGTTGTGACTACACCTATCATATCCAATAAAGAACAAGACATGGTAGCTACTGAGACTTAGGATAAATAAAAGATTCTTGAAAGCACGTGCAACCCTACACTCCTCTTGAACCACATACCAACTAAAGCCCAAAGCAACTACTAGAATCCTAGAAAAAATGGCAACAAAGCAAGCATGCTTAGAAAATAGGAATGCCACTAAGTGTCTCATAGAATTGGATGCTAGGTTGAAGTTGCTTGCATGCACATATGTCCATGCTAGCATGGACACATTGCCTAAAGAACTTGAGGAATATCTAGGTTATTCACTAACTTGGGAGGAGCAAGAGCATCTTGATGGTGAACACTATGATGGGCTTTTAGATAATCTTCTATGATATATCATAGATGAGGAAGCCGAAGAGCACTACTTAATAGCTACCTTCAATGAAGTGCTTTGTCAACATGATGTATTTGACATTGAGGAGTTCAAACAACAAGCTAAGCAACAAAGCCAATTCAAGAAACTATGGTTTAATAATCAAACTTCGATTGGCTAAACTCAGAGGCTAGCTAATGACTATCTCAGAGGAGTGACAAGCTATATGGCACTCTCAAAGAGACTTCGACATACATAGCCCCCACTTTCTTTCATGTCCTAGATATTGTCCATGGTATGGCCTTAGTGGGACCCATCCTAGGCTATCCCTTGTTGGAAAAAATTCTAACAAAAGAGGAACTACATGTTGCTAGTAGACTAGGACAAGGAACAATACTGCTCAATGTTGCACAATACTTACCCTTCCTAGTAAAGTTCCACCAAGTCCTCGATGTTGGCGTTGCACTAGAGTATAATCCAAAGTTCTACAATTGGCTTCTAATAGCTTGGAGTGACATAGATTCATAGTCATAAACATGCACATGAATTGATTATGTTTTCAATGATTGTGTATAGATCAAACAAGGTTTTATTTGTTTATATTAAAAATAAAAAAAGAAAATGCACACCCTATTAAAAATTACTGTCAAGTAGAGATAATCACAATCAAGGTCAACACAACTAGACTCAAGTAAGTGGGACTTTTTCTGACAGAGTCCTATCAATGGATTTTGAAGCACATCAACTACATGTACTCTCATATTTTTATCAAGTGACTGTAGGATAGTTAGATGATTACATGGGCAAATCAAATATTTGAAGCAACCAAGAACTACTATCATGTGGAAGAATTAACAAACACACTATAGAGCAATGAAGGGATAACTCAAACATATTACTAGAAGAGATCTTAAAGACCATATCTACAAGATCATGCTCCACTACAAGTGTGCCTCCATAGGCATTCTCTTAGCTACTCTCTTTATTAGCAAACAATACACAATACAAATAAGAAGACAAGCTCTTATCAATGGTGTCCTTCATCAATCAAGCATTCATTTCAGGGATACCCTATCTTGAGTCCCATAAACCACATCATCATTACTTCTATGATCTTGATTGGTCATCCCTCCTAAAGAGCTCCCTCAAATCTCTTGATCTTGCCATCATATTCTTCTTACTAAGGTTGGAAATTCCTTCCATACGATATTGTATTTCCAAAAAAGAAGAAGAAAAATGGGGGGAAAAAAAGAGAGAAAGATATGCATGCACAAACACGGCACCACACCTAGGGGTCCTAAAGTTAGATAAGCCTAGTGGCCTTGGTCAGTCGGCTTTGTCTCCAACTCCCTTGCCCTATATCATAGTCCCCCATAGAAAATCAAGGCACATCAAGGGTAGGATACACCTAGGGAACCTCGACTTGCCTATGGTTAGGCATGTCTCCTTGAGTCACTCGCACAAGTTCTTCCAATCTTAGATGGCTACAATAACAATATAGGATACACCTAGGGAACCTTGACTCACCTATGGTTAGGCATGTCTCCCTGAGTCACTCGCACAAGTTGTTCCAATCTTTGATGGCTATGATAACAATATAGGAAGCATGACAACAAGCAAGTCATTTAGCCATCACTCAATGCTACACTCCTACTAAGAATTCTAATCTCTATTCATTAAAAGGACCCTTTATCAACATGCCCATGAAGGTGAGTCCATTGGATGCATAGTACTTTGAGGTTTTCCTCATGATGTTCCATTGACTTCTCTATCCCTTAGTAGCAATGGTAATACTTCCCATCACCTACATGTAAGGCTTCAACCATGCTTGATAGTTGTGTGGAGCTCCTATTGTTTCAAGTTTTTGATCATCCAAGTCAAACCAACTCTCACATAGTCTCTCACCTCTCTCATCCAATGGCTACTCTCACAAGTAGCAAAATAAACCAATAGAACTAAGTTTATAGTAGACACACATGGGGCTCACCCATCATTGTCATCTTAGCAAACCAAGGTGGTCTCATGATTCAAATGACACCGCCTTCTTCTACAAGCTCTCAAATTGAACATGCAGTCCATCACTCGCCTCTTATGATTGTCGAGTGAAGCATGCTGAGGTAAAAGAAGGTTGAGGATCGTTGAGTGCTTCATAGCAAACATGTCCCCTGCACTCCCCTTATAGCCCTCACTCCCCTCTCTCAATGGCACACACAGAAGCTTCAAGCAATATAACCTTAGCTAGAAGAGAACTCACTTAGAAGTTAACACACATGCAAACTCTTTCATTAATTTTTTGGCTTTTATACATATGTTTAGAGGGCTCGAGCCCCTTGTGCCCCTTGCGTGCCTAGACCATTCTCTTGTCCATCAAACTTGACCTTGCGTTTACAAGTGGATGTTAAAGCTAAGTGGGATTCAACTCCACAAAGGTTATAACTTGCATGAGTGAGCTCGCCACTCGAATTACATTGATTACTTCTTTGCATTACCAAAACTCCACAAAAAAATTTAGTGCCTTGCTTTCTTTCTCATCACTTGTCACCTAATGGAGTTAACATTACCCCCTTCTAAATAAGTGCCAATCCCATGGCATTGCTAAAGGGGAAGGTTTGGTGGGCCATATTGCATTGGAAGGGGCCTTTGGGGATGTTTGTTGCACTATTGAGGAAGTGGGAGAATAGTAATTGATGCTTGAAGGGTGAGATAGCTTGCAACTGGGGTGACACATAGGGCATGTGGCATATGGCTTGGTGTGGATGATGCTAAGCCACGGATGTTGATTTTGCCATGCCTACAGATCTGTCAGTGCTCTCCCTAAGGGGTATGCTATGAGTGTGCTACCCTCACTAGTGTTGTGGATGGTGCACATGTTGGTGTAATTGGGAGTTGGGTCAAATTTCAAGTAAGCTTAAAATGTTGTCCCACACTCAAGGACCTAGTTGGTGTATGGTGGGGGGATGCAAGGTGACTTCCCTTATAGAAAGTTATCTCAACTATCCCTATGTGTAGTCTATTTGGGTGTCCTAAGAGTAGCCCTAATCTTAGATGATTTCATTAATCTCCGCATGGAAGTCCTTCAAGGAGTTTCCTTGGATTCTCTCTCCTATTCAAGATTTTTTTTGAAGGCTTCTCAAGTATCTTTTTAGAAGCCTTCTCTAGGGCATTTTCTATGGCACATTGTGGTGTATTTTTTGGGCTTTTGCTTTGGGATTTCCTAATTGAGTTTTTTAGCCTTTTATCTTCTTTGGGATCTTGCTTTGGTCTTCCCGAGCTAGAATATTGTGCCTTTCTTGTCTTTGAATCCTTGGGCTCTTCCTTTGAGCTACCTTAATAACTGGAGTCTCTTGGCCTTCATTCCTCTCTTAACCCTTTTTATCTTCACCTCTTTTCTTCAATTTACTTCTGCTTCTTCCTAGGTGATTTTTCATGTGCATCCTCATTAGTAATAGGTATCCTCCTTGACCCTTTTTAGGGGCTTGATCTTTTGTGGCAATAGATGGATTTTGAGTAGCAATAGACTTCTTAGTGTTAAGATGTCGAGCTCTACATGAGCTAGCATCCAGTACGTGTTTTGGTGATGTGGCAAGATATTATTTACTAGTGTGCTAGGCAACCAACATGAGGATACGCCCGATTCTATGGTTGGACTACACCCATGTAGTCCATCCTTGGTATTCTTGGTTATTACACATTCATTGTGCCACCTCTTCTTTCCTTAGTGGATGCAAGCTTAGTGACCGGGTATACATACATTGTGGTACTTTCATATTAGTCTTTTATCATGTTGTACACTTAGTCCTTTTGTGTGAAAGAAGAAGAAGAAAATTTTGACCCTATCTCTTTGTGTGCTCAAGTCTCCATTGTTTGTGTGTGTGCTCTTGGTTCCCTAATCTCTCTCCCCTCCTATCTGTTTTCATAGTATCAAATGAAAACAAACAAGAGGGGAGAGAGGTGAAGCACTTGAGCATACATACACATAAAAAAGCAATCATGGAGACTTGAGAGCACAGAGAGATAGGGTTGAAATCTTATTCTTCTTCTTCCACACAAAAGAACTAAGTCTACAACATGATAAAAGACTAATATGAAAGTATCACAACCTATGTTGTAATATTTCCACGCAATAAAAGTTAGTTGGTTAGTTCAAAAGTTAGTTAGTCAATTAATAAGTTAGTAAGGTTACTAGCTAAAGACTAACTAAAGTAAAAAAATTAACTAACGTTAACCCGACATTTTTTTCAAATTGACAAGGATTGTAGCCACCCATCACGAAAGTTACAATGTGAACAAGAGTTATGAGTCATATTAGTCACACTAATGTTAACGTGTATAGCATGGATGGTCTAAAAATATTATATTTTTGGATAAAAACTAGCATATTTTAGATATTATTTATTGTAAATATCCTAAAAATCTATGGAAGATTTCTAAAACAGGATGTCATGTAAAAAAAAAGCAAGTAGTTTTTTTTTCTTATTTTGAAAATTTAATACAAAAAAAGACTGATTGGCGAAATTGCACGTGTCGCGATTACAGTTTATAGGCAAGAAACAACACTTCGAACGGAGAGAAGAAGAAGGAGTGATTTGGAAGATTTCTAATCGTGTCTTGGGGTTTTACACCCCTTTCAGAGCCAAAGGAACAATCAGATTTGTGATTTGAGCAACAGATTGCATCTTAGAAGTTTCAGATCGCTAATTTTTCCAAGATTCCCTCCACAAAGAGCTCTTCTTCTCAGCCACAACCCATCTTCTCTTGTTTAACTATAAATATGAGGCATGGGGAGTAGTTAGAGAAGCATGAGGAGACCCTGAGAGGCTGTGAGAGAGAGGTAGAGAGAGGGAGGTAGAAGGACACCCCTCCAAGACGTTGCGAGAAGGAGCTTGAGAGAGAGAGAGAGAGAGAGAGAGAGAGAGAGAGAGAGAGAGAGAGAGAGAGAGAGAGAGAGAGAGAGAGAGAGAGAGAGAGAGAGAGAGAGAGAGAGAGAGAGAGAGAGAGAGAGAGAGAGAGAGAGAGAGAGAGAGAGAGAGAGAAAGAAGAGTTACCCTCAGAGGCTGCGAGGGAGAGAGCTAGCTCAATTCCCCTATCTCGATCTTCGACTAAGGTCTTCGACTAAGCCATCTTTTCTTATGCTCTCCCATCTCGAATTTATTCCACCTTCTTTATCTCTCCAATCCACTTGAATGATGGCTCCAAAGTGACGAGGTGGAAGGACCATGGGAACCACCGCAACCAGTCAAGTAACGGATATTGCTAGAGATACGAGAGTGCCCGAGGTTGTCAGAGTTGCCACTACCAATTGAACATCGGGTGTGGTGAATGCAAGTGTAGGCAAAGACAAAATTCACAATGTCGTCATGCCAAACCAGGTTATTCATTACAAGGTTATTATTTCGCCACATAAAATAATTACATAAAATATTAGCTTCTATATTTTACACTTACACAAATTGATAGATCATCTAGAAAGCACACTAGTATACCCATAAATAATTAATCGTTATGATCTATAGTTAGATTAAGTGAGATTCTAAATCATAGAATCATGATAATAGGAGTTACAAGAGGTTATTGCTCATATGACTTTATGTAATAGGAGTTACAAGAGGTTATTGCTCATATGACTTTATGCGCACTCAAGTTTAGTAAAATAACTCGATATGATTATTGTCAAATGAGACAAGGTTAAGTGTCACTTAAAAGGTGAAACTCTATTTAAAGGATATGTAAGTCATCTTGTTAAGTTATTGGCACAATATATTTCTTTAATGTTGGGTAAGATAGCCCAAATGGGAAATTTATGCCTTGCTTAACTTGTGGTAAGAGATGTACTCAACACTTCTTAATGGGGAAGGAAAATCCTCATTAGAATGTAAGGTTACCTTAGGATAAGGTTACCTTGGCTATGGAAACTGTCAATTGCACGATGGTGTGATTGTCATTGCATCATTTGATATACATTTGAAAGGATTGTTTGTGTTTGCTAGAATCTAGATCTTTGATTGAAAATATTCACAAATAGGATAAAAATAAGGATTACGCTAGGCTACCCCCAAGCTAGTTACGAGACCCTACTCCAAAGGGGTCATGGTTATCACTTCATGAGGCTTAGACTAGCTCTGTTAGCGAAAGGTCTGTCATCAATAGGGATAGTCTCGGGTAGTAGAAATGTGGGTGCCAGCCTACATTGTTCCCAGAATTTGTCGAGCCCCTTAGTGACCCAGGATGGGATCCTCGAACCTTAAATACTAGTTACATGGGTGGAATCTTGGTGGGGAGAATACCCTCGTGGAATTTTGTGTATCTTCCGCAGAGTCGGAAAGATGGAAATTGTAATAAGCTTCCAATATAATAAAGAAGTTTGTTTTATTCAAGGACTATTTGAATTGTATGCATGTCCATGAGATAAATTACGTGAAGGAACATGTGATTTAACAAATTAATTAAGGAAGCTGGTCGTATATGTTCCAATAAATATGTTGTAGGTAATTAAAAAACTAAAGATGATTCTGTCATCAAAGGAAAGCCGGTGGACGTAATCCCCGACGGGTTCGTCCAACAGTAGAGTCGTCCTTGTTAGCTGGGAGCTTTTCTAAATCGGCAATAGAAATAGGAAGACGAAAAATAGACCAACTAGTCATTAGGTAGAACTAACTTGAATTGTTTTAGGGGGTTGGAATGGGATTTTGCCTTTTGGGTAGGAGGGTTGATGTACCACACTCCCCTCTGTCTCCCATTCTCTTTGAATCAAGTGCAATGGCAAGTTCGCTTTAGATTGAGTAATCTTGTAGAAGTGAAAACTCAAAATTACTAACATTAGCTGGCTATTAGGAGACTTGTTTGATTTTAGGAACCCGAAAATTCAAGTCAATCCTAGTGGGTTTGGCTAAAGCTCTCCGGTTGCAAAGTAGACTCAGTAGGGCTAAGTGACAAACCCCATGACGTTCCAAGGGAGCACCAGGCGACATCATTTTTGGAAAACCTACTGATGGACTACTAAAAGGTGTGTCGTGGATTGAGATTGGCGGACACATCATGGTTGCTATTGTTGAGAGTGGAAAAAGACTGAATTTTTGATTGATTTTTGTTGTTTTTGAGGTCTGAATGATTGATTTTTTATGGATTTAGAGTGATGTATGGTTGTTAATGAAAGTGTTTGAGAGTGTTTTGGATGGCATTGATTATTTTTTAGATGTTCATGATAATTCTTAGTAGAAATATGAAGCTCTGTGATGTTCTGATAGGTTCTGTTGAGGTTCTGATTGGTTCTAATACCTTCTGCATAGCTTTTGTTTTATTCTGATTTTCTTCTATATGAAGTATGGATTGATGATTGATGAAGGTTGAAATATTTTGGAAGCTTATTGAATAGTTTTTGATAGTTTGGAATGGTTTCATTATGAGTTATGAGGATTTGATATTCTCTGATGACCTTTTGTAACCCTCTGTAAACCTTCTGTAGAGCCTCTGTCTCTGTTCTATCTCTACTCTGTTCATATTCTGTTCTGTTCTGTAGATCTTCTTTAAGCGTTCAGTGGAATGTATGTGTGACTTTGGAAAAGTTTTCTAACTTTTGGAAAGGATGAATCTAAGTTCAAAAGAGCTAAAACAAATGGAAGAAGCAGTTACTGAAGACTAAAGAGAAGACTGAAGTGATAGTGACAATAGTGAGCTATGAAGAGACACTGTAGTGGCTATGGTACCTCTTCACATCAGACATACCTCTTGGCAGGTGCATCCATGACCTAAGAAGGATTATTGAGAGTCGTTATTGAGCATTGTAGTGAGGAGACGATGTACTATTGAGAGAGAGAAAGAGAGAGAGAACTAGAGATAGTCAAATATATCACAACAGTGTATCTGTATACGAGAGATTGAGAGAGAAAACTATGAAGACATTGAAGATGAATACTATGTGATTGATTTCCATTAAAAAATGGTGTATTCTTTTATGTTCCTTGTTCTATTGATGGACTCTGTGAAGATATTGAAGATTATGGTTGATTCTATCAAATCCGTGGGAGATATCTACTATGATGGTGCGTGAAGATTTGATGTTTTCTTTGTTTTGGTCATCAAAAGAATAAAATAAAAGCTTGTTGATGCTACAAGATAGATTTTGTTGCTGTAGAATCTCCTTTTTCCTTGGTGTTCCTCTTGGGGCTCCATGTTTTTTATGCGTAGCCGGGGAAACTTGCCATCAACAAGCATAAGAAGAGGTTGAAAATGAAGGAAATGGCATTGCCAAGAAGAGGAGAATTCAATGGATGTTTGCAAAGTTCCTTCTTCCATTGAAGAGTTGGAGATTATTATTACCAAAGCCACTTTCCACAAGAAGTTTATCCCACAATGAGGAAAACATATTACCATCATGATGCAAGCTCTATCCGGTGGACTGTTTCCTCTTCTTGTTGAAGCAACAGAAACTTGTATCTTGGTGGCAAATTTTGGAAACAAAGTGAAGGGTAGAAACACAGAGAATGACTATCTATGGAAGATTTGGTATTTATTGAGAAGTTTCCAGACATCATCAAGTGGGAGATTGTGAAGAAGCTTCAGGAGTCGTGGTCTATGGAAGTTCACGAAAACAAGAAGGAAAAGAGTTGGGATTTGTTCATGGATACTCAACAGTAAGATACGTGGGATGCTTGGTGCACTGACAATCTTCTGTTTGTCCAATTAGCAACCCATTGGAAGTTGGTAGACAGAGTGTTTTTCACAATATACACTATTGAAACCCTCAGAAGCTGACATTATTATATCTCTCCCTTTGTAGTGGTTTGAAAGCCGAATTCAGAGATGTTGAAAAGAAGAAAGTAGAAGAGATGTTGGCCAAAGAGTCCCCCAGAGACTGAAGCCCCTCTCTGATTCTATTCTATTGAGTACAAACCAATTGGTTGGAGCCAACCCTCTGATGAATGACGCAATCAAGAGGCAAGCGTTAGAACGAGTCTAGAGGTACGTGAGAAGAGAGAAAGCAAAAATCAAAGCTGAGAACGAGCTCACAGTAGAAGCCTCCTTTGTCACC
Source organism: Lygodium microphyllum (assembly GCF_053477565.2). Taxonomy (NCBI): domain Eukaryota; kingdom Viridiplantae; phylum Streptophyta; class Polypodiopsida; order Schizaeales; family Lygodiaceae; genus Lygodium; species Lygodium microphyllum. Next base: position 10,458,268 of record NC_141144.1, on the reverse strand, counting down.
CTAAAAGCACTCTTTATAGAAGTCCCCATGGCAACTCAAGGTCCCCTTCCTAGTCAGATTCGTTCTGGAAATATTGATGACAGGCCAACAAATGTAGTCCCATTGTCAATTTTTAAGGGAGAGCACAATGAAGATCCTGATTTTCATGTAGCAGAGTTTATGCAGCATGTGTGGCTAACAATGCCAGAACCCCTGAGCATTGGTTAGCAATATTTCCCGCCACTTTCAAGGGCGTGGCATTTAAGTGGTATGAGAGACAAGCAGCAAGACCTTTTGGCACATGGGACGACCTGAAGTTGACCTTCCTCACTAAGTTCAGGCGTGAAGGTTTTAAAGAGTGGATGCAAGAGGAGTTCATGAACCTAAGTCAGTCCTTTGGAGAAAGAGTAGAAGCTTATGTCTCGCGAATGGAATCCATCCTGAAGAGATGGAATAACCATCATTTGGATGAAGGCATTCAGAAAGGAGTGTTCCTTAGATGCCTATAACTAGAAGTTCGCAAGTTCGTGGAATTGAGAAGACCAGTCAATCTACAAGATTGTATGATGAAGTTGAAGCAAGGTTGTCAATGACTCCAGGAAGAGGAGTCTTACCTTCTCCCATGCCAGGAATGGTATACCCACCAAATACAGTCCCATGGACTGTTTCCTACCCCTATCCCTAGATGCAAACAATGCCGCAGTATAATGCACCTAATCCACTGTGGTCACCACAGACGACAGTGCCTCAAATAATGGTTCAACCACAACAATAATTGCCTCAAACAATTCCTCCAATGGCGACTCAATAATAGTGGAACCCTACCAACTGGAATCAACAACCCCAAGTTTCAACAGGAGCTCTGAATCAGAACCACAACAGAGGACCCTCTGGATCGACCCAACCAGTGTATGCAGTAATTATAGAAGCTTCCCAAAACCATACTACAAGTACTTCAGGAGGTGAAAATATAAAGGACTACTTATCCAACTCAATTGCAAGTATCAAGAAAGAGCTTATGGATGTGATTACAGAGCAGATACAGACATTGAAGGTGAATATCGCCAATATATCCACTCCTGTAGGAGCTAGGAGAGATGTGATGTGTTCTAATACACGGTGCGGAAAGTGTCATCAAGTGGGACATTTAGCCATTAAATATACTCGAAAACCAACCATTCTTGGAGCTTTCTGTTCCTATTGTTTGCGGAAGAACCATACAGAGTATATTTGCTCTTTGAAAGAGATGCACGAACAAAGACAGAAGGAGGAAAATGCAAGATTCAACTTGCCAGAATCCAAAATGACAACACAGGATATTGGACCAAAGCCTAGGAAATTTGGTCCCAATTTCGGTCTAAGGAGGTTTCCCTCTCAAAGTTATAGAGGATGACAGTCTGGCAGTAGTCAGAGATCTGAGGTGGAATGTTATAGATGTGGAGAAAAGGGTCATATCTCCCCGAATTGTCCAAACCCTAGACGATCTGTGGATGAAAAGTCCTTATGCAGCTGATGCAAAGGAGAAGGTCACACTACAAAGGACTGTCCAAGTTCAACCCCTGTAAAGGCCAATGGCACTGATAGCCAACAGAATGTACAAGAGTCTGCCTCTAATTTGGTAGAGTTGGAAGTTGCCGCTATCACGTGCACCAAGAAGAAGGAACCATTTGTTCACAATGGAAATAATTCTCCTGCCAAGACTATGAAGTTCAACCTGTCAACAGAGGGACAAAGCAATACAGGACAAAACAGTGCAGTACGGAGCACTATAGTACCACAGAGAGTCACAGAGATAGTCCCAAAAATAGGACCAGAGGTCCAGGAGATAGATGATGCAGAAGTGCCTCCAGAAACAGAAGAAATGCTGATGTTGCCATTACTAGAAGAAAAAAGGAAAGATGAAAATGGGTGTGGCCCCATTCCCTAGCAGGCTGGAGAAGCGTGTGGATCCTATCAAAGAATATGACTTGGTCAAAGACCTAGACATCTTTAAACCTAACTTAACATTCCAACAGTTGCTGATGTTGTTTCCAACTGTCGAAAGAATTTCAAAAGCATCTTGACAAGAAGACATGGACTAAGAATTACTTCTTCAATAGCGATCAAGACCAATAAGGCCCCGGAGCCTGTAAAGGAAGTAGATATGGCTAACGCCTTTCTAGACCCTAGAACCCCAGAGGTTAGTGTATGGATTGAAGGATGCTTTATCTCAGATGCATTGATTGATGGAGGCTCATTAGTAAACATAATGACGGATGTGACAATGAATGACTTAGGATTGCAAGGAATTCAACCTACATAGTGACTTATCAGATTGACAGACCAAAGCAGAATTAAACCGTTGGGCATCCTCCCATACGTCAAAACAACCCTTGCATGAAAAGATTACTGGCTGACCTATCTGGTGGTTAAACCAAATTCTTATGGGACCTCATACCCTCTGCTGTTGAGAAGACCTTAGCTTTTTGAAGCAAGAGCTAGGATGGATTGGTTCAAAGGAACCCTAACCCTAGGCAGAGAACCAAACAAAGTGGTGTTGAAGTTGTATGGATCACAAAAAGGCAATGGATCCACATCCATCAAAGTCATAACTGACTCCTCCAATGAAGTAACAGATGGTACATCAGGAGACGAAGAGGCTGTTAAATAGATCTTTACCAAGAAAATAGAGGCACAGTCCCTAACAGTGGGCACTATAAGCCAACTACCAAAGGAAGCAAAGTCTTTGCCCAAGGGAGAATACCTCCTGCCTAAACTAGAATTGACTTCTGAAATCACCTTTGATAGTGAAATAGAAGCATGGATGTACTGTTCTCCCTGCTACATGGCAATAGCAAAGAGACAGAGCAAGAGACAGTAGCAGAGACAGAGCCAAAGATAGTAACAGAGACAGAGACAGAGACAATCACAGAGACAGAGCCAAAGACAAAAGCAGAAGTAGAAGCAGACGTAGAGGCAGAAGATCTATTCTTCTCCTACAGAGCCTCTACAGAAGCAGAGACAGAGCCTTCAGAGGAAGAGGATGAAAATGATGAGGAAGAAAAAGAAGCAGGTTATGGAAGTGCAGTTGAAGAAGATCCTCTGATAGTGGATGATCTTGTTGATGGCCTTACAAAGACCTCAGAGGCCGAAGAACTCAGAGTGTTGGAGGGAATGACCATGGTTCCATTTGGTTTGACCCATGGACCACAAAGTATGCAGAATCTGCATAAGCAATGGATTAAAGGCATAAAAATTAAGTTCACCGTTGGCTCTTGTCACCCTGACCGTTTAGTCCAGAGAAAAGATGATGATGGTGTCCCTTGCCAACAGAAGCTAGAGCTATCAAAGCCTCGCCTTCTAGAAGGTCCGTGCTATGTGACATTCCTGGATGCATCCTCATAAGATGAATCCCTAAGTCCAGAAGAAATCACCACTCACACAGAAGCAAACAAAGCTCTAATACCGTTCCAGCAACCTCAACAGACAAATGAGTCATCTGTTCAGAAGGAGGACACTGGTTCTAGTGGAACATCAGACGAGGACACTACTCTCTTGAAAGAGTCAGACCTCTATCCAGAAGCAATCCGTGGGACATTTATCCGCGAAGTGGAAGGTGAAAGGCAAATGACGTTCCTGGATACTGGTGGTACTGAACGTCACCTAAAAGTGGGTCTCAATCTTCTAGAAGAAGAACTAGTGGTCCTTTGAGACTTACTGGAAGAGAACTTAGACGTGTTTGCTTGGTCATATAAAGATCTAAAGGGGATTGATCCCACAGTATGCCAACATCACATTGACCTAGAGCCTGATGCCAAACCTGTAAGGCAAAGACAAAGGCATATAAATCCTAATTATTCTGCTTTGGTGAAGGTTGAATTATTGAAACTTCTTGAAGCCGAGTTCATTTATCCCATGGCTAACAGTGAATGGGTTTCGCCCATTGTGGTAGTACCCAAGAAGAACGGGAAACTTTGAATATGTGTGGACTTTTGAAAGCTCAATTCGAAGATGAAGAAGGATCATTTCCCTATCCCTTTTACAGATCAACTGTTGGACACAGTGGCAGGCCATGAGCTCTATTCCTTCTTGGATGGATAGTGGATATAACCAAGTCTAAATTGCAAAAGAGGACCAATCCAAAAAAACCTTCACCACAGAATGGGGGACCTATGCTTATAGAGTGATGCCATTTGGGCTCTATAATGCTCATGCCACCTTCTAGTGAGTAATGATGGCTGCCTTCTAGAACCATTTGCATGATTTCATTGAGGTGTATCTTGATGACTTCTGTGTCTATAGCTTAATCCGTGAGCATTGGGGACACCTAGAGGAATGTTTTGACAGATGCCGAGAGTATGGGATTTCTCTCAACCCCGACAAATGTGTCTTTGGCATCTCATCAGGAGTTCCTTTAGGCCATATTGTCTCTGTGTAAGGGATTGCAACAGACTCGGTGAAGATTGAGAAGATTGCTGCCTTGACAGCACCAACAAACCTCAAGCAATTGAGAGGATTTCTTGGCCATGTGGGCTACTACTCTGCACAAGCTCCTAAGAAAAGATGCCGATTTCCTTTGGACTGATGATTGTGAAGGAGCCTTTAATACCCTAAAACAGTGCCTTATCCAAGCACCTATCTTGCAACCTCCTGAATGGACGAAGGAGTTCCATGTGCACATAGATGCATCAGTTGAAGGGCTAGGTGCTGTCCTATGTCAAAAGGGCCCCTCTAAATTAGATCAACCAATCTATTATACAAGTCGGAAAGTAACCGATTGTGAGCGGAACTACATAGTGACAGAGCTTGAGTGCTTGGCAATGGTGTTTGCACTAAAGAAGTTTAGACACTATCTATTGTCAACGCATTTCAAGTTCTACGTGGATCATGAAGGCTTATCCTTCATGATGAACAAAGCAGATGTTAAAGGACGACTGATGAGATGGTTGCTCCTATTCTAGGAGTTTGATTTTGAAGTGGTCACTAAGCCTGGCCGTTCCTATGTCCTAGCCGATCATCTATCATGGATCCCTCAAACTGTAGACGAGGAATAGGATGATCCAGACCTTCCTGATGCTTCCTTGTTTCTAGTTGAAACAGTTCCTCCCTGGTATGCACACATAGCCAACCTTTTGGCAACTCAACAATATCCTCCTGGCATCTCAAGCTGTGGGAAGAAGAAGCTTCTGTTAGAATCAACCCCCTACACCTTGCTAGGCAGTGCACTGTATAAGAGTGTACAAGAGAGGCAAAGATGAAGTGCTGCGAAGATGTGTTGCAGGGGATGAAATCGGCATAGTATTGAAAACATGCCATGACGAAGCATGTGGTGGACACTTCGCAAGAGAAGCGACAGCCAGGAAGGCTTTGTTAGCAGGATACTGGTGGCCGACCCTCCATAAGGATGCATATGACTATTGTAAGAGATGTGATGTTTGTCAGCGAATGGGAAAACCCACCAAAACAAGTGCCATGCCACTGCAACATATTCTTTCTCTAAGGCCGTTCGAGAAGTAGGGGATTGATTTTATGGGTCCCATTGATCCACCCACCGGACGAAAACAGAACAGATACATCTTAGTATGTATGGATTATATCACAAAGTGGTGTGAAGCTAAAGCTCTAAAGCGGGATGATGGTAACAGAGCCCTGTTCATGTACGAGAATATTATCACCCGTTTCGGTAGTCCCCTCGAGGTAGTAAGTGACACTCCTTACTACTCTAGAGCCAACAACCAAGTTGAAGCCACCAATCGCATCCTCTACTCAATCCTGACAAGAACGATTGCCACACATCATCACGACTAGGACGATCGACTTACAAAGGCCCTCTACGCATATAGAATCTCCCATAAGGCAGCTACAGGACATACCCCTTTCCAGCTAGTGTATGGTACAGAAGCCATCTTCCCTGTTGAATTGGAATTGCCCTCTTTCCGAGTGGCAGTTAAAGAACACTTGGGAGATGATGAATACTTGGATGAGATACGCCAGATGGCCCTACAGTGTATGGAAACCACTCAAGTGCGACACAAGGCCTATTATGACAGTTTCATCAAGCACAAGGAGTTCAAAGAAGGTGATCTTGTCACGGCCTATGATTTGAGATTTGGCAAGATTCCTGGCAAGCTTCAATAATAGTAGATGGGCCCATACAAGGTACTTGCTGTCAATCCTAATGGCTCTGTTCAGGTGCAGACCGTTGATGCCTTTGACGATACTTTCCTGATCAATGGCTATCTTATGAAGAAGTACTTCCCTCCCTGGGGATCTTGACAATCACAGTCGACCTACCCTCTCCCTTTTGGGTGTCGCACCATCCTTCTCTTCGTGCTTCTGATAACCCTTATAATTCTCCTCATAAGGCAGTCTCGTTCTGCTAGCCCCTCACAGATACCTCTCAACTTGACCTTGTTCTCTTCTTGTCTGATCCAACAACGGTGGTGAGGTTGGTCCTGACACATGGTATTTCTACCATTTTTTTTCTTAACGAAAAAAAAAACAACAAAGAAAAAAGAAAAAGAAAAAAAACAAACAAAATTGTTATGGGAGAAAAGGAAGAAATTCCCTGTCATAACAGGCCTCGTTCCAAGACAAGGTGGAAACACCCTTGGGTGGGAATCTGACTGTGGAAAATGTGGTAACACCCCACAGTTTAGGATAGCTGACTCACCAGCAGAACCTTTCCAACAAGTAATTTGAAGCCACCTCCCTTGGTGCACTATCTCTGCAATATCAGTCCGTCTGTCCTTCTTAATAGACGACCTTCTTACAAATCATTGAAGTACGAGACTTATTGGCTGCCTCCTTCGGTACGCCTCGCCTTCAACATCTTGATGACAACAATAGCCGACATGATCTTCATCAGCAACCCCTTGAGTGATGTGAGCTTTCATCCTAACAGGATGGGGACGTGAGTATGGGCTGCCCTCTATATCTATCAATGAGCATGAGACAGAGGGTGGGTTGAGTGACCAGTCTTTCCCTTCAAATTAAATGAGAGGTGAGATGTGAATGGAGTGTTGCACGCAAGGGATGGGCCTCTCAATGCACAATGCACGATCTGTTCCTGTGCATTGCACCATTAGGCTCCTTGGCCTTCCTTCTTGCACTGTATGTCGGCACAGGGCGAGATGCACAGTTGCACCATCAAATGCGCACAAGGCATACAATCTTTGCACAAGTGACAGTGAGGATTACATCAATGGGTTTCAGGAAGGGTTGCCCTTTGTATCTTTCAACAGAGCGTGAGACAGAGGGTGGGCTAAGTATGCCAGATGTTTCTTCAATCACTTATTGAGAGGTGAGGATTGAGGGATGTTATGACAATTGGAGTTAGGTACGTTTCTGTTTCCATATGCACCCATGGGATGGGTCTTTGCCATCAGCATAGGACACGTCACTCTGTTCTGTACACTGTACTCCAAGGCTCCCTGGCCTTTCTACTTGCACCTATGCTAGATGGGGTTGGACGCACTGGTGCACCACCAATTGTGCACCATGGCATACTCCCTCTACACCACCCCCTTGTCGATTCCTAAACCAGGTGTGAGATTTGGGTTTCCATCAATATCAACTCGAGTGATGTAAGTTATGGGGAGAGTGACTGTTCTTTCATTCCATTTGAGTGCCAGTGAGTTGTGTGACTCTCCTTCGTCAACGACACCTCCCCCGACGGGCTTTATCAACCAAATACCTCCGTGGGTACTACTACATGGTCCCTGCAATGCCGGCTGAACGCTGGAGCGCGCCGTGGTACCTCCTGCCGCCGACTCCAACCCTTGTGTAGCAATGCCGGTTCCTTCGACCATCTGCGAAACGGGCCAAGTATTCCTAAACTTACTTTTCTATTTGCAAGTGTACGTTATGTTTTAAGTGTGGGGACCCCCGCGTCTGGTCGGTTGACGAGTCCTAGGTTATGTTGCTGGATCTAACCCTGCCTGGTAAGGTCTTAAGTGTAGGGATGCGTCCGTACGTATCATTTCTGCATATCATCATGGAAATACATCTATCCACCTCCAAATGCAAAAATTCATTTTTTATGCTTTGATGGGTCCCTTCCCCACTCCTCCGCTCTATTTCACCCTGTCCCCGAGGCTGTTCCTTGTCCGTTTGCCTTTATCCTTTGTTTTGTGAATTTTTCATATGAACGCATTCTACGTTCACTGAGACTCACATCCGACCTTATAGCCCTGTTCATCCCTTTGAACTTCCCATTTTTCCTTTTTACCAACCCCTGTTTCGATCGATGGTTCTTGCGTTATTTATTTTTGAAGCGATTCCCATAAATTGGACGGTTTTCCATATGCACGTGCCTTTATTGCTTTGGAATTGTGATTCAACATGCCCGTCCTAACAACCCCCTTCCCCTTGATATTTTTTGTTTTTACTCCGTGTCCTTTCAATGCACAGTTGGTCGGCTATTAATTTTTGCGGGTTTTTAGGACATTTTTGTGCGTAGTTTCCACATTTTTCCCATGTGTACATGCCCTGTTTGCACCGGACGTCCTGTTTAACTTGATGACTGTGTCTCTCCAGCCTTTCCCCAACTTTTTCCTTTTTCATCCCCTCTCTTCTGATTGCCGGATTTTTAATTATTAAATTTTCCATGTGTTTTCGAGTGTCTTTTTTGTGTTTTTTGCATGTGAACCCCTCCTCCCTCCACTAGCAGTGAGTTTTGATGTGACAATCTTGTGAAATCCCTACCTTTAGACATTTTTCATTTTTAATGTCCTCTATTCCGAAGTAGAGATCCTTCCCTATTAATTTCCGAATCCCTTTTCGGGTCCGATTTTTGGGTTTTTCCCATGTGAACACATCCTTTCTCGGTCGAAATCATGTGTTGACATGATAAGTTTGTCGGGCACATTATTTGGCACATTTTTTCTTCTTTCCGCCCTACGTTCCGGCCAACGGATTTTTTCATATTAATCCTCGTATGTATTTTTGGCGTCATTTTTTACATTTTTCCCATGTGAACACCGTGATTTTGCCTCGGAACATGTGTCGCATTTTTCTATCATCTTTCCCTTGTCTCCTTGCACATTTTTTCTTTTTATAGTTTTTCGATATGATATCTGGTTTGGTTGTTATTAATTTTTCTTCCTTTTGACGTGTGGCCGTGTCTCTCGTGTCGCACGTGAACTCACTTGTTTTTGGTTTTAGGCGCCTCGGGATGTCCCCGTGGCCTTTGCGCCTCGCGTATCGCCGTCGCCGTCCCGTCTGATCTCATCGATGTAAATGTTTTTACTCCCGCCCCGCGCATGCGCACGGGACGGGGGCGGGCTCACTTTTTAATGGAAAACCACAAACAATACACAAATTTATAAAAAAAAACATAAAAAAGAATTAAATACAAAACAAAAAAAGAAAAAAAAACCCCACATCCAACACACAATCCAATAACAAATAACCATACCTAAATAAATTAAAAAACAAAAACAAAAAAAACACAACAACTAAAAAACAACAAATAAAAATAATAATAAAAACATAATAATAATAATACCTAGAGAAAAAAAGAAAAAAAACAACAACAACAAAAAAAGAAAAAAAAAACAAAAAAAACCCACAACCAACACATAACCCTACCACAAATCACCCAATATACATAAATTAAACAACACAAAACAACAAATCAAAAAATAAATTAAAAAAACCTAAAAAAAGAATAATAACCCCAAGAGCACCAAAAATAAAGAGAAAAAAAAAGTGAAAGCAAAAGAAAAAAAAGGAAAAAAAAACACACAAACCGTTTACCTGTCGAACATCGTGGGCCTTCCCTCGCCTCGCCTTCTTTCTCCCTCCCCTCGCCTCGCCTGCGTTCTTCCTCCCTCCCCTCGCCTTCCACGTTCTCCTTCAATGCCCCCACCTCACGTCCTCCTGCTCCTTCCCCACGACGCCCCGCCGAACCTCTGTCGCCCATTGCTCCCCCGTCATCCTCCAGCACTAGTCTGGCAACGTGTTCGGCGCCCCCTGCCCCGCCCAAAACCTCCCTCCTCCTATCTCCCTCGCCTCCCCTCCGGTTTGTCGCCCCATCGAACACCCCACGTTGGCCAACGCGGCCGTTACCCTGCCTTGGCCAACACCGCCGTCGCCCTGCCTTAGCAAACGCCGCCCATCGCCTCACCCCCACGCCTTGGAAACCGCTGTTGCCACCTCGCCTTCTTGCCCTCCTCCCGCTGTTCTCCTCCTCTCCTCTTCGCTACGCCACCACCCCGTCGACTTCCGCCACCTTTCCTTCCCTTCCTCCTCCCGCCGCCGCCGCCCTCGTCTTCTCCTCTCCTCCCTTCTTCCTCCTACGCCGCCTCCTCTTCCTTTCCCTTCCTTCCTTCTCAGGTTAGTTAACTAACCTTAACTACCCTAATTCATTTAGTTAACTTAATTTACTAACCTAACTACCTTAATTAACTTAATTAACCTAACTCACTTAATTAACCTACATAACTTAATTAATCTAATACACCTAATCAACTTAATTCACTTAATTAACTTAATTTAATTAACTCACCTAATTAACTTAACCTAACCTAACCTAACCGAACTTACTCATCTAATTAACTTACCTAACTATACTTAGTTCACCTACCTGATTAGCTCCCTAACCTCAGTTTCCCCCGTTTTAGCCCCCTTTCCTGCCCCTTCTCCACTCTACCCACCCTCTACACGCAATGCGGGCGTCCTAGTGTGCATGCGTGTATGGGAGTGGCCAGCGGGTGTTCACGCGCGAGGACACGCATTTGGTCTTCTCTGTGCAGTCTTGCGTGTCGTCCTCGAGCACACACAGCTGTTCACATGCAACCCAGGTATCTCTTTTGATTTTTCACAAACTTGAGAAAAATATTTAAAAACTACATAAAAACATTAAGAAATTCAATTAAAAATAAAAAAAGTACTAAAAAATTCTTTACTAAATTGAGCAATTTTTTGGTTGATCTTGCTGAGTATAATATAGAGAATTAATTGCAATGAAAATTAATAATATTAAAAATACTTTTACAATTCACTAAAAATTGAGAAAAATTTAATTTAAAATGCCTAAAAATTATAATTAAATTAAAAAAAAAACACAAAAAATTCCATCAATGTATTGGACTACTTTTGGAATATTTTAAAATAAAAATTATACAAAAAAACACAAAATACATAATCAAAACACACCTAAGTTACAACAATAAAAAAAATACTAATAAAAATCTCACCCAAACACTAATGACCATTTCCTAAACCAAATGTGATCCCCCTAATATAACTTTGATATTTTAAAAAAAAACTAAGGTGCTTTATTTTTTCCAGTCAGTGGTTTTTGCTTTTTTGTTGGATTCCTTGCATTTGGGACTACCTAGTGTGGCCTCAGTCTCTTGTATACACACCCCTACCAGGTATCTATTTTTCGTGCTTTATTTATTTTGGTCATCCCCTTAACCACAGTTAATTATTAAAATGAACTTTATTCATCTACTTTTTCACGCGCACTTGCGCTAAACACACATTCTTCTAATAACTTAAAATCAACCCGCCGTTCACTTTGCACGCGCTACTTGCGCTTCAGAGGCACTTTAATTTTTAAATAAAAATGAACCAGCCGTCACAAAAATACACGCGTTGAAAAAGAAGAGCACTTCAGACATATTAAATTTTTAATCAATGATTATGCATTTAGAGACCTGAGTCTGGGGATCACAGTCTGGGTTTCGTTAAAAGCACCGTTTCACATTAATAAATTGTAACTAATAATCTAAAAATGAGCTGCTATTTTCTTATTAAGGTTTACAACCTAATAAAATTTCAACAATTTTCAATAACTTATTAAAATGAACCCTTCACTAGAATCATTCCCCTCACTACACTTTTTCTCATTTTTAATAAATACACTTCGTGGGATGGACACGTATAGTCCTTTAAGCTGACATTGTTTATCAAAGTTCTAGTTATGTCCTGATTAAGTTTTTGAGGTATAATGGTTTGCTTGTGTGATACGATTACGGGTGTGGTTTGTAGTTTTTTCTCTTTTTTACCTGATATGGGGTCTTGGGTGCCTGCTTGTTGCATAGCATGAAGCTTTCGATCGCATATGTGTAGGGGTCATGTCGAATTTTTTCTAGGATGTGGGTTGTTTGGGGTGGTTAATTGGTTAGTTACGTCTGTGTGTGTGCTTATTTTGATCAATTTCCTTTTGATAGCTAATTTGTTATTCTGCAGGCATTCTCTGTGATTGTCTGTGTTTGTGGTGTGTGTATATTCCATCTGAATGGCACCTCAAGCTCCTCCTCCTGTTCAGTATGTCCCATTGATCAGTAGGGATTATTCTTCCCTACTGACTTTTGAGCCTATCGCGAAAGTGGCCTTGCATCTTTCATGGCTGCTTCACTTCCTTTTATTCCAGACGATCCAGCCCTATGTGATGAGTTTCTTGTGTTATACAGTAAGAAATTGGGCCTGGTTCGTGGTACTTCCATGGTTTTGACACCTAGAGGGTTAGGGAAGGCTTTGTCTCTTCCCTACAAAGGAGAACCCTTTGTTACAGCCGTCTAGACAGTTATTCTCAAATGAGAGATTCTCAAGCTGTTACAGAAGCAGACCAAAGAGGTCCTTGATGTCAAGAAGGTGATTAACACTTCAGGAGTGTCTTTTTCAATGATCACTGATCCTCTCTGGAAGCTAGTATGCCAATTTCTCCAAGACAGGTTCATGCCTGCCAAGACACCATCCCACTATTTGTCCAAGGAGCTCTTTACAACTTCTAGGATGGTGTTAAAAGGGGTTGCCATTGATTGGAGTACTTACCTTCTTATGAAGATGGACCAACATTTTGTCAAAGTGACTAGAGGGAATGTTACCAATGTAACTTATGGTTCATATTTATATGCTTTCTTGACATATTCAGGCCTTGAGAAGGGTGTGCTATCCCCTCCTCCGTCTGATCAAGTACCTCCCCCTCCACCTTCAGAAGATTTAGAACGCATTGACATAGAGGATCTTGATTCCCCTCCTCCATTGGTCATTCAACGGAAGCGCTTGAAGCATGTAGCAAAGAAAATTTTCCCAGTCATTCCTTAAGTAACAGTTCCTGCTACCTCTGGAAGTGACCTCCCAGGGGCCTACCTCACATGCAACAATTTATTCAGGGCACATCAAGAGGCTTCTTTGGAAATATCAGTTCCTTCCTTGAATAGTTTAGTATCAGGGGATGCCATTCTCTTCCTTTGTAATGACATCCAGAGTTCTATTGAACTCTCAGTGAGAACTTGTGTTCAACAGTTATATGCTTCTTTCTATGAAGAATTGATGCAATCCAAAGACCAAATGCATAAGGCAACCACATAGTTAGCCTCTACTAAAGACACTCTTGTCGATCTATTTAAGCAGATGGAGCAATAGACACAAATGATTGAGACCCAGAGAGAAGAAATATCTTCTTTGAAAATTCAGTTAGCAGAGGCTCAATTAGAGGTCACTAGAGTTTCGAAAGAGAAAGAGAAAATGTCCAAAGAAGCTTACGAGTTTAAGACTCTTTTAGATACGAAACTCTCAGCTTTGTAGACTGCTCACAATACATTGGAATCCCAAGCTTCCCAGATTAAGCAGTTGTAGGACCAACTAGCATAGTCACGGTCCATTCCTCCAAGCCCCAACGTTCCTATGATTCCTTCTATATCTCAGCAGGACTTGGCAGTTCTCCAGAGACAGGCCACATTATGTCTGTTGTTTCAAGATAAAGTGGAAAGATTGCAGTCTAGGATGGATTTATTATGGTCTACATTTGAGCAATTTCAGGAGTATGTTCCTCTCGACCATTCCTTTTTTGTCCACTATCAGTTGCAGAAGTTGGCCTTCTATATGAAGCTCTCAACGATGGATCTCCCTCTTCCAGAGGATGGTTGGAGTGGGGCTTCGTCTTTTGATTTGCTGATAGAAGTTGTTCGTATGGTCTTTGAAGATTTCGTAACAACAGATACCGTGTTGCTATCTTATATGTATCTACGATGTGATATGTTAATTTCAGATGATGTAGATCTAGCTTGGTATATGGGGGATATGGTCTTACAAACTGCCTTATATGTCAACCATTTGGAGTTGAGGATAGATGATATGTTCCAGTGCTATTCTTCTAAAGTGGCTACTTGCCTTGACACTTTATGGCATTCAATGATTGATTTTGTAGTCCTGAACCAATGCTAGAATACAGCTTCTACTTATGTGCAGAGCACTAACCAACTGAGGGTGGATCTCCTAGCTTATCTTTCCAACCAAGAACCATCCATTTGATTCATCCTTCATTGTTGCTTACCATCGGCGATCTGTTTTAGGTCCCTCTGTTCCTAGCTTATTGTACTAAATGGCCCATCGCTATGATGCTTATTTTTCCCTTTATAAATTCAACTCAATAGCTATCTTACCTCTCCTTTTTCAACCTTAGGGTTTTTCTCAAATTCCAATATTTACCTATTTTTCTTTCATTGAAGATCGAATCTTTTCCCCTTCTCCGCCATGTCCTTCTCCATCTATCCATATACCTTCTACTTTTCCTGCTTATCAATTGACACCTTTCCTAACTGATTCGCTTAAATTTTCAGCCACTCCTTCTTTAGCTTATTCCTCCTTTTATGATTTTTCCTACCCATCTCTTCATCCTCTTTTACTTATTCCAGCTCCATCTCCTGCCACTTCTATTTCTCAATCCCCTTAGTTGGTTAGTGGGTATGAAGGATTTGGTCAACAGATTCCGAGAAGAAGAGGATGGAGCTCAACTGATTCTCTCACGGGACCACAGATTAATTGGCCATTAATTCTAGGGGACTGGACAACTGCTAGTCAAGCATACCAAAATTACATCCATTTTTCTCAACAATATTCACAATCTCTAGATCCTTCAATGAGATCGATAGCCCATTTTGCTTGGTATTTAGCATATATGCATAGGCATTCCCATAATGATCAAAAGGTCATTCCAAAGCTTTGTATAAATGTCAATGTGAACATTGATTCCCAACAGTTGGATGTCCTATATTTTCATGTCTTTTTTCTATCTAATAGATACCTTGTTTTGCTAGAACGCATGTGGTGCCGTCAATTCTTTCAGAATCCTCCAAAATCTTTTGTAGATGAGTCTTTATCCCTGGATCACTTTCGAAATCATCAAGACTTTAAGAGAGATCATCTTCATTGATACCCCTGGATGTATCTTTTGTGCTTCTTAATGAGACATTTTTTGGAGATGCCATTCAAATGCTTTGTGTTTGTGTGTGTGTTGTAATAATTTGTATGTGATGAGTTCGTGCTGGGTTGAATAATTTGTTCGCGAGCTCTCTTTTCAACTATTGATACTGATGGTGGATGGCAAGCCTACGATGGAAAGTTGAAGAACCTCTTATATCCTTTACAAATTTGTTATGACTTTTTTATTGATTATCAGATGTGTGAATGAATAACTAAGTTTTCCTTTAGTAGTATTCTTTTCTAGAGATACAGATGATAAGTTGGGGTCGTGGTTTGGAGCAATTGTTGAAGATACTAAAGAAGATCAAATTGAGCTCTTTAGTGAACTTATATTCTTCTTTTCCTTAGGTCACGAGGACGCTTCCTTTCTAAGTGTGGGAATATGTTGAGAGTGGAAAAAGACTGAAATTTTGACTGATTTTTGTTGTTTTTGAGGTCTGAATGATTGATTTTGATGGATTTAGAGTGATGTATGGTTGTTAATGGAAGTGTTTGAGAGTGTTTTGGATGGTATTGATTATGTTTTGGAAGTTCATGATAATTCTTGGTAGAAATATGAAGCTCTGTGATGTTCTGATAGGTTCTATTGAGGTTCTGATTAGTTTTGATACCTTTTGTATAACTTTTGTTTTGTTTTGATTTTCTTCTGTATGAAGTATGGATTGATGATGAAGGTTGAAATCTTTTGGAAGATTATTGAATAGTTTTTGATAGTTTGGAATGGTTTTAGTATGAGTTATGAGGATTTGATGTTCTCTGATGACCTTCTGTAACCCTCTGTAAACCTTTTGTAGAGCCTCTATCTCTGTTCTACCTCCGCTCTGTTCATGTTTTGTTCTGTTCTGTAGATCTTCTGTAAGTGTTCAGTGGAATGTATGTGTGACTTTGGAAAAGTTTTCTAACCTTTGGAAAGGATGAATCTAAGTTCAAAAGAGCTAAAACAAATGGAAGAAGCAGCTGCTGAAGACTAAAGAGAAGACTGAAGTGACAGTGACAGTAGTAAGCTATGAAGAGACACTATAGTGTCTCTGGTGCCTCTTCGCATCAGACATACCTCTTAGGAGGTGCATCCATGACCTAAGAAGGATTATTGAGAGTCATTATTGAGCATTATAGTGAGGAGATGATGTACTATTGAGAGAGAGAAAGAGAGAGAGAGCCAGATATAGTCAATTCTATCAAAACAATGTATCTATATATGATAGATTGAGAGAGAGAACTATGAAGACATTGAAGATGAATACTATGTGATTGATTTTCATTCAAAAATGGTTTATTCTTTTATGTTCCTTGTTCTATTGATGGATTCTGTGAAGATGTTGAAGATTATGGTTGATTCTATCAAATCCGTGGGAGATATCTACTATGATGTTGTGTGAAGATTTGCTGTTTTCTTTGTTTTGGTCATCAAAAGAATAAAATAAAAGCTTGTTGATGTTACAAGATAGATTTTCTTGCAGTAGAATCCCCTTTTTCCTTGGGGTTCCTCTTGGGGCTCTAGGTATCAGAGCATACGTTAGTATATAATATAATGTAAGTTTAAGAAATAATTTGAGTATTATACTTTAATACTAATGCTATATAAATTTCCTAAAGTTTGATTTGGGAATTGTTTAAAATTTGCTAGAATTTCACATCCACAATAATTTCCAATGAAGCTCAATAGAAAAGGAATCTTTTGAAGCAAGTGAAACGTCCGATATTTGACGAAAAATGCGAGAATGTGAAAGATGATGTTGAAATTTGGATCGAATCTATGGAAGATTGTTTTATTGCTATTGGAATTGTCCCAGCCAACCAAGTCATGTTAGCTAAGCTAAAAAATTTTGGTGAAGCTCGACTCTGGTGGAAGCAGTGGTGCCGAGATCAAGGTGTCCCTGAAAATACCACTACTTGGGATTTGCTGAAAGAAGCTATAAGAGGAAGATATTTATCTCCAGCTTATTGCACCCAGAAGATGAATGAATTCTTTAATTTGAAGCAAATGGGACTAACCTTGGAAGCATATTACTCCAAGTTTGTTTCTCTTCTTAAGCATGAGCCCCATTAATGCACCCAATAGACCTCTAAGTTGCTTTGATTCAAGTTGATCCTATTGTGCAGGAAGTACAATTAAAACCTAACAATAATAAGTTTTGGAGCTACAATAACCAAAACAAAGGAGGATTCAAAGGTCAATCAAAAAGAATCCAAGGCCAATTTTACTAAGGTCAGAAGAAAAAGGCAAAATCCAATGCATTTGGAAATTTTGTTCCTAGCCAAGGAAACAAGGATGGTATTAGGTACTTTTATTGTAATGAGCTAGGACATTTTAGGAGAGATTGTCCAAAACTTAGTGGAAACCATCACCAAGGCCAATTTCGAGGTCAAGCCAGAGTTGCCTAAGGCTGTGGTCAAGTAGCTATGGTAAGAGGAAGAACATCAAATATTACCTTAAAAGAGACTAATAGGAAGGAACACGCTACTATGGAAGAAGATATTGAAAAAGTAACTGTTCATGGTGCATTTCATTGGAAAGGTCCAAATTGTCAATATTCGGTAGCACAGACACTAACTAATCATCGAGGTAAATCATTTAAAGTTTTGATTGACTATGGAAGCACACACTCATTTATTTCACCCAAGTGTGCTAAGAAGTTAGGAATAGATATAGTAAACGCACTAAAACTACTTGTGGAATTAGCAAATGGAAAGGAAGCACTTTCTACATAGCAAACTGCCAAGGTAGAGCTTAACCTAGGGGAAAACCTTTCAAGTATGAGATTCAGAGTAATGAACTTAGGAACTTATGAATATTTATTGGGAATGAATTGGCTGCTTCCAAATGATGCTCAATTCCATTGTGGAAAAGGTCAAGTCACATTTCAGGATTTGAACACTGAAATAGCAACTACACAAGGTGAAACAGGGAAACCTAAAGTTCAATTAGCAAAAGCTTCTTGAATTGTGAAAGGCTTGAAGAAGGGATTACCTGTTTATTTGATCAAGCTTAACAAGGTAAATCAAGATGGTTAGACAGAACAAGAACTATCCTGTTTAAAAGAGTACATTGTCATATTTCCTGAAGAGGTAACTGAGTTTCCTCCGAAAAGAGAAGTTGATCATGAGATCAAACTTGTTCCAAGAGCCGCTCCAGTTTCAACAAGACCTTACAAAATATCTATTCTTGAAGCCATCAAACTAAAAGAGCAACTCAAAAAACTACTAAAACAAGTATATATTCGGCCAAGTAGTTTACCATGGGGAGCCCCAATATTATTCCAAAAGAAGAACGATGGAACTCTATGTCTTTGTATTGACTACTGAGGGCTAAACCAAGTAACAATAATGAATAAGTACCCTATCCCAAGGATAGAAGAGCTTCTTGATCGTGTATAAGGAGCAATGATCTTTTCTAAGATCGATCTTCGGTTAAGATATTACTAGATCAAAGTCAAGGATGAATATATTCCTAAAATTGCCTTCAACACAAGATACATATATTTTGAATTCATTGTGATGTCATTTGGGTTGACAAATGCTCCAGCTACCTTCAACAGGTTAATGAAATACATTTTTAGACCTCATCTCGATGATTTTGTTCTTGTATTCTTTGATGATATCCTAACTTATTCTAAGGAGGAAGAAGATCATGAATCACATCTTCGCATTGTCCTGGAGACAATGAGAACTGAACAAGTTGTATGCCAAGAAGAAGAAGTGTGCCTTCTTCAAAAGGAAGATGGAATACTTGGGATTCATAGTGTCTACTAAAGGTATATTAGTAGATCTTGCCAAGGTCAAAGATGTTCAAGATTGGCTATCCCCAACCACTATCAAGGAAGTGAGAAGTTTTCTAGGTCTGACAGGATGGTATAGGGTATTCATTAGAAACTATGCCCGAATTGCAGCACCTCTTACAGACCTACTCAAAAAGCAAGTTGCCATTAACTAGATGCCAATTGAACAGTCTAGCTTTGAGCAACTAAAGCATAGTTTGGTAAGTGATCCTATCTTAAGGCTACTTGACTTAAGCAAGGAATTTGAAGTTGTCATAGATGCTAGCTCTCTTGCATTGGGATGCATACTAAGGCAGGAAGGTCATCCTGTAGCTTACTCTTCAAGAAAGTTGAAAGCCCATGAAAAGAGATATGTTACTCATGACTTGGAGTTGTTAGCTGTAATTCATGCTCTCAAATTATGGAGACATTACTTGCTTGGAGATAAGTTTTCCTTAGTCACAGATCATAAAAGTTTTAAGTGGATTTTTACTCAACCTGATCTTAATATGAGGCAATGACAGTGGATTGAAATTCTGTAGGAGTATGACTTTGAAATTAATTTCAAACATGGTAAAGAAAATGTAGTAGTAGATGCCCTCAATTGTAAAGCCTTTCCTAATGCTCTCATCGTTGAAGAACTATCTAGGGTAGAAACTCTAGCTACAATGGTATCAATGCCAACTAATCCTATCATCAAGTTGACCAAGGATGAAGCAAATAAGGACCCAAACTATCAACAATTATTTTGGAAAGTTCAGAATAAGAAACAAGATCCTAAACTCAAGACTAAGTATCAAGAATTCTCTACAGATGAAGATGAAGGATTTGTTTATTTCAGAATGAGACTAGGCATTCCTTCAAGTCAAACTCTCAAGAGAAGCATACTTTGGGAAGCACATGACTCTCCTTTTTTAGTACACTTGAGGTATGCAAAAACTCTTAGTGCTGTTAGGAAAAGATACTATTGGCAAAGACTCAAGGGCGATGTACTTAAGTATGTCACTAAATGTCTAAATTGCCAAAGGGTAAAATTTGAACGTGTCAACTACCAGGGAAACTCCAACCACTTGACATTCTCCAAATGAAATGGAAATTTATTACATGGACTTTGTATTGGGTTACCTTCTGTGCAAGGAGGGTATAACTCAATAATGGTAATAGTAGACATGCTAACAAATATCACTCATCTTATTTCAATAAAAACCAATTACAAAGCTTCAGATATTCCAAGAATTTTTGTAAAATAGAGTTTTAGGTTACATGGGTTACCTAAAAGGATCATTAGCGATTGTGATTATCTTTTCACATCACATTTTTGGAAGAGTTTATTTGAAGCCATTGGAATCCAACTTTGTTTCATTACTGCTTATCATCCACAAACTGATGGGCAGACAGAACGAGTTAATCAAGTGATTGAGAATATTCTGTGTGTATTTTGCAGAGCAAGGAACCTAAAAGGTAGATTCAATATCTATCTTTCGTGGAATTTTCTTATAATGCCTCCTATCATCATCGAAGTATTCATATGACTCCATTTCAAGCACTATATGGCCAAGATTTTCGTATGCCACTTAATTTTTTTGATCCTACTCTAAGGGTAGAAGCTTCGAGAAAAATGTTGGAAGAAATGGATGATCAAATCAAGATTACCAGACAAGATATTCAAGTTGCCAAGGACTGACAAAAGGTGTATACTGATTTGAAAAGGTAAGAACGAATCTTCAAAGAAGGAGACATGGTCTTCATCCATGTCTCTCCAAAGAAGAGTTCTTTATCTTTAGGAGAATTTAAGAAGCTAAGTCTGAGATATTGTGGACCCTATAAGACTCTCAAGTGCTTAGGACTAAGCGCTTACAAGATACAACTCCTTGAGAATATCAAAATCCACAATGTATATCATATTAGCTTATTGAAAATATACGCAGCTAACCCAAACCATATCCTTGATGATCAACAAGTTGTAATACCTAACCAAGGAGTCCGTGAGCTACAACCTGACAAAGTAATTGATATAAGGGAGAGAAAATTGAGGAGTAGAACCCTTAGAGAATACCTTGTCCAATGGAAGGATTATTCTGAAGAAGATGCTACACAGATAGATGAGAATGCTATTCATCAACAATACCCATGGTTTCTCTTGAGATGAGGATATCTCGATTTCTCTAGGGAGAGGAGGATGTAATATTTCCACGGAATAAAATTTAGTTGGTTAGTTCAAAAGTTAGTTAGTCAATTAATAAGTTAGTAAGGTTCCTAGCTAAAGACTAACTAAAGTGAAAAAATTAACTAATGTTAATAACTAACAATTTTTATTTAATTAAAAAATATCAAAAGTTGTAACCTAATATTTTGTTCAAATTGACAAGGATTGTAGCCACCCATCACAAAAGTTACAACGTGAACGAGAGTTGTGAGCCATATTAGTTACTAATGTTAATGTGTATAGTATGGATGCTCCAAAAATATTAGATTTTTGGACAAAAACTAGCATATTTTAGATATTATTTATTATAAATATCCTAAAAAGCTATGGAAGATTTCTAGAACAAGATATCATGTAAAAAAAAGCAAGTAGTTTTTTAAAGCTTGTTTTGAAAATTTAATACAATAAAAATAATGATTGGCAAAATCGCGCACATCGTGATCGCAGTTTATAGGCATAACACTTCAAATAGGGAGAAGAGGAAGGAGTGATCTAGAAGATTTCTAACCAAGTGTCTTGGAGTTTTACTCCCCCTTTTGAAGCCAATGGAACTATCAGATTTGTGATTTGAGTATTAGATTGCATCTTAGAAGTTTCAGATCGCTTATTTTTCCAAGATCCCCTCCACAAAGAGCTCTTCTTCTCAGTCACAACCCATCTTCTCTTGTTTAGTTATAAATATGAGGCATGGGGAGTAGTTAGAGAAGCATAAGGAGACCCCGCGAGGTTACGAGAGAGAGGTAGAGAGAGGGAGGTTGAAGGATACCCCTCCAAGACATTGTGAGAAGGACCTTGAGAGAGAGAGAGAGAGAGAGAGAGAGAGAGAGCTAGCTCAATCCCCCTGTCTCGGTCTTCGACTAAGCCATCTTCTCTTATGCTCTCCCATCTCGAATTTATTCCACCTTCTTTATCTCTTGAATCCACTTGAACGATGGCTCCAAAGCGATGAGGTGGAAGGACCATGGGAACCACCGCAACTAGTCAAGGAACGAGTATTGCCAGAGATACGGGAGTGCTCAAGGTTGCCGGAGTTTCCACTACCAATGGAACATCGGGTGTGGTGGATGCAACTGCAGGCAAATACAAAATTCCCAATGTTGTCATGCCAAACCAGGTTATTCATTACTAGGTTATTATTTTGCCACATAAAATAATTAATGAAATATTAGCTTCTATATTTTACACTTACACAAATTGATTGATCATCTAGAAAGCACACTAGTACAAGCATAAATAATAAATCGTTATGATTTGTAGTAAGATTAAGTGAGTTTCTAAATCATAGAATCATGATAGAAAGAGTTACAAGAGGTTATTGCACACAAGGTTAAGTGTCGCTTAAAAGGTGAAACTCTATTTAAAGGATTTTAAAGTCATCTCATTAAGTTATTGGCACAATATATTTCTTTAAGGAATTTAGCTTATGTTGGGTAAGATAGCACAAGTGAGAAATTCATGCCTTGCTTAACATGTGGTAAGAGATGTACTCAACACTTCTTTATGGGGAGGAGAATCCTCATTAGAATGTAAGGTTACCTTAGGATAAGATTTACCTTGGCACGATAGTGTGATTGTCATTGCATCATTTGATATACATTTGAAAGGACTATTTGTGTTTGCTAGAATCTAGATCTTTGATAGAAAATATTAACAAATAAGATAAATGAAAGGGTCATGCTAGGCTACTCCCAAGCTAGTTGCGGGACCCTACTCCAAGGGGGTCATGGTTATCGCTTCATGAGGCTTAGACTGGCTCCATTAGTGAAAGGTTTGTCAATAGGAATAGTCTTAGGTAGTAGAAATGTGGGTGCCAAGGAGGGCTCTCGTTGTAAATCCTACATTGTTCCTAGAATTTGTCGAGAGCCTTCGTGACCCAGGATGGGATTCTGGAACCCTAAATACTAGTTACATGGGTGAAACCTTGGTGGGGAGAATACCCTCGTGGAATTCTGTGTATCTTCCGCAGGGTAGAAAATATGGAAATTGTAATAAGATTTCAATATAATAAAGAAGTTTGATTTATTCAAGGATTGTTTGAATTGTATGCATGTCCATGAGATAAATTACATGAAGGAACATGTGATTTAATAGACTAATTAAGGAAGTTGGTTGTATATGTTCCAATGAATGTGCTATAGGTAATTAAAAAAACTTAAGATGATTCTATCATCAAAGGAAAGCAGGTGGATATAACCCCCGATGGGTCCGTCCAATGGTAGGGTGGTCCCGGTTAGCTGGGAGCTTTTTTAAATCGGCAATAGAAATAGGAAGACGATAAATAGACCAACTAGTCGTTAGGTAGAACCGACTTGCATTGTTTTAGGGGGTTGAAATGGGATTTTGTCTTCTGGGCAAGAGGGTTGTCCCGGTTAGCTGGGAGCTTTTCTAAATCGGCAATAGAAATAGGAAGATGATAAATAGACCAAGTAGTTGTTAGGTAGAACCAACTTGCATTGTTTTAGGGGGCTGAAATGGGATTTTGTCTTTTGGGCAAGAGGGTTGATGTACCACACTTCCCTTCGTCTCCCATTCTCTTTGAACCAAGTGCAATGGCAAGTTCGCTTCAGATTGAGTAATCCTGTAGAAGTGGGAACTCAAAATTACTGACACTAGCTTGTTGTTAGGAGACTCATTTGATTTTAGGAACCCGAAAATTCAGGTTGATCCTAGTAGGTTTGGCCGAAACTCTCCCGTTGCAAAGTAGACTCAGTAGGGCCTAAGTGACAAACCCCACGACGTTCCAAGGGAGCACCGGGCGGCGTCATTTTTGAAAAACCTTCTAATGGACTACTAAAAGGTGTGCCGTGGATTGAGACTGGTGGATACCTCACATATATACATGTGGTCACTAAGTATGAATCCATTAAGGAAAGAGAGGTGGGATGATGAATGTACCATAACCAAAGATGGGAACTATGTGGTTGAAGTCCAACTATAGAATCATTGGCATATCCTCATGTGGATCACCTAACATGCCAGTGAATAAGATCTTGCCACATCAACAAAGTAGGCAGTGGATGCTACCTCATGCAGAGCTCAATATCTTAACACTCCTCTTTGAGCTCAGTATGAGCTTGTAAACTCCAAGCATAGTCTTGAAGTGTTGAAGCTTCTCAGCCAAGTGGATTTTCCTTAGTCACATGATGAGAGGGGTGAGCTCCCATCATTCTCACTTTATCATTTATTCTTTTAATTGAACAAGGAAAGGAAAGTCACACATTGTGATCGTTGGAGTTCCCATATACGATCTTGCTCCCAACCTCCATAGCTCTTGCTTGTGGAGTGTGTCAAGCTCCTCTACGCCAAATCCTCCAATTTTACAAGAAAGTTCCCAATACCCAAAGACTTTTGATACAATCTCAAACTAAGAAACTGTTGTATCTTCCCTAGTAAAACAATCTAGATTCCTAACCTCCATAGTGAGAGAAAAACGAATAACTTGAAGAAGTGGAAGATTTGATATTTCTTTTAAATCCAAAGGCACCAAATATCCAAAATTTACGAAGATATTGTTCCCCCCAGTAGAGACTTTTAGATTCTATGAGACTTGCATCCATATATGTTGGGTTGTATAGCTGTCCCAAAAAATGTATCAAGGACTCTTCAGTACCACACAAGCAACATCCACTAGTGATCCCTTTGCGCTTTAGCCTACTTCTAGATAGAATAGCAAAAATGATAACCCTCCACCGGCCAGCTCCACTCTTATCATTTTGTCACGAGGATTAGACATGATATCATTACACACAAAATAGAGATACATGTGTTAAGGGGCTAGTAGTGTTCAAATAAAATGCCCGATTTCACCAGGCATATCGATTCTTTATTGTCAAGCTTTAGCTTGAAGATAAGAATTAGGGGCAGAAATAACTTGAAAAATTTGACTAAATATGCATGCTATTTTAATTACTCCCTAAAACACCTTCACCACTGACAACATTGGCAAATCAAATTGCACCTGAGACTGCACAATAGCATGTATTTTGAGGTTTTGAAAGGAAGGGTCATTCCCCTAAGCAATGGGGCAATGATGAGTCGAGGTAGTGGAATAATGCCCAACAAAGGAAACAAGGGCTTTGATACTATTGTGGCAAATAGAAACATATGTCAAGACCTAATTGCAAGCTATGGGTATGTCATAAGGCTAAAAGGGAAATGCAAATTGGAGAGTAGAAAGAATGCAACTGGCAAAACTACCTCATGGATAGCAACCACCAACACTTGCAACATTGGTCTTAATCGTAATACTTGGAGAGGTCACGGAGGGCCATACAATAGGCTACAACTGGTTTTAGATTGTCAACTTGTGATTACTATATAGGTAGATATGGTAGATTATAAATTTCCTACCATTCAATTTGAGTACTTGGGTATGAAATTTGATTATGTATTATTAGATGGTGGCTCGAGAGGCAACATTATACATGAAGAGTTGTATCTTACACACAAATTATAGGGACTTATCCCAACACCATTTCAAGTTAAGATGCTGATCAATGGAGACTTCAACCTTTGGGGATCTTGAAGAATCAATTCATTCGAGTTGCAAGGTTAAAGTTTAAGGTAAGATTTTTGTTTTGCGCATGGAAGGATTAGGGGATTTATATAACATATTATTGGAAAGGCCTTAGTTTATATTATCCAAATTAAAGTAGCATTGGGGTGTAGATACAATCATCATTTCTCATGGTGGTAAAGAGGTCAAACTATCTATAGCTAATCAAGTAGTATTGTAGCCTCAATACCATCCATTGGTTGCTTAGACAATAAGTGTGGCACCCGAGATTGAAGACAATGAAGAAGAACTCTTTTTAAGAGCTAATTCTACCACTATACCAATGTTTGAGGTGGATGTGAAGAAGATCCTATCTAAATACAATGTATTTGCAACAATATTACTACAAGAAGCACCTGTACTACTACAGGTAGAAGGTTTACCATTATAGGCAAAAGGCTCATTGATGCGAAAAAATAGGGACTTGATACAAGAAAATGGTAACATGACACAACAAACTACTAAAATGGATGGAGAAAACATAAACTTCTAAGGGAAGTCAAGGACTTAATGCAGATACTTGCAAAGAGCAAGAAAATGCTTTATCAAAGACAGAGGAGGCTCTTGATAGAGCCAATTAGCAATCTATTATTGATGCTAAATTGAAGTATGAGCACACTATAAGTAAGTTAGCAAGAGTGTTGGAAGATGATGTTTACGAAGTGTATTTGGATGTTGGTTCAAATTTTAAACCAATTAAGATGAGTATTTTTTTAAAGGAAGACTTGAAGTAATCGCTTCAGTCATGCAAAGAATTCCAATGTATTTTTGTATGGAACTATACTGATATGAATGGATTTTATCCAAGGGTCTATCATCACAGGATCAATTTGAAGGTAGATGCTAAACCTATAATGCAAAAAAGATATCGTATGAATCCAAATTATGCTAAACAAGTAAAGGAAGAGACTGACAAATTGCTTAGAGTTGGCTTTTTTAAGCATGTGAATGAAGTCACATGGCTATCACCCATAGTGGTGGTACCAAAGAAGAAAGGAAAGATAAGAGTTTGTGTAGATTATAGGAAATTAAATGCAACAACTATCATTAATCCATTTCCTTTTCCATTCACAGATTCTTTGTTGGATGATGTAGGAGATAATGAAATTTATAGCTTTCTAGATGGTTTTTCAGGATACAATCACATTCGAATGCATCCGGATGATAAAACTGCCTTTATAATGGTATGGGGAGCATTTGTGAGTACTGTTATGAATTTTGGATTAAAAAATGGATGACCTTTATAATGATTTTTCCTTGTGAGCCTTTCCATACTAAAAACTATAAAGGAAAAATCATTATGGCGTTTATAATGGAAATGACCTTTATAGTTTATAATGGATGACCTTTATAGTTTTCATTGATGATTTTTGTGTATTTAGTAAGAAGGTACACTACAAGGAAACACAAGTATAGCGACGGCGGGTAGCAACGCAGGAATAGCGGCATCGCTATTAGCGCCTCACAAGAAAAAAAAAGAGGGCCGAAACTCGAGCGTGTTTCATTTCGCGCATTTGTGAGACATTTCGAGAGGGAGAGCGAGAAAGAGAGCGACCGTTTTGCATAGAGGGTGAGAGAGGGAGAGGAAGAAGGCTTGCTGCTGCCGCCGCCATCGCCGTTCATGAAGGAGAGGAGGAGCCGCTGTTGCGAAGAGGAGCCACCAAACCCTCACCAAATCTTTACGGTGAGTCCATTCTCTCTCTCTTTTACTTATTTAGGGTTTAATTTGTGTATATTGAGAGAGGGAGAGGAAATGAGAGAGAAAGAGAGGGAGAGGGAGAGGGAGGGAGAGAAAGAGAAAGAGATGGGGAGAGAAAGAGAAAGAGAGGGAGAGGGAGGGGGAGGAAATGAGAGAGGGAGAGGGAGAGGGAGGGAGAGAAAGAGAAAGAGATGGGGAGAGAAAGAGAAAGAGAGGGAGAGGGAGGGGGAGGAAATGAGAGAGGGAGAGGGAGGGAGAGAAAGAGAAAGAGAGGGAGAATGAGAGGGAGAAAGAGAAAGAGAAAGAGAGGGAGAGGGAGAGGGAGAGGGAGGGGGAGGAAATGACAGAGGGACAGGGAGGGAGAGTGCATTCTCTCTCTCTTTTACTTTTGATTATATGATTTGTGTATATATATTGAGAGAGGGAGAGGAAATGAGAGAGAAAGAGAGGGAGAGGGAGAGGGAGGAAATGGGAGAGGAAGGGGGAGGGAGGGTGTTAACCCCAACACGATGAAAGCAAAAGGAAATAAAAAAGACGCAGGGCAAAGGCGGAAAAAAGGTAGCCAGTGACAGAAGAAAGAAGAAAAGAAAAGGCCAAAAGCGTAGGGGCAACCTTAAAAAGCCCAAGGCAAATGCAAAAGGGAAAAGGTGCATTTTAAAATACAAAGGCGCACCTTGAAATCTTGTAAAAGAGTGCCAGGTAGTGGAAAATCCGGAAAGCTAAAACAGAAGACAAAGACAAGGCCAAGGCAAAGAGAAACGGAAGACAAAGGCGCACAAGGAAAAGCGCAAGTCAAAACTTCTGTAAAAGAGCGCAAGCGCATCATGGTTTAATTCAAGGAGTGCCGGGCTCTCACCTGTGCAATTTGTAACTGTAGACGGGCAGTGGAAAGGAAGCTAGGAAGATAGAGGGACAATGGGAAAAGGGCCTAGGCTATGGCCGGCCATGTAAAAAAGGGAAAAGGGGATGACCGCCCAAAAGGGATTTAGGGTTTTGTATATAAAGTTGAAAAGGGAATGAGAAGCTCATTCTTGTGTGTGGCCAAAAGTGGGTCTCATCCTCTTCTTCTTCTTCTTCTTCTTGCTTGCTTGAGCTTGTGCTTGAGAGAGGGAGTGTGAGAGTGTGAGGGTGAGGGACCGGGGAGGAGAAGCTCTCCATCTTCTCCTCTCTTCTCTTCTCTTGTCTTGCTCGTGGCGATGGAGCTTGGAGCGTGGAGCTATCGGAGTGCGCGGGAGAGGAGGTAACTCGATCGGCATGGAGGTAAGCTCACTATACCCGTAGATATGGATGGCACGTCGGCTATGTGAGAGGTAGCCATTAGTGCTCGGCTTGGAATGCTTGAAACAATAAGCGGTCCGTGGATCTTGGTGGTTGAGCGAAAGCTCCCACATTTTGGTTCTGTTGCTAGGACCAATGGATTCAAGCCTTGAGCGCTTGTACGCTTTGAATCGAGCATTGAAGTAGGGTTTTCCCCAAACCGATGCTTGAGATAGGTAGGAAGCGAGGGGGTTGAAGATGGTATTAGATCTCCTTGGTAAGTAGGTTTTTTGATTTTCTGAAAGTTATGTTGTGAGATGGAGTAGTGTAGGTTTTTACTTTGTGAGTTGGATGCATTAGAGTAGGAGAAAACAAAGAAAAACAAAGAAAATAAGCATTAGGGTTTACTATTGCAAAACAGGATAAAAATTGTACAAAAAATGGTAAAAAGCTTGCTTGGGATGCCTAAGATCGCTAAATGAGTGATTGGGGGTGTCAACGCCATACCCGGGAAGGGGCATAAGAGCCAAGAGGCCAAGGGAGGACTCATTTGCAACCATTTCAGAGAGAGAGAGGGAGAGAGGGAGAGAGAGAGCCATCGCACGATTCGCTCCGATCTTGCCATCGACGAGCCTATTGCTCTATCCAGGTATATGAGCCCCTCCCCCTATCCCCCTAGATAGGATCTGGAAATTTATGCTTACCATGATTGGGTAAAATGCACGAATCGAGCTAGATCGGCACCTAGCTGTAGTCCTCGCGCCGCGTTCGGCCTGTTCAAGCGGTCGCTTCTGCGCCGAGTCCCAGAATTGGCCCTCGGTCCCTTAGCATTCGGCCCACTTGGCCCAAACCCTAATCGGCCCGTCCGAGTCTACCATTCGGACCGTGGACCAATTTGGCACTCTGCCACGCGTCAAACTCGACCCTCGGCCCACTTTCCTCGGCCCAATTGCCTCGGCCTGTCCGAGTGACCTCGTCCGAATTGACCACTCGGCCCGTCCGAGGCAATCTGTCCAAGTGACTTTGTCCGAGTCCGCTCCTTGGCCCGAGCCCACCCTGTCCAAGTCCCAAATTCGGCCCTCGACCCGTTCGAGTGACCCACTTGGACCCTGCAATTCCGACCAGTTAGGCCGAGTGTATATTTTCATCAAATTTTCAAAAATTTGATCTGACCCGGCTAGAACTCAGCAGCGCAAACTATCAAAAGCCCTTAGGACGCTCAGAACTTAATTCTGGCACATAGAATAGGCAAAATCGTAGGGCGCAACCGCTTAGCAGCTAGAAGTAGGTAGTTGCGAGACCCAGAGACTTAAACGCAAACCGCTGAGTTGTAAAGCCTGATTGGACCAAAAACGGATGAGGCAACAAATTAGAAAAAACTCTGAACCTTGAAATTGACCCCACAGGCTACATAGAGCTAAAGGCACATCACAGATCCATCACTAGGCTAAAACTTAGAGCAAGTAGTTCAAGATTTGGCTGAACGGTCCTCCAAACTGCGCATGGTGTTTATCCTAACGGCCCTGCGGTCCAGGGGGGATTGCCCCCCCCCGAACCCCCGCAGAGGGGGCTCTGCCCCTCCGCACCTCCCCCAAGTAGGTTGGAGAGAAAACAAGCACCGTGACAGGTCCTGCAAATTCGACCCTAGCGTAGTAATGGCTCTACATGAACATGGATTCTCACTGATGAAAGAGCAACCAAAAGCCCATGCCCGGACTGAGAGAAACAGGGACCCTAGAACCTCAATGGGCCAATCTAGCCAACAAGGGCAAAAAGGCCACACTGCAAAAACACATACATGTTGCATTCGGACTGCATCTAGTCAAAGCGGAGAGCAACAACATCAAGCTACAATAGCGAGAATGACTAAATACGGCAGTCCTGACAATAGATGCTCCTTAAATAGCACTGCACTGATGAGCCAAGACATCAGTGGAGAATCCGCATCTGGTCATGCAGTTGGGGACTCAAGGGCATTTGTTAGAAGGCTTAAATTTACAAGCCAAGACTCAGAAGATGATGACATAGTACACCACCTACTTATCTTAGAGTCAAACTCATCGCGAAAAGAGAGCATACTATCGATGCTTTGATTGATGAAGGAGCAGATTTTAATGTCTTGACCTATGAGGCATGGACCCTACTAGGCCAACCAGAGCTGACACCGACTAGTGCAACTCTTAGTCCTTATGGGGGATCTCCACAAGCACTCATAGGGAAGTGCAATATCCTTGCAACAGTTGAAACTGAGAGCTTGCCTATCCTATTTCATGTTCCTCCAAATGGTGCTAAATATGGTAAGAAAACCCTCCTGGGAAGACCCTTCAAAAGGGCGACCAAATGTGAGGCTGACTATGTAGCTCAGAGGATACACCTGACACTACCGGGTGTGAGGATAGTCACAACCTTTAGCAAGGGTGACCTCATCGAACCTCAAGGGAAAGGCAAGGAAGGTGCTGACGTAACAGTCAAGCTTACTAACGAGAGCAAGGACTTGTTGAAGGAGTTGATACAAGCACAGGTCGAACAACAAGAACCCGTGAGTGAGGCCATGCTTGGAACAAGAAGGTCAAGAGACAATGCCAAGGATGGGCTTTGGACTTACAAATATCATAGAAGACCCCAAAAGAAGCCCAAGCCTTATAGATGAAGGCATCGATGGAGGGTCAGCACAACGCGGCGATGGATATCCAAAGCGTTGCTACGTGATCAAGGGTATTACGCAGGTAACCGATGGATTTGGGTACCAAAACCCCCTACTAAATCATCTCTATCACCTGAAGGCAGGATTGCATCAAAAGCAGCGAAGCACAGGAGGAAATCTAAGAGAAACTCTAATACTTGAGGCAAGTAACCAGACATGAGTGTTCGAAAGAAAGAGCCTTAGCCTAGCATGCTTAATAAGCAGATGTCATGTGTAGCCATTGAGCATGCACAGGAGCCAGTAGTGCCCAAAGAGCCTTTGATTTTCCAAGAGGACAACAGGCATCATAGGCACAACATTGCTCATGGCAAGGCTGACCGCTCAACAAAGCAAATGGCACAATCGTCTAATAGCCTCGAGCAAATCATTTAGCCAGTGCCAAGTCCACCTAAGAGTCCTAGATCTCCTGCATCCTCTTTTTCCAAACAAACACAGGAAGCACAACAGCGGTCGTCAATGGCGGCTACTCACTCCCAATCTCTATCTCCATCAAAGCTTCAAGATGTCCAAGAGGCAGGACACAACACCATCCTTAGCTCTCAACCTAAGGATATGCCAATGCAATCCACCGTGGCTAGCTCAACCGATACTCGATCTACGCAAGTGAATGCTCTAAGGGCAACAAAAGACACGACCACCTCCAATTGCCCTAAGGACTTGACACCGCAATCCACCAATGGTAGCAAGTCCACTCAACTAGCTGCTAGTACTTCAAATCAGGGATCACAGCAGTCACATCCCTTGGCCATGACAATGCCCCTTGCGGAACGTGTCCTTAGTAGTTTACCTGTGGAGGAGGTGTCACAACCAACTTCATTAACAACTCCAGCACTTCCAAAGCGCCTAAAGCCTAGGCTGGAGGAGTTAAACACATGGGAATTGGCGGAAGAGCTAGACTCTTTCAAAAGGGAGACAGTTGTACCTAGCGAGGCTAGTCAGCAAGCCACGGCTACGACCCATGTGGACACCCTAGAGACAGGAAATGCTGAGGCCAAACCAAGCACATCAATGGTTGACCCAGTCCAGGGTCCTGAGTCGTTGAGGGATGCACCTTCATTGACCAAGAAAAAGAGGAGAAAACAACGAAAACAACAACAATTGCAGGTGGTTGAGGACCCCAAGAACATTGAAACGAAGAGCGCTGGAGAGCTGATGAATGAAGCAACGAGTCCATCCACCAAGAAACCCATTGATGCCTCTCCTAATAGCGGTGAAACCTCAG
This sequence comes from Lygodium microphyllum, assembly GCF_053477565.2. NCBI lineage: Eukaryota > Viridiplantae > Streptophyta > Polypodiopsida > Schizaeales > Lygodiaceae > Lygodium > Lygodium microphyllum. Next base: position 10,425,690 of record NC_141144.1, on the reverse strand, counting down.
ACACCTCCATGTGCTCTGAAAAATCAAAGCAGTCGTTACCATCAATGGCTGCTTGCAACGCTCAATCCATCGACAATAGAACTTGCATTAACCAATCAAGAGTGGATATGACACCATCACAACAAGGTGACAAACCTATACTAGTCACATCCAAGGAGAACCATGACGCAACAATGAAGCCTCAGGAAAAACATGGAAACCCCAAGAGCATAAGAAATCCTAGCAATGGCCAAACTTGCACGTCTAGGCCTGAGCCCCCAAGCTGCGCTAAAGCCCAGGCAAACCCCTAGAACCTTGCATGAGATAGCAACCGAGCAAGCCCTCGTTGAACATAGAAGTGTCACAGAGTGCTTAAAGGAGTTGAATGCTAAGCTCAAAGTGTTCGCACATGTCTATGTCTTGGCAGACATGCGCACATTCCCTAAAGAGCTGCTCGCAGAATACTTGCCATTTTCCTTATCCTGGGAAGAGCAAGAACATCTTGACGAGCACTATAACAGGCTCCTGTATGAACGCATGCGACTCATCTTTGGCAAGGAAGCCGATGAACTGCGCTTAACTGTCACGTTCAATGATGCGCTCTGTCGACCAAATCTCTTAGAGATAGAGCAACTAAAGCGGCTATCAGAGGGCTGAAGTCAATTTGAACAGCATTGGTGTGAAACCCGCATTGCAATGGCCAAACTAGGAGCTCAGATCATGACAGTCTCGGAGGAACGACTGGCCAAATGGCGGTCTCAAAGAGACCCCACCTATGTGGCACAAACCTCCCTCTGAGTGCTGACTGCCATTCGGGGTACAGACTTAGCTGAACCTAGCCAAGAGGACTCGCTGTTCAATAAGGTTCTCACTGAGAAGGAGCTACATGTTGCCAGTAGACTCGGACAAGGTTCCATGCTACTCGATGTTGCAAAATATCTATCGGTATTAAGTAAGTTGCCACGAGTACTGGATGCGTGTGCCATGCTCCGGTACAATCTAGAGTTCTATAGCTGGTTTTTATCCTCATAAAGTGACATGGATCCATGGATATATATATAAATAAACGATAACTTTTGTCACCCTGTATAGACACTATCAACACACACAAGCAATAATAGTCAAGCGTAGACAGAAGAGTTGGGGCACATGACCATTTTCACCTCCGGGCAAAGGGCATGCACCCCGCATTGCCACCGTGGAAAGCCCTGACCAATATCTCTGATGATGTAAGCAGGGTGCAATCCCTTTCTATACACCTTTCCCTTTCCAGTCCATCATTCCGGATGAGCCCTGCTCAAATCCATGACCACCAGCTGATGTAACTCGGTGTAAGCCAAGATCTGCTAAGGGCGGGAGGCTAAGTCCACATCATCATGGGGGCCATCCCGCTACAACTAGCACAGCATGTCCCACTCTGCCTCTTCTAGTCATATGCGTTTGATAACCCACACTATAATCCCTCCCATGCGAACGGTCTTATTCCGTATCAAGGCCCAACCCTTGGTTTGCATATTGCAGGTCCCCCTACAAGAAAAACATGGAAAACCTAGGGTAGCTGGCTTGCAGAGATGCTCTCCGCGGACTATGAGAACATGCGGCACATGCCCCTCCGCTAGTGCGCTATGTGCCCACCCTCAAAAGGTATGCGAAGAAATGAGGTCCTAAGCGACACCGTCCCAGACGAAGGCCGAAGAACCCCTGGGCCAAGAAAGTCGAGACTCAAAGAAATGCACAGCATGTGGCAACACCAATTGCACAGACCCCCAACGTACGCTCAAGCACCAGGTGCTCTTGAAAAGAAAGGGCGGCTCGGGACAGGGAATAATTTAATGAATTGTTTAAAGGAATTTTGGAAACGTTGGCGGCCCGGGACTATACCATTCATGTCCCGGCCGACATGTGCCTTGCTCAACCTCACGGCAACCTTGCACCAGTAGAGCCCCAGTCGCCTAACCACCCGGACTCACCTCACCGAGTGCAAATCAACTAAGCCCCTATGATGTACAAGTAGCTTGACAAGTCATCATGCCATAAATTTTTATCTTTTGATGAGTAAAGGGGCAAGCTCCCCACTTTTACACACTTCCTTTACCTATCGTTAATGTATGCGACCTTAACAAGCAATGGAATAGGCATCGCAATAGACATCATAGGATTCTAAAAAATTATGTCTTAACATGAATGCTTTTGTTCGATGCACTTAACGCAAGCAAGCATATACTCTCATGAAGTGACAAGTGGATGCAGGATGACACAGGTCTTCGTGCAAATGTGTTCAACGACCAGGCCACCGCATGACCACCAACCGCACAAAGAACCGCAACAAGCCACATTGTTGAACACAAAAAATCCCCCTTGCGAGTGCCCACATCGCACGAACCAAAGCATAGTCATGGGCTACATTCTCTTCTTGGGCCAAGCTCTATAGTAAGCTCACGACGGGTGTCACCGCAATCACACCAATATCGCAACAACGGCTCCCCTAACAACGAGGCTAGGGCAAAATCATCACGGTCATATCCATTTCCCGAGCCTCCGAGGCTTGATACTTCCCGACCCATTGACAGGCTCATAGCCTCCGCATAGTGCAATGGTTATACTCTGGAAAAAAAAAAAGAGAACGAAAAAATAAAAAGCACCCCCGATCACAGCACCGCACCTCTCGGGGTCCTAAAATTAGGTGCGTCTAGTACCCTTGGTCGGCTGGCTCCGTCCCTAGTCCCCTAGCCCCCTAGCACCCCTCACAATAGTTCAGGGTACATCAAGGGCAGGAAAGACCTACGGAGGTTGTCTCACCTATGGTTAGACTTGTCACCCGTCACCCATTCCCACAATTCCCTCTTACACTCCGCCTTAATACCATGGCAATCAATTGGGCATGCACCGCACAAATGGCCATGAATAGTACACCACCCTCATCGCACAGCCCCAATGTCTACCACCTATGGATAGCAAACTATCCCTGTGTTCTATCCTGCTATGTTGTGCAATCACAATGCACAGGATGTCGCACCCACCTTCACGTGTACTTCTTCCCACCATGGACCACTTTGCTTCATCCACATGACGTTATGAGAAACCAGCCCGCGGTCTTCTACCTACGTCATATCTAAGTATGCACGTGCACTCACATAATATCTGCACCGAAGTCTACACACAGTTTGGGTCCTCAAGTGCAGGACAATACTCCAAGCTTGCTTAGAGTTCGACCTGTCTCCCAAACTAATCAAAATATGTCTTGTGCATGCTAATAAGACTAGCACTACCCCTTAGGGAGAGACTGCCTGAGAGGTTTTCCAATTGCAGGTATTAAAGACTCCAACGAAAGCGTCGTCAGCTCTCCATCAATGCTCAACTCTGAACTCTTGTCCTTTACTTCATCATACAAACCACCAGAGAATCATCATGAGCAAAATCCACCATGAGCATCCCACGAACACCAACCCCCGTGCCAGTTATGAGTGGCCATTTCCAACAAAGAGTAGCCCTATCGCCACCTACAACAATCATACCACCAGCCAATCGGAATAGCACAGTGCCACCAACGACGTTCATCCGCATCAATATCAGAACTCCCCCAAGGCAAACCACCACAGTCCCTCCCACCCACGTCTTCGGTGCAAGCTCCGCATGCTACCTTCGACGAAGAGTGCCATGGGACTGGCACTCGTCTAGGAGGGGGTAATGTTAACCCCAACACGAAGAAAGCAAAAGGAAATAAAAAAGACGCAGGGCAAAGGTTGAAAAAAGGTAGCCCGATAGAAGAAAGAAGAAAAGAAAAGGCCAAAAGCGCAGGGGCAACCTTAAAAAGCCCAAGGCAAATGCAAAAGGGAAAAGGTGCATTTTAAAATACAAAGGCGCACCCTAAAATCTTGTAAAAGAGTGCCATGCAGTGGAAAATCTGGAAAGCTAAAACAGAAGACAAAGACAAGGCCAAGGCAAAGAGAAACGGAAGACAAAGGCGCACAAGGAAAAGCGTAAGTCAAAACTTCTGTAAAAGAGCACAAGCGCATCATGGTTTAATTCAAGGAGCGTCGGGCTCTCACCCGTGCAATTTGTAACTGTAGATGGGCAGTGGAAAGGAAGCTAGGAAGATAAAGGGACAATGGGAAAAGGGCCTAGGCTATGGCCGGCCATGTAAAAAAGGGAAAAGGGGATGACTGCCCAAAAGGGATTTAGGGTTTTGTATATAAAGTTGAAAAGGGAATGAGAAGCTCATTCTTGTGTGTGGCCAAAAGTGGGTCTCCTCCTCTTCTTCTTCTTCTTCTTCTTGCTTGCTTGAGCTTGTGCTTGAGAGAGGGAGTGTGAGAGTGTGAGGGAGTGAGTGTGTGAGGGTGAGGGAAAGGGGAGGAGAAGCTTTCCATCTTCTCCTCTCTTCTTCTCTTCTATTCTCTTCTCTTCTCTTGCTCGTGGGGATGGAGTTTGGAGCGTGGAGCTACCGGAGTGCGCGGGAGAGGAGGTAACTCGATTGGCATGGAGGTAAGCTCACTACATCCGTAGATATGGATGGCGCATCGGCTATGTGAGAGGTAGCCATTAGTGCTCGGCTTGTAACGCTTGAAACAATAAGCGGTCCGTGGGTCTTGGCGGTTGAGCGAAAGCTCCCACAGAGGGAGAGAGAGAGAAAGAGAAGGAGAGGGAGAGGGAGGAAATGGAAGAGGGAGGGGGATGAAATGAGAGAACGAGAGGGAGGGAGAGTATATTCTCTCTCTTATTTATTTATTTTTTGTATAATTTGTGTATAATGAGAGAGGGAGAAGAAATGAGGGAGAGGGAGAGGGAGAGGGAGAGATTGAAAGAGAGGGAAATTAAAGAGAGGGAGAGGGAGGAAATGGGAGAGGGAGGGGGAGGAAATAAGAGAGGAAGAGGGAGGAAGAGAGAAAGAAAGAGAGGGAGAGGGAGAGGGGGATGAAATGGAAAAGGAAGAGGGAGGGAGAGAGAGAGAAAGAGAGGGGGAGAAAATGAGAGAGGGAGAGGGAGAGGGGGGGAGACGAAAACATAATAGGGAAATGAGAGAGGGAGAGGGAGGGAGACGAAATGAGAGAAGGAGAGGAAGAGAGCAAAAGGAAATGAGAGAGGGAGAGGTGAGAAAAAAAGAGAGAATGAGAGGAGAGAGAAAAAGAGATAAGATGTTAAACATAATAGGAAAAGAGAGAAAGAGAGGGTGTGGGTGAGGGTGAGGGCGAGGGAGGGAGAGGAAATGAGAGAGGGAGAGGAAGAGAGAAAAGGAAATGAGAGAGGGAGAGGAGAGAGAAAAAGAAATGAGAGAGAGAGGAGAGAGAAAAAGAGAGAAAGATCATTAAACCTAATGGGAAAAGAGAGAAAGAGAGGGTCAGGGTGAGGGAGGGAGAGGAAATGAGAGAGGAAGAGAAAGAAAGAAAGGGAAATGAGAGAGGGAGAGGAGAGAGAAAAAGAGAAAAAAATCATTAATATCTAATGGAGAAAGAGAGGGTCAGGGTGAGGGAGGGATAAGAAATGAGAGAGGGAGAGAAAGAGAGAAAGGTAAATGAGAGAGGGAGAGGAGAGAGAAAAAAATGAGAGAGAGGAGAGAGAAAAAGAGAAAAATCATTAAACCTAATAGGGAAAGAGAGAAAGAGAGAAAGAGAGGGTGAGGGCAAGGGAGGGAGAGGAAATGAGAGAGGGTGAGGGCGAGGGAGGGAGAGGAAATGAGAGAGGGTGAGGGCGAGGGAGGGAGAGGAAATGAGAGAGGGAGAGGAGAAAGAAAAAGAAATGAGAGAGAGAGGAGAGAGAAAAAGAGAGAAAGATCATTAAATCTAATGGAAAAAGAGAGAAAGAGAGGGTCAAGGTGAGGGAGGGAGAGGAAATGAGAGAGGGAGAGAAAGAAAGAAAGGGAAATGAGAGAGGGAGAGGAGAGAGAAAAAATGAGAGAGGGAGAGGAGAGATAAAAAGAGAAAAAAATCATTAAATCTAATAGAGAAAGAGAGAAAGAGAGGATCAAGGTGAGGGAGGGACAGGAAATGAGAGAGGGAGAGAAAGAGAGAAAGAGAAATGAGAGAGGGAGAGGAGAGAGAAAAAGAAATGAGAGAGAGAGGAGAGAGAAAAAGAGAAAAATCATTAAACCTAATAGGGAAAGAGAGAAAGAGAGGGTTAGGGTGAGGGAGGGAGAGGAAATGAGAGAGGGGGAGAAAGAGAGAAAGGGAAATGAGAGAGGGAGAGGAGAGAGAAAGAGAGAAAAAATCATTAAACCTAATAGAGAAAGAGAGAAAGAGGGTGAGAGAGGGAGAGGAAATGAGAGAGGGAGAAAGAGAGAAAGGGAAATGAGAGATGGAGAGGAGAGAGAAAAAGAAATATGAGAGAGAGAGGAGAGAGAAAAAGAGATAAAAATCATTAAACCTAATAGGGAAAGAGAGAAAGAGAGGGTCAAGGTGAGGGAGGGAGAGGAAATGAGAGAGGGAGAGAAAGAGAGAAAAGTAAATAGGACCTTACAATAAGCTTAGGGTACTATGATAGTGTGTACTAAGAATGAGTCCACCTCACTAAGAATAGGATTGGCGATTCACCTCACTAAGAATGAGTCCATCTAGGTACAAATGGTACAAATACATTATCCTAGAAACTACATTATAGAAGCTTCCACTTGTGTTGGCACAAGGGTACCATCATATTTCACCCTTCCCCTCTCTATATTTGTGTATGCATCTATGTACAAAGGGTACAAATAAAAACAGACAGAAGAGAAGCCAAATAGACAAATGTAACAATATGTGGGTATAATAGTCAGTGTTACAACTTCTCTTCTTCTTTACTACCCATATTTGCTATTGTACCCAAGTATTATGAAGGTAGATAGATAGATAGAAAAATAGACAGATAGATAGATAGATATCATAGTACCCTAGTATGTACTACCTTGTACCTATTACATACTATCATAGTACCCTAGAACCTCACATCTACTGTATAATGCTTAAGGTACCCTAGCACCTGCTACATAGTATCATAGTACTAGGTACTTGGCGCTATGATCCTAGAGTACTAGGTGCTAGATACTAAGATGCTATGATATTATGTGCTAGTTACTGAGTACTAGGTACTAAATACTAGTGTTCTATGATACTATATGTTAGGTACTAGGTACTAGGTACTAGGTACTAGGTACTAGGTACTAGGTACTAGGTACTATATGCTAGGTACTATATGCTAGGTACTACGTAGCCGTGGTCGTAGTCGTAGTCGTGGTCGTAGTTGTGATTGTGGTTGTGGTCGTGGTCGTGGTCATGGTCATGGTCATGGTCATGGTCATGGTCATGGTAGTGGTTGTGGTCGTAGTCGTAGTCATGGTCATAGAAAAAGAGAGAGATGGAAGGAGAGGATAACAATCTAAGAAGAAAAAAAGAATGATAACATAAAAAAATTGTTTGTTGTAACATAGACAAAATGGAAAACGAAGAAGGTCCCGTTGTTCAAGATCATGAGGCGTATCTTAATCAGCGTGTCCCATGTCCTTGCTCTCAATGTAAGCTGGCAATTATACGAAAATGCCGATTGTCTATAGAACACGTACGACGATTTGGCGAGTTTTAATCTGAAGCATAGATGAAGATAATATGCAAATAGAGGGGTCGATATTGCAAGGGGTGGAGGCCGTTGAAAGCTTGGAGCCAGTATTGGCTAACAATGATGGAAATACAGGAGTCTAAAAATTCTTTGAGAACGAGGTGGACTCATCCTTTTGTGGTGACATGTCTATCGACCTTCTAGTGTATGCGGAGTTGTGTCAAGAGATTGACATGGGACCATAGGATACTTCATACTTGGAGCATCCACTTACTCAATTTGTTGACCAATCGCTTATAAGGGTACATAAGATATGCATTTTAAGTGAGATTTTTAAAAAAAGGATTTATATTACTGTGCTTTGTATGATTTAAATTGATTATTCTAACATCATTTTTTGTCTGTGTAGGTGACATTTTCAGGATGAGTCGAGGGATGAGCGATGAGGAGTTACAAGATATCTTTACATGCATGTCTCCAGACCAGTTTGCGAGATTCAGAGATATGGTAGACCAGGAGCTGTCTCGGTCTTTGTTAGGGCGCTCTGCTAGATCTACTTCAGCGCGATCGGATGCTTCAGCTTCGAGCAGATGAGCTCGATGCTCCAGACTTGGGCCAGAGGAAGGGAGTGCTTTGGGGTCAAGGGGATGCTGTAGAGATAAGGATGCAGTGAGCCCGCAGTCGACACGTGATACATGTGCAACTCCTCGCTCTCATGGCCCTTCTAGGGAGCGTGGCTCAGGCTTAGGTGGATGGTGTGGAGGCATGACGCGGTGTCTCCGTCTCATCGTTCAGCTGGAGTTGCATAACCTCAGGGATTTGTCACACTTGTGGGGATGTCTACTCCAGTTACTCCGGCCTTTGCTCAGTCGTCAGCAGGTGGCACCCCTATGGGTGCCACTCCGAGAGATATTACCCCGGTCGGTACACCGGATGCATAGGGGTCTCCTGGATATGCCCAGGAGCGTGGACGCAGATGGGAGAGGACCCATCTTAGGTAGACTCCAGGGGGATATGGATATCTAGTCGATGGTAGGTCAGGAGCCATCATCATGAATGATGAAGGGAGGAGGGTGATGGCTCGCATGAGAGAGTTG